>NC_137471.1:70545652-71040623 GCF_964235325.1 Thermobia domestica | reverse complement strand
GTTCAATAAGGAAATTGACCCTGATCAATTTCCTCAAATGCTCATTTTGTGTTTCTTTTGTCTTTGTAAATATGAAGTTCGTACTTGAAGTAGTGAGCAACAATTTTTCATGGATCAAATTTTGGTTTTATTTAAAAAAATAAAAAGACTACCACATCATAATATACAAACTTTTCTTTACTTTTTAACGAAGTCTCCATTTCTTTCCATGCATGTGGGCTGCGGTGGCTCAGTGGTAGAGCGTTCACCTCTATTGCGTGGAGTCCCTGTTTTGATCCGAAGCTCCTGCCAAGTAAATTTTGTGGTGGACAAACACCGTATACGTGGGTTTCCTCGGGATTCTTCTGTTTCCTTCCACTTTTTTCATTCCACCATTTCATTCATCATCATCACCATTTCCTTTAGCCTAGTCGGCATATCTGTGGGACGTAAAACAGAAAGATTTCATTTCCATGCATATATCGCTCACCCTTTCTAGGGTTAGCACCCGTCTTGATTTTGTTGGGACAGCTTCGGCGTACTGACGTGATTCTGTCGGGAGTATAAAGTGTTTATTATTATTATTATTATTATTATTATTATTATTATTATTATTATTATTATTATTATTATCATTATTATTATTATTATTGGAATTTAGATACAATAGTACACTTGTGTAATTAAGATGGAGGTTCCTCGTAGTAGGAACAACGACACTATCAAAATGATTTCCAAATAAAATTCTTACAAACACGTTTTAAATATTTTTGTTAAGGTGAATATTTTGTGAGCTGCTTAATTAACATGCAAATTAATGATACAATAGTGGAACATCAAAATACATACTACAAAAACAACTGAAACGTATTTATGTTAAGTTCTCTAAGTATAAATGGAATTAAAATAGTGTAGGAAAATTAACCAAATAACATCCTTATTATGCTTACTGTACATGATGCATATATGAGGACTGATTGAAAGTTTTGAGCCTTGAGGAAACTATAAGAAGTACAAATTTGGTAATACCTTTATTTTTCAACATAATCCCCTTGGACAGAAACACACTTGCTTCAACGGTGCTGCAGTGCTCTTACCCCAGTAGGAAAAAAAATCCTTATTTTGTGACCACAGAAACTCCTCCACGGCTCCTGGTAGAGCCTTTTTTAAGGAACAAGTGAAAGTCGGGGCCAGATCTGGAGAATAGGGTGGATGAGGAACGAGCTCAAAGCCGCATTCGTGAATAATAACCATGGAAATTGCTGATGTGTGGCCGGGAGCATTGTCATAGTGGTAGAGAACGCCTCCGGACATCATTTGTGGCCTTTTTTCTTGAATTTGAACTCGGTTTTTTCAAAAGATCACTGTAGTATTGTCCTGTGTTAGTGTGAGCCCTTTGCAGGTAATCAATGAATATTACACCTTAGTACCCCCCCCCCAAAAAAAGAGGCCATCACTTTCCAGCGGAAGGAATCGTCTTTGCCTTCTTTGGGGTAGGGGAGGAGGGGGGCTTCCATTGTTTAGATTGTTGTTTTGTTTCTGGCTGGTTGTGCATAGTGATGAATCGACAGAGAAAATCGTCCACATCACGTTCTAACAGTTTCAAATTGTCCACGGATAGGAGGTGCCGAGTGCGTTTTTGTTTGGGAGTCAGAAGACCTGAGACCCATCGAGCAGAAACTTTTGATAAATCAAGCTCATTCTTCAGAATATGATCTGCTTTCTCCTGTCGGCGATCTTCCATGATCATATGAAGTACTAGGCCAATGTTTTGGTGGTCTCCCAGATCTCGGCTCATCTTCAACACGCTGCCTACCACGCTTGAATTCCTGTACCCACCCTTTGATGGTGGCATATTAAAAGGCAGATTCACCTACGGTATTGACCATATCCTGGTGGATCTCAGATGCCGACATTCCTTTTAATTGCAGATATTTGATGACTAGCCTGTACTCGATTTTTTCAATTTTCCCAACTTCTGCCATCTCACTTACTTCAAGAGCCTGTGAAAGACAAAAGAAATTACATAGAACCAAGAGATTGATACACATTAATATCAAAGGTTGTACTTTTCTAATACATATAATTATTCTATTCTAAATTCTCATTTTCTGTGTTAGGCTCAAAACTTTTCAGTCATCCCTCGTAGTTTAATTGTGATAATTAGACTATCAATACTGCAGTTACTTGTATTTGCACGCAGATTACAAATTTTAAGGCATCTGAATTAAAATTTTAAGCTGTAACATAGAATAATGAATACCTATATCATTCACTATTCTATGGCTATAGCTACAGCTGCAAATGTTAATTCGTAGGTAAGGCACACTATGCTAGTTTTAACAAACGATTTCCTTTCAAGGCTACCATATTTCCTTGCACTTGTTCTGTGTGAGGGACTGTAATAAGCCGATACCGTACATTTAGTTATTTTTGACAGCTGACCAAAAGTGAAATACAGGTTTAAAAAATTATTTCTTTAGATTTATCAAAGTTTTCATAAATTCCTCTTAATTCGTACAATCACATTAGTGCACCCACCATGAAACGATTATGAACAAGTAATCCCTTCCGTGTAGTTGAACAATGAGAGCCATTGCATAGCAAATCCTGTATATACTGTATTTTCCCCCTATAAAATCATGTCTTAATTTTCATTTAAAAAATCTTATTAGCAGTTTTTATTTATGGATATACTTAGATGAGGGAATTTGTTTTATAACTGAGGCACGATTTTCGCAACGGGGAGTGTGGGTAAGAGAAAACAGTATGTATCATCAGAGATGTAGCGCGCCGAAAATATAATCGCGTGCTTCACGTGCTATGGCTCTGAATATTATAATAAAGTGTGTGTGTAAATATTTCAATATGTATACAATGTACAGGACCCTGTTTAAGGAGGTTTATAACGTAATACTACTACTTTTTTTTTTTTGCCATATTAGAGTTATCTGGCCTACTTTAATTAGGGTTATCCGGCCTGCATACAGATGTGAGTGGTCCTTCTTATACATTAGTATTTCATAGTGACAATACGTTTTTCCTGTAAATTTTTGTCCTCATATTGTTCGGCTGTGCTACTTTTCTTTTCATCCTTGTAAGCATTAACTTTGATGAAGATTTAGAATATGGAGACACTAGTTCGAAGTTTTTGGGTAAAATCTATAGGTTTACAAATAAAGAGTAACATATAAGAAACTTAATTATTAGCGCAATACGATAGAAATAGCAGACTTAAGGTAAGTGTCATTATTGTGTAATCCACTGCACAGGAAGCAATTTTAGACAATATGAACTCTCTAAGAAATGATAATTATGCATTTCACAAAGTAGTTTCGTGTCTCATTTATTGTAAATAGTGCTCCTCCTGTAGGCGTACCTTCGGTACCCTAACGCTGTTTCCTAGTTGTCTACCTTCGCTCGTAATCAATTTCCTAAGTTACTTTTAAGGACTTTTGACGAGAAATGTTTACTGCACCAAAGAGATCAGATCAGGAATGCTGTAGCAAAAGAGACATTCAACAAGAAAAGACTACTTTTAATATTGGACTAAGGAGGAAGCTGGCCAAGCGCTATATATATATAGAGAGAATTGGACTGTATGGTTCAGAGACTAGGACATTACGGAAATTTGAGAAGATAACGTGGACGGAGAGAGTAACAAACGAAGCAGTTCTGAAAAGGGTAAGAGAGAAGAGGATCCTTTTAGCCAGCATCATTCGTAGGAAAGCCAATTGGATTAGACACATCTTGCGAAGAAATAGTTTTCTTCATACCGCCGTAGAGGGAAAGATGGAAGGAAAGCAAAGAGTAGGAAGAAGAACAAAACTGATTTATGATTTGTGAAAAAGAAAATCATATTGGAAGCTAAGAGAGAAAGCTGAAGATCGATAAACATGGAGGAAACATTTCCGCACCAATAAGTAAATAAATAAAATAAAATAAAATAAACCAGTTGAGAATGCTCTGAGAGCATTGCCAGATTTTCTTATTAACTTGTATAGGCTTTATACCAATTGTTCTATGTACGTTATTATTATAGTCCCTACTCATTAACAATTCTTGTAATATATCTATCCATTTATAATTTCCTTGAGTACTAAAATTTTTCCACATATTTGTTTAAAAGTGCTGTTAAAACGTTCTACGATATGTTTCACGAAGACACATGCTTAAAATGGAGGGCTCAGAATTGAAAAGTTCGCAAAATATCATCTCTATTACTTACGGCTCCTTACAGGGGCGGATCAAGAGTGCAATCGTCCCCCCCCCCCAGAAGAGGAAACTTCCTTATTTTATGTATAAAAATAAAACCTATCCCAGAGTTTGGAGCTCTTAAAAGTAGCTCCAAGTAGCAGTATTACAACCCACCTCCCCGCCAAGTCCGTCCTGGATCCGCCCCTGGATCCTTAAATCTCCCGAAATCCGAAATTGTTTGGCCAATATCTGGGGAACTGTGACAACTAGTCAAACAAGTAGCCAGTTGGACAGTGGCCACTAGTTACTCTTTGATACCAAAATGTTTACCATTCTTTTAGATATTGATCAACACCAATATCATCTCTCTGTGACTTACGGTTCCCGAGATATGACCCCTTAAATCTCCGGAAATCTCGTCTCTTTTAGCCTAACCGGGATAATCGTGGGACGTAAAACTTAAAGATTTCATTTTTCATTTCATCTCCGGAAATCGGCCATTTTTTAGCCAGTATCTCGGGAACGGTAAGGGTGACGCGAAAAATTTAATCATGTTCTCAGGTGGTTTTTGATCTATCGAATGGAGGGTTCAAAATTGAGAAATTCGCAAATAACAGACAGACAGAGAATTCAGTAACGAAATTTTTAAATTCTTTGAAAAACAACTCATTAGTCCCAAGTAGTGCTCTCAACGGGTCGGGTCGGGTCGGGTTGAAGACCGACCCGACCCGTGACCCGAATTGACTGACCCGACCCGACCCGACTGATCCGATCTGATTGACCTGACCCGATAACCCGACCCGAGCTGACCCGGTTGACCCGACCCGAGCTGACCCGACAACCCGACCCGACCCGAGTTGACCCGACCCGTTTGAGAGCACTATGGTCACGACACTGGGTGAACGCCAAAATGCACTCACATTGGGAAACTAGTTTTAAAAGCATAATTTTAGAAAATAAAGCATAATTTAAAATATATAGCACAATTCTTGGAAAATTCTCTTTAACTGAAAGTTTAACATACTGTGTTAATAATTTTTAAAGCCAATATTTACAATGCAAAATCATTGAGAACATAACAATGCAACAATGAAAAGCTTATTTTCATTTCTGTAAACTTTTCGGTGTAATCCTTTGATATGGAGAAAAGAAAGTAAAAGAAGAAATTTTTCCGCCAACAATGAATAGTATGCAAGAACTCCATACTATATTGTTACAGTGACGACGCCAGCAATAAGTTCTTAGGGGGGCAAAGGAGGGGCAGATACATTTTCGGGGGGCGGCTATTTGCCATACCAAAAATGCATATTTATTACGTTTGACATTTTACATTACATTGTGTATTTCGTTGCTGTTTTTATGTTAGATCTATATGATTATAAATTAAACTTATTTCAAATAAAATTTGTAACTAACAAATAAGTAACGTCTGCACATGAAATATTTTTCAATGAAACTTTTGAAGCCTAAACATAAATTGAATTACTTTCGCGTATGCTACAAGTAACACATTCGTCTATATTCTACGTATCTCTCTCTCTCTCTCTCTCTCTCTCTCTCTCTCTATATATATATATATATATATATATATATATATATATATATATATATATATATATATATATATATATATATGTAGAGAGAGAGCCAGAGAGAGAATTTACGAGGAGCTGCTGAAAATGTCGTAGTCCAATCCAGAAGGAGTGTAGGTACTAGATAGAAAAATGAAACCGTAGTTTAGAAAAACATATTTCTGTATGTACAAATAAAAATTTTCATATTAATAATGAAATTCTTATTGTTCCTCAGGCCTCTGAAGTGATTATGTGTGCCCAAACAGATAATTTCACGAACATCCAGATCCTTACTGTTATAACATTTTTGTTCCACCAAGGAAAGTCACCGAAGTAAATTAATTAGGAAATCAGTGAAACACCACGGGACTCTCCTCCGTTATATATAGTGGTGAAGAAGTAAGTGGCTTAGTATAAACGTAGCAATTTCTCAACAAATTATGCTTTACATCCAGGATGATTAAAAGCAATGACTCTTCCTGGAATCATGGATGCAATTTGTGACATTATTCTTGAAAATTGCAGCATTTCAGCCAGTGGTGGATATAGCCCGGGGCTGGAAGGCCTAGGCCACCCCAGTTTTTGTGTGACAAAAATAATTTAAGCTATTTATATTTATTATAGTCAGGTCTGCACCCCGCTTTCTCAGTTTTTACCTTCTCAGCAAAACTTATGTCAGGGATTCTGGGCATTTCTTTGAAACTCGTCGGTAGCATAATTCAGAATGGCTTGGGTATGCGCAAGTTCTCGGCATAATGGGTTCAAAATATATGTCAGGAGAATAAAAGGGTAACGGCATTAAGAGAAGTATTCTTCCAATTTGACCATAATGCTGATCAATTTCGCTGACGAATAGTAACCATAGATGAACTATGGTTGTACCACTATGATCCTGAATCGGAACAACAGTCAATGGAGTAGTAGCACTCATTTCTCCATCGCCCCAAGAAGTTCAAGACACAGAAGTAGGTTGAGAAACTGTTTGGAACATTCTTCTGGTATAAGTATGGAGTGGTAGACTACCTCCTCAATGGTCAGATATTTAATCCAGAATCTCTACATTACTTACAAAACTGAAAGAAAAATTCAAAGTTCAACGCTGCGGAAAATGAAAAGAAAGGAATTCTGTTCCTTCAGGAGAATACACCTGTCCATCAATCCCCTGCGAACATAACTGACATTGCATAATCTAGGATTTCAATGTCTAGATCATCATTCTTATTCCGCAGATTTAGCTCCGTCTAACTATTACGTGTACTTATTTCCCAAACTTAAATAACACTTGAAAGACGCCATTTTAGATCTGATAGGGGTAGTGCTACGAACAGTGGTGCGAGGAAATCTAGATTTTTTTTAACTTTTCTGCAAAAGCTGTAGCACTGTACAAGGTAGTATATTGACTCTCGGGGGAAGAGAAGAAGAAGTAAAACTTCACCAATCCACGTGCACTCCTTCTGGGTTGGGCTACGAATTTTTCAGCAGTTCCTAGTCAATATGGTAGACGTCACGTCAGTACTTTGAAACAAAATAAGTAAAGGAGCACTAGTATAAACCAATTAGTAACTAAAGATCAGTTATTGGGAATCAATTTCATTCCATAAGTTTATTATTATCATTTGCAGGAAGGGAAAACACAACTCTTTTTATCTCCTTCAAAAAATTAAGCCCTGGTAGTTGCAAACTAAGCTGTTATAAGCACATCCTCTGAATATTGGAAGCCGAGAATAATGTTTCAGAAAAAAGAAGTTTTAAATAAAACAAAATATGAAACTGAAAACTTCAAACCTGGACAAATACAAACAAGTTACGTAACTGGTTTTACCTTTCTTTTGTTTCCAATCGAAGTTGATCCAATGAGAAGAAAACAAGTCGACCAAATCTACTATTGTTCGCTAGGCACAATTATTAAAAATCATAAGAAAGAAGTATAACTAAAATTTACCTCAAAATGGGCTAAATTAGAAAACAGAAATATGCATGCATACCCAGACGCTCAAAGAAGAAAGCTTGAGGATTAATCTGCCACATAGTAAATTCATGGAAAGTAGACTACAATTTGTCAATGACATTGGTTATAATGCTGATATATAATACTACATGAAGAATGTTTAAAGATTGTACGAGTCTGGGGAGGCAGTCTAGGTGGCAGTCAGGGGAGCAGAAGTAGCTACTAGGGGGGCGCTCGCCCCCCTTGCCCCCCTCTGGCGTCATCACTGTATTGTTATGTTTACTTTTTGAACTTAAGCACTTTCTGTACTTTTTGGTGGCATCTTTTACTTTCCCTTTCTGTATATATGTACCTGTAAGGCGCACACAAATGATAGAAAAAATTTATTCGAGCAAAGCACATCTCTTTACAATGAATTAAGTAGAAAGTTCATTAAATATGAGAGAAACTAGTTGCAAAGAAATATCAATAAATAGATCAAGATATTTAGAATATTTGATGTATAATAAATATTTTTTCTACATTATACACGATTAATGTAAAATAATCATTGAAATTAACAATAAAGCATAATTTTAAAAAAGCATAATTAAACAAGAAATAAACCATAATGTGGGTTGCTCTAACAATTAAGTTGTATGAAGACGAGAAGAAAACGAAAGCTGGTTCCTTAACGAATTTCGTTGATCTTCTTTGTGTCTACAAAAACGCATTCCTAGAAACCTACAAGCTAGGTATCATCTCTGTGATTATATCAGTTTCTAGTGCTACATGTGAAAGGTCATTCTCTTCTTTGAAAAGATTAAAGACTTGTATACGCAAGTCAATGACTCATGAGGTTGAATAACTTAGTGTTACTTTATATTGAGAAGAAAATTGCTAAATCGTTAGATCTTTAACAAGTTGTGGATATGTTTGCTGCTGCCCACACGAATAGAAAGATCCTCTTCAAGTAGAGGCATGAACCTATAAGTTATTTTCTTTACCTGTAAAAGTGTATTTGCTTCCACTTAAGTAAACCAGCTACACATATTTTAAACGCCATGATTAAATAACTATTTACTTACATATATTAGAAATCAATTGCATTAATGAATCCTAGTTGTTTGAGGTGCTAAATTCTTATATTTTCACTGTTTTCCAAAGAGTAAAATCATGAACAATAAAGATGGAAACATTCACCTTGAATACACACACACACACACACACATATATATATATATATATATATATATATATATATATATATATATATATATATATATATATATATATATATATATATATATATTGGAGATGTCCCCCTCAAAATCCGCTCGGGCCCTTCATTGCCCCCCTCTGAAAAAAACTCTAGCTACGCTACTGGACACCATGCACCAGAGATGAATTCTCTACCACTGAGCCACCGCGGCCCTGCTTGGGCTTGGTCGTCCATATCCATCTCTCTTTTGGCGTTGCTTAAACAACTTCTAGTTTTGTTCTAAATCCAGACACCATATTGGCGTAGATATTAATATTACAGTCGATTGGTAAAATCAATCTTCCTCATTTAAAAATTAAAGTACACATAAGTAGAAAAATAAGCATTTATCATAAAAACACTAGCTGCAAGTGTTCAAAATAGATTTATGGTTTCTATAAAATCAATTGAAAATTGCTATTTTTAATTAGGCAGCTAGTGAAAAACAGCAGCTTTCGACTCCAGCCGAGTTTAAACTCAACCTAAACTCAGTTGATCAAAGTGAACTGACCCGACCCGATAACCCGACTGACCCGACCCGATAACCCGACCCGAGCTGACCCGACAACCCGACCCGAGTTGACCTGACCCGACCCGTTTGAGAGCACTAGTCCCAAGAACCTGCCAACAGGCAGAACACGTAATAATAATATTTACTTGTGCGCGAGTATTATTTCCAGCACCTTATTTAATGATTCTAAACCTCTGAAAGAGAACGAAATGATGGACTAGTATGATAATATGCATGGAAAGTAGGTAAAGGTAGATAAATATATGAAGAAATCTTCTGTACTTTCTTGAAACTCTTTCACACATATGATACGGTTCTTGTAACTAGAATTATTACGAAAATAAGTACATTAAAACAACGCAACGGAGAGAAATAGAAAATGCGTACTACGCAGAGTAATGAGCAGTAAACAATGCATATGGGAGATGGCGTGCAAGTACGCAGATATGCTAATAGCGTTAAGAAAAGCAATGATTGTAAGATTATACATTTTCACTGTATTCAAATAAGGGTCAATATAAGCAAAATATTAGGATCGTAAAAGCTTTTAATGTTCTGTACATAGATATATGCCCTAGATATGTAGCAATATATATGGGCTGATTTTTAACTAGAAAATCAGGACATTCTCAAATCATTTCAAGTGATCATAAAAAAAATCTTCAAATGTTTCTCTGTTGTTTATGACTTTAAAAAAAAAGAAAAGAAAAGAGAAAAAGAATCAAAATGGTATATTATTCTAGCAACGCGTTCTTCTGAAGACTCCCCAGCAAATATTTTGTGGATACAGTTTTACTTAAAAATGTGTTTCTGACAGCGAGGAGCGCAATCAGTAGGACATGTGCATTTCCGCTGAAATATATTTTTAAAAATTCGTCAAAAGTGTTTTACATGTGGAAAAATAAGAGCAAAGATGTTGGGAGACTTAAAAAAGACTGATCCAAATATAATACAATCTAATCTAATCTAATCTAATCAAACTATGCTATGCATAAGTGTCGGAAGGCTATATCCGTCCGTCCGTCTGTCGATTGACAGGTATCAACAAAAACTAAGAGATATTGAGAAGCTTTTTTTAATTATTATTTTTACAGTCGATTCGACGTCCCAATAATACGTTGTCTCCTTCCCTAGCCTGTTATTTAAACGGGAATTAATTGAAATTAACTATTCTCCTGGTTTCAACGTGTATCGCCATAGAACAAACGGTAGCATATAGTCGATTCATCGTCCGAAGAAAACATATCACCACTTACAACACTCAACCGAAATTGGAAATGGTTGAAATGTCCGTTTTCTATACTGATTCTCATAGTACAAAAACGGTAAATGGAATTTAGAAGCATTTTTTTTAAATCGTTAGCATCCCAAGAATAGGTCCCGTCTCCTTTGTTAACACTCTAAACCGGAAGTGGTAGAAATCAACCGTTTGGGATTTCACCGTTCAACGTTATACAACAGAAATGGTAATATATAGCAACAAGCGTTCTGTTGCAATCGATTCAGAATTAGAGCATACCATCACAGCCCGCAACACTCTACGGAAACCTTAAGTGATTGAAATTTACTAGTACTTTCGCATCCAATATAGAACGAAAAGGGTTTAAAATATCGAGAAACATTTTTTCAATCGATTTAGCGTCCCAAGAATAGGTCCCATCTTCTCCGTTAAGTGGAAGTGGTAGAAATGAACCGTTTCCGGTTTTAACGTTCATCACCATAGAATAAAAATGGTAATAAATAGTGACAAGCGCTTTTTGCAGTCAATCACGTCTTGACATATAACTTTCCCCTTTCGCAAAACTATACGGAAATTGGAAGTAGTTAAAATTTATTAGTACTTCCGACTTGAATAGAGCAAAGATGGAAAGAGATATCGAGACTATTTTTTAAATTAGTCCCAAGAATACGTTCCCAGTTCTCCGTTCAACCTGCTCAAACTGGAAGTAGTGGTAACCAACCACTTTCGGTTTTAACTTTTATCGCTATAGAATGGAAATTGTAATGGAAGCGGAGATAAGTGGCTTCAGAGGATTCAGTTTCAAAGACATTACGAGTGTGTAGTCCAACCAGGCGTAATAGAATAGAATTAGTGTTGCCACGAGACGAGACAGAACCCTTTTAGACGAGACAGACTACTTGTCCCGTCTCGAAAATGAAAACGCTGGCGGGAATGGCCAAGATTGAAATTGCCAGTGGTCATATAGGTTGCAAAAGGAAAATCCCCTTTGTGAGATAACATGTTGAAAAGCCTTCATAGAAAAGTGTCCTCTGTCCTTTGAATGAAACAATCGTGATACATGAGCTTCCAGGAATATCATCCTTAATGTCTTGTCCCCAATTCCCCTTGCTGTAAACTGAGGAATTCTCATTTTTTTTTAATTTCTGGCTGGAATGATGACAAACAAAATCAAAGACAGGGAAGATTTTTACAAGGTCAAGAAACCGAACTACCACCACCACTGGGTAAGGTCTACACTCATTACAGGCTGTAGTTGAAAGTTCTGGCTGAGATGGCGGAAGAGAACAGAACAGACTACACTTGTCTTTATTCTCTGGTGGCGGTATTCTTTTTGCTATATGAACCGAAAACGGCGATTGAAGTATGTCATCTTGCAACTAAAATTTTGTCTTTCTCTCTCTCTCTCTCTCTCTCTCTCTCTCACACACACACACACACACACAAACACACACACATATATATACACATAAAACACACTTTAACATTTTACCAATCGCTCGCCTATTATACAGCAGTCATATAAAATTCACCTCTTCGTTTGGAAGGCGGGCGAAGGACAAAGAAAGCAAAGATATTATCGACGAACCCTTCAAATTGTTTGCTTTCAGCAAATTTATGATACTAATAATAATACTTTAGGTGAAGAGGTTTTACAGGGGGACCTTCGTTTTGTTACGCGGAAATGTTTGATCTGACCAGAGTGCGAAATTGCCCTCTGCTTCTATGTTGAGAGGAGGGGAATACTTCCATTTCCTAGTGAATAATATTCATTAGGACCTGAATTATCTTCAGAAATGGTTTCTTGCAGAGTGTAAATAACATTTGGTATAATATTCATAGAACTCCGTTGAAAGCAGAAAATATCATGAGAATGATCAAAATTCGAACATTGAAGGACATAATTAACAGAAAAGAAATAGGATACCCAAACCATATTTTTAAACCTGCTATAAAATGTATATCCTATATTTTTACTCATTCCTTACTCCCATGAAAGTATCCTGGGAAGGATATTTTCTCCAATTTTTTCAGACTGAAATCCTTTTATCCCGTACGATTCTCCCCCCTGACACAATACGAAAAAACAAATGCTGTTAAAATCCATACACATGATCCTTCCGGGACTCAACCCGGGGCCTTCAGGCCGATGGTCTATCGCCGCAGACCGCTCGGCTTGGTATGAAGATGTACGTTGTATGATTGCGAATTGATCACTACAATATAAGAAACTTTAATCCAAAATGGCCACCCACAAATCAACTTTTTTTTGGACAACTAGCTAATCTGGGTGTACTGTCATGAGTTTGTTACACAAACGGGGCAACCACCACATAGTAGCACACACCCCGCGGTTATGGGAACAGATTTGAACCATGGAGGTGAAGATTGGCCCCAAGCATTTTTTCGGCCGATGTGTCGTTCACGTCGCATTACTATGGCACTTTAAGTAGAGCTTACTGTGCAGTAACATATAAAATTTCAATCAAATACTTTCCATCACTCAATAAAATTATTTGGTTCTGAGCTTTTTTTAAAAAAATAATAATAATAATAATTGCAACAAATCTAAACATGGAAAGTAGTTTTTGGATTGGTATGAGTTAACACTGTGAATCCTAAAGGCTGGAGTATATGAAATCAAAATGTACACACATATCTCTCTCTCTCTATTTACCTATATATCTTTCCATCTCTCTCTCTCTCTCTTTATATATATATATATATATATATATATATATATATATATATATATAGACACTATAAATCAAGTGGGCTGATAGTATACGATAGTGTCCGGGATGGTGACACCTTTACATCGAACTTTGCTTGTCGTGTAAACATTATTTGACATTAGTGTCTTCATCTTCGACGTACCTATGAGCAGTTTACTGTCTATTCGTGTATTGAAACTGGTGAAACAAATTTCAATGTTTCAGAACTTTAAAAAAAAAGAAACCAGGGTCGAGAAGCCTCAGACAACTAACAGCAGAGGTATATTATATTGTAAACTATTTGTCCTTGCCTTCTGAGCTTATTTGAATTTATTTTTAAGATCTTTAGGCAACTTTGGCCGAATGGATGGGAAAATTAGTGGAATGAAGAAAGTAGTAGGATACTAGACAACTTCGAGAAAACACACACATTCGAAAAATGAAATGAAATGAAATCTTTGAGTTTTACGTCCCACGGTTATGCCGGTTAGGCTAAAGGAGACAGTGATGATGAGTAATGAATGAAATGGTGGAATGAAGAAAGTGGGAGGAAACGGGAGAACCCCGAGAAAATCCACGCACACGGTGTTTGTCCACCACAAAGTTTACTTGGCGGGGCTGGGATCGAACCCGAGACCCCAAGCACCAGAGGTGAACGCTCTGCCACTGAGCCACCACGGTCCCCACACACATTCAATGTTTGTCCACCACAAAGCTCACATAGCACTAACCCAGATCGAACCGACTATCACATACACCAGAGGTGAAGTCTTCATGGTGTAGCTATTGTGATATTTCTTGTCTTGTGTGTTCTGCGTAATACTTGTAACTTAGATGTATCTTGATTAGCATGGTGCAGCCTGTTACATTTTACTTTCGTTCCCATGGTATGCTGCTATATTTTTTACGAGACAAACGAGACGAGACGGGGCAGAACATTTCGGGACGAGACAAGAGACGGGACGAGCACATTTTTTCGAGACGATACATGCTTTGCACGAGACGAGACGAGACATCCTGAAGTCTTGTCTCGTTTCGTGGCAACACTAAATAGAATAAGAACAGAACTCAACCAATAGTTGCCAAATTTGCGGTACTTTTCACAACATGCGTTCAATGAACCTAGGCATTGGAATAGTGATATACTTGAAGCAGGGGCGGATCCAGGACCGACTTCTGGGGGGAGGCGATGGGTTGTCATACTGCTACTTTTAAGGGCTCCAAACTTTGGGATGGGTTATATATATATAATAAGAACGTTTCCTCTTCGGGGGGCGATCGCCCCCCTGGATCCGCCCCTGACTTGAAGGTACGTATACCTTTGTAGCTGAGAACTTGCGTGGTTGAAGACAATACATAGCAATGGTGGTTTCAGATTTTTCGCCGGGGAGGGACTTTCAGTAGTTTCAATACACAGGGATGAAAAGTAGTACTGCAAAAATGGTGGTAATCCACATTGACCTGGATATTGGCGCCGGGGGTATTTTACCTGTGGACAACCCCTGAAATAATTACTAATCGAAATATTGCAGTGCAACAGATTAGTCAGTTCCAATTCCTGCTTTTCATATTCTCAGTATAAAGCATTCACCTCTGATGCGTGGGGTCTCTAGTTCGATTCCAACTTGCGCTTAGCGAACTTAATAGTTAGCAAACACGATGTGCATAGATTTTCTCTTGGTTTTCCCGCTTCCACCCACTTCCTTTATTCCACCATTCCATTCATTATTGTTACCGTTTCCTTTACGCTACACGCCACAACCATGCGATGTAAAACTGAAAGACAATAACAAAGTGTTTCATTCCGTAAAGGTATTTGCAAATTTTGCAGATCACGCAACGCAAACAATGCAACAAGTAATTAATGCTGAGTATCACAAACAAGTAATAGTAAGCCAGTTTCGTTTCGCAGTGTGAAACTACGGTAGACTTCCAAACTATGGGAATTCAATACTCAAACTTAAGAGTCTTCATCCCGGCGAAATTAAAATACCGCTAATTTTACAGTAATTATGTGATATCTTCAAATAGATAAAAGATAATCGAAATGTGGAACAAGAGCACCCTTGACAATATTATTTTACATGAGATACCGTTATCACGACTCACTTATCTGATTTCGATTTCGAGCCATTTTGAAAATCGGCATTTATTTTCGCGTTTCTAAACAGCTGAAAACGGAAAGCCATTAGGTGACTTGTGATAACGGTTTCTCACGTAAAATAATATTATCTAGGGCGCTCTTGTTCCATATTTCAATTATCTTTTAACTATTTGGAGATATCACATAATTACTGTAAAATTAGCGGTATTTTAATTTCGCCGGGATGAAGACTCTTAAAGTGGTATATCTATAACTACTGATTGCAGTCTATATTATAAAATTGAAAGTGATTATGTGACTCTTAATCTCTTGAACCGCCCGACCGATCTCGATCAAATTTTTACCGTAGATGCGGGTCTGGCCTGGGAGTGTTTTTAACTATACACTTTGACGGTAGACCTTAGGGGAGGGGGACAGAAAAAAGTAAGCATAATAACTCTTGAATCACCCAATCGACCTTGATCAAATTTTCAATGTAGTTCAGGTTCGGGACTGGGATGATTTTTATCATTTCACTTTGACGGAGCAGCGGAGGGGAGGGGGAGGCGGGTAAGATATACAAAATCAATAAATATAAAAATGAAAGTGACTATGTTCGTGAATTAATAACTCTTGAGCCACCCGATCGATCTCAATCAAATTTTCAACTTATATGAAGTTCGAACCTGGGAACCTTTTAATCATCTCATTTTAACAGTAGATCTTAGGGGAGGGGAGGAGGGAAAATATATGAAAATGAATAAAACTTAATAACTCTTGAACCACCCTATCGATCTCGATCAAACTTTCAACATAGATAAGATTCGGGCCTGGAAAGTTTTCTTCATTTCACTTTTACAGTGCAACGAAGGAAGGGGGGGGGAGGGAGATATATGTAAAAAAAAAAAGTGAAAATAATAGTGACTGTCTTTGTGACTGCATCACGCTTAAACCACCCAGCCGATCTTAACCAAATTTTCAACATAGATGAGGTTCAAATCTGATGTGGTTTTTTATCATATCGCTTTAACGGTAGAACTTAGGGGAGGGGGGAGGGAAGAAATCTATAAAAAATAAATAAAACTTAATAATTCTTGAACTACGAGACCGATCTTGATCAAAATTTCAACATAGATAATGTTCGAATCTGGGATGTTTTCATCATTTTACTTTGACGATACAATGTAGGAGAGGGGAAGGAGGGACATATATGTAAAAAAATAAAATAAAATAAAAATGACTGTTTTTATGACTTCATCACGCTTAAACCGCCCGACCGATCTTAATCAAATTTTCAGTATGGATAAGATTCAGACCTGTGGTGGTTTTTATCATATCACTTTGGCTGTAAAACCTAGGGAGGGGGAGGAGAGGGGGCAGATATATAAAAATAAATAAAACAGTAACTATTGAACCATCCGACTGATGTCGATCAAATTTTCGCGATAGATGAGGTTCGGGTCTGGAAATTTTTTAAAAATATATTTTCACTTTGACGGTAGAACCTAGGGGGAGGAGAAGGAGAGATTTATATATAAACATAAATAAAACTTAACTCTTGAACCACCCAACCGATCTCGATCAAATTTTCAACATAGATGACGGTTGGGCTTTGGATAATTTTTATCATTTAAATTTGATGGTGCAGCGTAGGGGAAGCTGAAATATATATGTAAAAAATAAAAATGAAAGTGATTGTGACATCACTCTTGAACCACTTGACCGATCTCGATCAAATTTTCAGCATAGATGAGGCTCGGGTCTGGGATGGTATTTATCTATTCACTTTGATGATAGAACTTAGGGGCAAGGGAGGAAGGAGTTGAAAAATAAGTACAGCTTAATCAATCTTGAACCAAACGATCAATCTCGATCAAATGTTTAACGTAGATAAAGTTCGGGCCTGAGATGTTTTCTATCATTTCACTTTGACGGTAAAACTTAGGGGAGGAGAAGGAGGTGGAGATATATAAAAATAAATAAAACATAATAACTCTTGAACCACAGGACCGATCTCGATCAATTTTCAACCTAGATGAAGTTCGAACATGAGATGATTTTTGTCATATCACTTTGACGCTGTAACTTAAAGAAAGGGAAAGACATTTACAAATGATCGAAAATGACCGATATTAGTGTCGAATCTATAGTTTTTGAGGTCGCTGAGATGAACAGTGACACTTCTGATGCCATTTAAATCCAAATACAGCCCCGCAAAAATTGTCGGAGGGGAGCGGGATATATATATATATATATTATATATATATATATATATATATATATATATATATTAGCTCAAGTGGTAGTTTTGGCTTCGCATTCGGGAGGTCGTGGGTTCGATTCCCGCTGCCGACCATCCTGACGGGTTTTCCTCAGTCCTCTCAGGCAAATGCCGGGATGGTACCTATTTAACAGGCCCTGACCGATACCTTCCCATTGTTATTGTTAGATATCCAGTGTAAAATGGCCTTTGAGCTATATCTGTGGTGATCGTTATATATATATATATATATATATATATATATATATATATATATATATATATATATATATATATATATATATATACAGAGGTTGTTCAGTCTAAATTTGGCTTACCTAAAAATTTAGAAGAATCCATGGCGCAGGTTCGTAAGTGCTCGATGTGTTTCCCTTGGTTCCTAACAATAGCCCGACAGCGTAATTTCCACTGTAATAGGCTTCTCTGAAGAGCTGGGAGGGGAATCTTGTCCCATCCCACCCAACACAAGTACATACTGATCATGTGTAAAGAATGTTCCTCGAGGTACATTGGAATGTACATGATAGGTACGTGAATAGAGCAATCATGTGAAATACACATGTAAGGAATAAGGTTACTTCCGCCCAAAAGTACGTGCATGACACATACCGAGGAATGTATCTATTATGTGTATATCACGTACCGTGTATGTACTTGACACATTTACTTGGCATTGGCATGTGCCAGGAATGTACTAGGCATGTCAGTAATGTTCCTTAGGGCAGTGCTATGCAACTGGGGGTGCGAGGACTTAAATACTAAAACCTTAACGCTTCATTGTTACGTTCGAATTTAGAAGCTTGTACTTTTAAAAAAAGCCAAGCAACTAACTCTGAAAATATATGCCCCCCTCCGGCATCTGTGTGGCAATTTAACTATCTATTAAAATACTGCAGTAACATTTACGAGCGACCGAGCTCTAACCTATAATCTTAGCATTCAAACCTTTGATTTACGGTTATTTGTGATTTCACGTTTATAACAAAGACAAATATTTTTAAAAGAGTGTAGTTTAAATAAATTACTGAAATAAATATTTTTCACAAAGTTTATCCTTTTAAATTATTGTTCAAAGGCCTTTGCCTTTAGTAAGCCTTCTCCGAAATACATGCAAATGAATTGTTCTGCCATCTTTGGAGCTCTTTTAAAATACACATATATGTTTCTCGACAATGAGATCTCAGAAACTACAGGCTCTAGAAAGATGACGTTTTCACTGATCGATTGCAAATTTCATGTAGATTGTCCAGTTCTAATTGAATATTTAAAAAACATGGGCACTATTTCTTTAGTACATTTTTACTGGTACATTGGAAGTGTTGAAATTTCAAAAAAATAAAATAAAACATCACATCCTAATCATTACACATTCCAACACCACACTGTTGTATATAGCGGTTGTATATGTCTCCGGCATTTGTTTCATAGCCAAATAATAATGGAAAAGGAAGGATAACCATTTCTCCAGTCTAAGATGAACTTTTTGGGGGAGTGTTTTTCCCTATAAGCACCATATATAGAACTGACAATATATTAATTTTGTATGTAATGTATTTGCTTATTACATACTGCATGCAAGAAGAAAGAAAACACTGGTCGTACATGAATTAGAAACTCCAACCGGAAGTAGGCTCAAATCTTGCAAACGGTGCGAGATATTCAGAAAAATAATCGAAAAATCCCCCTTTATGATACCCCTTGGCTATTTTTAAATCAATACGTCTTTAACTTGTGTCTGTAAAGAGACATGTACAGATGTTGTAAGGAATGATAAGGCGATATATGCTCATATGCGAATAATGCGCTGTGTAGAGAGCGCAGGTTCAGCTAGTTTCTTGCAAAAATTCTTCAATCGAAGATTTATAATCGCCACTGATTTTCAATTTTGTCGATATTATCTTCAAATTCCACAGACGGTGAAAGAAGAAGCTAAATCAGTAAAAGATGTTTCACCGGTTTCAAGCTTATTGCCACTGAAAAGCGACATTTCCTGAAGGATGTCTATATTATCAGGCTGAATTTCTTTAAGGAGTTAGTTTATACTTAAACTTACGTCTTCCCGAAAATTTTATTTAACGTCTAGTTTTAACGTACAGGTTTTGAACTAATTCTCTGCTGTGTAACGTCACAATATAACCATCAATGCTAATTTTATGAGGACAATTCTGACAGTGGGGTTTAGAATGTTACAACCTAGAGAACGCATCAAACGTCAGAAAATTGCAAAATGACACACACAATATATTACAATGTGGCTAAACTCAGAAAGTGGCTATAGAAGTGAAAAGCATATGGCTAAAAAGCCACTATTGGCTCTTTGGAAATTATGTGACTAACGACGTTCTCAAAATGGCCAGATCTCGTCACAAAGTGGCTAAATTGGCAACCCTAGTCGCAATACGAAGCAACTTACGCACAACCATGCCATGGTACATGGGGTATGTGCCATTCACATTCCTCACATTCCAGTGAAGCATGTAAAAGTACCTTTCAAGTGTCAGAAATTCCTCGAAAGGCACGTACCTAGCGACACGTGCTATGCATATGAAATGTACATTTTTCAAGTACCAAGTACGTAAACGGTACATATGGAACTTAAATGGCACGTTCCTAGAATGTACCTGGTTGGGTGGGATTCCCTTTGCACAGCTTCCCAAAGTCCTTCCACATTTGTCACACGCCGTTTTCCCAAAGCCCACTTCAGCAATCCAAATCCACAATAGTCCATAGGACTTGCATCTGGAGATTTAACAGGTACCTCATTGAAAGGTATCAGCTGTATACTACCACTTGCCACCTCCATCTCCCTGTAGAATGCGAGGGACGATCGTGAGGTATGTGATGAGGCCTTGTCCAGATTGGTGTCATTTCCGTACATTGTTGGAATCTCATGCTCGTAGATCGGCCGCATGATCTGCTCCTGAAAATACTGCGAATTTATTTTGCAGTTCTTCGCCACTCTACGAATCTTCAGTTTACCGCGGTAACAGTAGCCAGTAACGACCATGAACCCTTTTGGGAAGGATTCTTTACATACACTGACCCACCTTCTGAAGTTCTTGGCGCCTTTCTCTCGGTACATGATGGCTCTCGGTTTACCACAGTCAGAAAGATAAATCCATTCTGCATCGAGCGTTACGACGTACATCCATCCACCTTTGTTTTGCCAGATGCCGTTCGTACAGCTTCCGGGCGTTACACTTTCGTTCCTTTTGGTGGGCATTCGTGAGAAGATGGCCGCGAGCTTTCATGACTTTTTCCAGCTTGAGTTGATGGTGTAACGTTCTTCTCACAGTCCCCAAAGACATGTCAAGACGATTAGCCATATACCTTTGTGTTGGCTGATTTTCTTGCTTTGCCATTTTGCGAAGTTTCCTCTGAATGGTGGAGGTAGCCTTGGTGCATTCCCACTTCCTAGGCAACTCTTTTGGTGATCCAAATAGTGGAGTTTCGTTGCCCTTGTACTTTTTAATAACATTTTTTATTCCACTTAAACTGATGTTTCAATCATTGTTCTTGCACTGTTTTCTAATGACAGAAACACTAAAGTGGGCGTCATAAAGAGCCGCAACTAGCCTTCCCAAAACCGGCTTAGGTTGAGCGGCATTTTGCTCACAGAGCGGAAATCCACACACTTGGAAACAAATGTAACACAACATTCACAACAGTGGTCCTGTTTTGTGCGTTATTGTCATCCACGCGGAAAAACAACTCCGTTCCCAGGAAGCCATTGCACAACAGTGCAGGACGCCACGAGCCAGGTCGGGTGAGTCCATTCTGCCCGGGAGGGGGAAGGAACAAAATCGGCCAAATGTAGGCTGAACAACCTCTGTATATATACACTATGTGATCAAAAGTATCCGGACACCCCCAAAAACATACGTCTTCACCCCCAAAAACATTATATTGTGCTGCCACCTACTGCCAGGTACTCATTATCAGTATCAGTAGACATCGTGAGAAAGCAGAATGGGGCGCTCCGGGGAACTCACGGACTTCGAACGTGGTCAGGTGATTGGGTGTCACTTTTGTCAGAAGTCTGTACGCGAGATTTCCACACTCCTAAACATCCCTAGGTCCACTGTGTCTTGTGTGATAGTTAAGTGGAAACGTGTAGGGACACATATAGCATAAAAGCGTACATGCCGACCTCGTCTGTTGACTGACAGAGACCGCCGACAGTTGAAGAGGGTCGTAAAGTGTAATAGGCAGACATCTATCAGACCATCACACAGGAATTCCAAACTGCATCAGGACCCACTCCAAGTACTATGACAGTTAGGCGTGAGGTGAGAAAACTTGGATTTCATGGTCGAGCGGCTGCTCATAAGCCACACATCACGCAGGTAAATGCCAAACGACGCCTCGCTTGGTGTAAGGAGCGTAAACATTGGACCAATAAACAGTGGAAAAACGTTGTGTGGAGTGACGAATCACGGTACACAATGTGGTGATCTGATGGCAGGCTGTGGGTATGGCGAATGCCCGGTGAACGTCATCTGTCATTGTGTGTAGTGCCAACAGTAAAATTAGGAGGTGGTGATGTTATGTTGTGGTCGTGTTTTCCTTGGGGAGGGCTTGCGCCCCTTGTTGTTTTTCGTGACACTCTCACAGCGCAGGCCTACATTGATGTTTTAAGCACCTTCTTGCTTCCCACTGTTGAAGAGCAATTTGGAGATGGCGATTGCATCTTTCAACACGATCGAGCACCTGTTCATACTGCACGGCCTGTGGCGGAGTGGTTACACAACCATAACATCCCTGTAATGGACTGGCTTGCAGAGAGTTTGACTTGAATCCTATAGAACACCTTTGGGATGTTTAGAAACGCCGACTTCGTGCCAGGCCTCACCGACCTACATCGATGCCTCTTCTCAATTCAGCGCTCTGTGAAGAATGGGCTGCCAATCCCCAAGAAACCTTCCAGCACCTGATTGAAAGTATGCCTGCGAGAGAGGAAGCTGTCATCAAGGCTAAGGGTGGGCCAACATCATATTGAATTCCAGCAGTACCGATGGAGGGCGCTACGAACTTGTAAGTCATTTTCAGTCAGGTGTCCGGATACTTTTGATCACATAGTGTGTATATATAATCAAAATGACCAATATCAAGGAGTGCTTTATTAATAGTAAAAAGTGACTGACTAACGAAACATATTACTATTTTTTTTAATTGAACCCAGCGAAGCGGTAATTGATGCTAGTAGATTAATAAGATCAAAGATAGAACCTATTCCACAGACGTTGAATCCATCAGAAAGCAATTACTCATTATGGCTTATTATTTTTGTTTTTGTTTTATGCCGCTAAAGGTTGAAACCAGAAACCATTAATTTGAAACACTTCCAGTTTTAACAGGGAGTTAGTAGAGAAGATGAAACCTATTCTTGGGATACTGAATCGATTGTAGAAAACCGCATCTCGATGTCTCTTACCGTTTATGCCTTACGCAAATCACTATTGAAACCGGAAGTAATATGAAATTTCAACCACTTCCGGTCTTGGCAGAGTGTTGCGGGTCGTGATGGTATGTTCTCTTGACACCCTGAATCGATTGCAGAAAACAGTTTGTCGATGTCTGGTATCACTTTTGTTCTATGATGATAAATGTTGGAACCAGAAATGGTTAATTTTAACCACATCTGAATTCTATAGTGGGGAGAAGATAGACCCTACTTTTGCGAAGCAGAATCGATTGCAAGGAAACTGTATTTCGATATCTCCTACTGATTTTGCTCTACGGAAATAAGTATTGAAACCGGAAGTACACAAATTTCAACCACTTCCGGTTTAGTAGAGTGTTGGAGTTTGTGGTGACATGTTCTCTTGACACCCAGAATTGATTACAGAAAACAGTTTGTCGATATCTGTTACCACGTTTGTTCTATGGCGATAGATGTTGAGTACGGGAATGGTTAATTTGAACCACTTCATGTTTGAGTAGAGGATTAATGGAGAACGCGAAGCATACTATTGGGAAGCTGAACCGATAGCAGAAAACCGTGTCTCGATATCTCGTACCGTTTCTGCTATAGGGAAATCAGTGTTGAAACCAGAAGTAATAGTAAATTTCAACAACATCCGGTTTTGGGATGATCACGGTACGGCGGTAAAGATTGAAACCGGACACGTCTAATTTGAATAATTTCTGGCTTTAATAGGGAGTTAGTGCAGAAGATGGAACCTATTCTTGGGGTACTAAATCGATTGTGGAAAACCGCATCTCGATATCTCTTACCAGTTTTGCTTTACGAAAATCAGTATTGAAACCGGAAGTAACGTGAAATTTAAACCACTTCTGGTTATGTTCAAGATATCATGATACGGTTACTGTTTTCGTTTCATAGCGATAAACGTTGAACTGGAAATGACTAATTGAATAACTTTGGTTAAAATAGAGATTTAAAGAAGAAGATGAAACCTATCCTTGGGATGGTGGATCGATTGTTAAAAAAACTTTATCGATATCTGTTTCCGTTTTTGCTCTGATATTTGTCGATGGACGGGCGAACAAACACGTTCAGTACGACTTCCGACGTTTATGCATAGGCGCTAGCATAGTTTGCAAGTCGAAAAATATTTATTATTATTATTATTATTATTTAAATTTCGGGTAGTTCAACTTCATATTTTTACAAGGGGGGAAATATTAATGCTTGTCCCCCAGGGAAAGTTCCAAGTTATGGCGCTGTTTGTGATGTTATATGTTGGTGCTCCCCTTTTGCGTAAACTATACAGAGAGAACAAGGATTTTTTCTATCTAACCTGGCGTAGAAAACTACAGGATATTATTTGGAGCAAGAATAGCGCTATAAATTTAAAAAGTTGAACCATGTTCTAAATCTGCGTGAAACCTGCTTTTTAATGTTGTGATCTGAAATGACTTTAATAGATAATATAATACATTTGCTGATAAAATGTGCAATATGGAATTAGATTTTAAAAGTATATAAATAATAAGAAATAATGGTTGTGGATGACTTAGATATATATGCCATCAAAAAAGCTCCTCCGATGTTGAGAAAAAATTATGTTTCAATTTCCTGTTATAGTCTGTGTGTATGAATGAAAACATATTAAATTTCTATAAATAGACAAAGTTTTTCTTGAATAGTTAGTCTATTTTGGTAAGAAAGATAGGTTTAATACTTTAAAGTTTAGTTAAAAGTGTTACATCTAATTGAAATATGTGTAGACTATTTTTTGTCTTACATGATGGAAAGTTTTAAAGTAATAGATGATTGGACATTCACACCAAGGCAGAAAAATATAATATTTGTGAAGTAAAGTCAGTCAACATTAAAGTTTTGAATACTGGTTAAAAATAGTCTGTCAGGCAAATGGTAATTTTACGGTTAAAATGATTGAGTGCATATAAAAGAAGATTGTCCAGGATATCATCTTCCATTGTAGAACCATTTCTACACAATACAGAAAACCTATATGTCTTTTCGTACAGATCAAGTTTAGTCACAGCACTCGAAGTAACTGGTGAAAAATTATCCTCGGAAAGATTTGCGATGGACGACATGACAATGCTTTACTTAACATATAAGAAGTTCAACAGGGCAACCGTAAATAATTGCTCAAAAAATTACATTTATATATATATATATATATATATATATATATATATATATATATATATATATATATATAGTCTCCGGATATAGTGCCATCAAATCTAAAGTGAAAAAATACAAACCAACCTGTACTAGGTGGCTCTTAAAACATGAGTCACTTTATCTAACCGAATCAGTGTAGAACGAAGCTGGTAGGCACGCGCGATAGCGTTGAGTGCGTCCGAAGGGAGCAGGTGCGTCTAATGAAAACATGTTGGTTTTCACAGATGTACAGTTCTATAACCCTTGTAATGGTTTCACACTGGTAACGCTACACTTGTAAAAATAAAATACAGCTTTTGTACCAGAGCAGAAATATTCCGCCGACTAATAATAGTATCTTTATACAGTCATCTTTTACATTCACTCAGATGTCTTAACCGTCTTAAACCACTTGTAATGAATTTGCACTAACAACCTTACTACACTTGTAAATATAAAATAAAGCTGTATTATTTACTATCTAATTGAGCCACCTGCAGAAATTTGTTCCTTTCACACATATCGTTCCATGTAGAGTATTGGATTTTAGTTACAAATTTTGCAAAATGTGTCCTAAACTTGACCAGTACCATTTTATTTTTACGAGGGTAATGTTATTTGTGTCAAACCATTACAAGGCCTATAGTAGGGTTAAAATAGTGAATACGAGTGTTATTCTGGTTTATATGGATACACATTCTGCTATTCATAATGGTCTTGGTGTCATCTTTGATTCGAAACTCTCGTTTTCTAACCACATCTCAACAGTTAAGAAACCAATGCGTATGCTGGGACTTCTTTACCGACGTGTCCCCGCAAAACGCGGAATACCCATCTATTCCATCTTGCACGCTTTATGTTGACAATTATACAGAGGTCTCTTTTACACAGAATACCGAACTATAATAATAATCTAACTAGTGAGGTGGACATTTTCTCGAGCTACCCGGTGTTTGAAAGAGCAATCAAACGCATGCTGGCCAAATAATATTACTTGTGCACTCTTTGTTGATATTATTGATGTTACTGTTGTTATTTATTTTTATTGCTTTTATCGTTTTTTGCTATTTTCCTGCTTGTTAATTACTTTCCTGTGTAAAATGGCACAATTATGCTGTATCAGGGAACTTGTTCAATAAATAAAATACCGTCTGTCTCCGAAGCGGCTACCCCATACGGACGCACCACTGTGCAGGCTTCACCTGTTGCGCTCCTGCGCTGATTCGGTTGGACAGTACTCTTGCTTTTAGTGGCCACCTAGCACAAGTTAGTTTTTTTTTATTTTTTGGCACAGTAGTTTTTATGGCATATATTTATACCTATAAGCGGCAGATCTCGTAAAGTGAATCTGCACCCATCAGTGCAACTCCTACCCTATGAAACAATTTCTAAAGCACTTCGAGTGAATTTCGTGATGAAATTTTTGTGTATAATAATAGGATAGCACTTATCGTAATAATTTCCAAGGCATATCAGCTTGCACTCATATTATCAATCTGTTAACATTTATTTTGGCATACGCCAGGATAATGAGAATCCAGAACGTCTTAAACCAATTATACATCATCATAGATTCCCATCAAATGTTGTATCAATTTTTTTATAGTAATTTCACCAAATAAGTTGGGTAAAACTTTCGCACGCACTATATACGATCAAATATAAATCCCTTGCTCATTTGTTTATATTTCTTTATTCAATTCTTTGCCTGTTTGGACGTGCATGTGCAGTTTTATGGTTGTGTATCTATAATCAATAAGAATAATGTAGAAATAAATGGAATGACAGGTTAGGTTAGGTTCCACTAATGGCTCCCCTTGATCGAAGGTACATGAATCTGCTTTCAGCGTTATATTCCCAATAAATTGTACCTCCTTACAAGTACTTCTGTTTCACTTCCCTCTTTACTAGTAATTGTTATTCACAAATACTTGTTATTTCTATGCTTTCTTTCTTGTTCACTATATAGGGACTACGTATGAATCCATATTGAATGAAGGTGGATTGGAAAGTTCGTGACCTGACCTACAAAATTAGAAAATATTTGGATAAGTTATGTTAATTATTTTTCCACTAATCCCTCTCGACCTAGGTACATTACGCCACCTCTCCGGTAAGGCTTCTCTACTACTTTTTAAAAACGATTCCTCGAAGCCTGCAAAATATCCCAGTACAGCACGTTTAACATCTCAATCCGAAAAAAAATCGCTGACTTCCCCCCTCCCCCCCCCAAAAAAACTTAGGTTTCTAAAGAAGTGAAAGTCCGAGGGGAACAGATTAGGCTAATAGGGCGAACGCGGCAAGAGTTCGAACCCACATGAATGAATTTCTGCCATGGATGCAAGGGCCGTGTGAACGTTCGCGTTGTCCTGGTGAAACAATCCCTTTCTTCGTAGCGTTCCTGGCTTTTTAATTATGATTTCCTCATGTAAACGTCACATCCCTTTTTAAAATAAGTCAATCAACCTAGCATCCCCCAAAATTAATGTCATAACCTTGTTTGCCAACACAACTTGTTTAGCTTTCTTTGGGACAGGAGATCCAGGTCGTTTCCATTGCTTCGATTGTTGTTTTGATTCCGGTGTATGATGGTGTACCCATGTCTTGTCCATTGTCACAAATCCGCCAATAAACTCCTGCGGATCACTTTCAAACAGTTCCAAACAATCACGGGAAAGGTGGAGTCGATTGCGTTTGTGTTCAACTGAAAGCAACTTTGGTACCCGTCTCGCGGACACTTTAGAAAACCCTAATTCGTTTACGATAATGTTTTGTGCTTGCTCGTAGGAAATACCTACAGTCTCAGCTATCTCTCGGATTTTGACACTGTGGTCATTCAAAATCAGGTCACAGCCATCTCCAGCGTGGCCAAGTTTCTAATAATCAAAATGAATAAATTTCTCTGAAATATGAACGTTATTTTTGAGGAGTAAAACACAAAATAGTTCGCATTTCTTTAGAATCTTTATTGTTAGTGGCGTATTTAAGGGGGATTCCGGGCTTAAGCAGCTCCAAAATTTTATTTACTATTATATTTTAAAGTAAATGAAATGTCTTGCAGAATTTTCACATTTCCAGGAATAAAGTTATCAAAGCCCCCTCCCCCCTCGAAACAAAATCCTAAATATGTCACTGTTGATTGGTAATAATTTTTCAAGGCGCATGTAAGGTTGGCTATCTTGAACTTGTGTTGCTTGGACACCAACAGCTGTCTTCTGTGATGAAACATCATGAAACGTCAAACTAAAACAGCACTTTATGAATTTCAAAATTATGTCTTAAGTCATAGTTAAAATCATATATGGTTATAGACATAGTATGAGATATCTATAGCTACAAATGGGTAATATCTAACTCTCCGACTAATTATTACGCCACTCTCGTAGCCTCATATCTATACCATCGCCCTTTTCATAAAACTAGTTCATCCCTGAACACGTGTATTGAAGCAAAAACTGGTAGATCAACGTGTGAGTCATTTAAAACGTTATTTTCATCAGTTTCTTTTTTAAATTCTTCTATAAAAAGAGTGATTGTAACCTGCCATTTTTATATCGTCATATGTTGCTTTGAAGCTCCAAACCTGAAATTTGATACCAGGGAGCTTTTTGTTTTAGAAAATGCATATCTACCATTCACTTACATTCAATATTCATGGGATGAAAATATTGACTATTCAAATATCAGGAAATTACGTTCGTTTAGAAACGCAGTTGACACATTAAATTACATCGATTTCCATTTGTTTATGACTAAATAACGATTGTAATGTATTGGGTAAGTCTGGTCTTTGGTTTATTGAAGATTTAATTTGATCTGGTTTTGAGTTTAGCGTTCCTTTCATAAGCAAGGCTATATGAGATATAGACCTACAGTTTAACGTGGGATCCGAACTACATGAGCTCTTACCAGGAATTGAACCCGGGTCTCCCACGTGGGTTTAATTTTGAGACGATAAACTGAAGTTTTCATGAATTTAACTTGAGACGTTTTTATATTACTATTTCATCAATTCTATTGATGACTTCATTTAAGTTTAGCATCCCTTTGAACAGAGACGAGGACCTACAGCTTAACGTGGGGTCCGAGCCACATGAACTTCGCCGGGAATCGAACTCAGGTCTCCCGGGGCGAAGGCACGTGTGGTATCCATATACTCACGAGGGAGTTCAACTCTATTGATGAATATTATTATCAGTATTATCTTTAAAATAAATGCAATTTCTAGTTCGGCGTTCCACGATTATGCCCTTCAGGCTGGTTAATGAAAGTTATAGCAGGGCCAACAAGAGATGGTCTCTGAAGTTTGTTACCATATGCGCAGGGAAAATGCAACCTCTAGTTTGGTTCTAATGTTACCAACCACGGACACACTGTTTTACACCATTAATTAAATTGTCATTATAGATGCATCGAAAAAAGGCTTGACACATAAGTAGTGGCAACGTCACTGCGAGCTGTCAGAGACCCTTCTCTTGCAGGCTCATCTATAATGGAGGTGAACTGGTGAAATGGGAAGGTAGAAGAAAACAGGAAAAATTTTTAAAAAGCTCACGGACACGATGTTGTCCTCAAACACATTGACTTAGGATCGAACCGGGGACCCTCGCACCAGATGTGAAAACTCTACCGCTGATCCATCATGTCCGCCGTGAATTATCTTTTTGCTGTGTAAATCTACATTTTTATTTGAAAATAAATATTTTTAGTTTAGATTAATAGTTTGATGTACTGGTAAGTGCTAACTTAAAAAAAAAGAACACCATTTGTAGTGTATTCTATGGCAATTTAATTCTCTAATTCATATTTGAAATAATAGCATATTTACGTCTCATAATAATTAATTTTAACTCTTATATACTGAGGGTTTAATTTAATTTAAGATATCGAAATTCATATCTCAAGAAATGTGTATGACAACTAATAAATGCTCCAAATAAAGAAGAATAGTATTATTTCAGATTGACACCATTCCTGCCTCCGCAAAGGAGCCGGGAATAACTGAGAGATTTCGAATAGGAATGCTTTTTTTTTTTTTTTTTTTTAATGCATATTATAATTCTACAGAAATAAATAAAATAAAAAAGAACTTTTGTCTTATTTTTTTAAATCGTAGATTGCGTTAAAGTTGGTGAAGATTAAGTAAATTTCATTTTCTCCAACTATACTCCCATATTTTATTTAATAATGATTCTATGCTGGAAAACATATGTCTCTTAACATGTTTCTTTCGAATTATTATATGTGATGTTGCAGTCAGTGAAAAGTAGATTTTCTACAAAATGAAATTAAATTTCTCACTATTTTTCACTAAGCAGGAAACATCTTTGTCCTGCAGCTGAAAAAAAAAATGCGATCCTAGTAGAGGTTTCGCATGTTCAACATGTTCCAAATCTCTTTTGTTTCAGGGTTAGAAATCTGTTCACCACACCGTCTAGGTCCAGTTTGCGACACCTTTCATTTTCAATACCTAGCAACCTAGGAGCTAACAATACGCATTTGCAAAATGTAGCAATATTTACCTAGTGAACCTACACTTAGTATTCCTTAAAAATGTTTTTATTAGTTTCAACTTTAAAAAAGAATTCTCTGCAATTGCTGATGTTACCGATAAGTTAAATACAGCGGAAGGGAAGTACGTATGATAGGCAGACTATAAGCAGGTGATTTTTAAGAATAGAAATCATGCAAGATCTCTCACTGATACAAATTCTTTTAATTGCTGCACTGACAAGTGTTCTAAAGCAGAGTAGTTGCTAGAACAGGTCATTCCTCTAGCCTATAATGTCAGCAATATGAAAAATATTTGATATGTTACTTCAGATGGGTCTGGCATCCTCTGCTAGGGACTTTAACCCATTTGCAACCGTTGTTCCAAAATTGGAACACTTTTTACTGTGTTTTTGTTTATCATATTTCGTAAATAAAAGTAACAATTGTTGTATGGATCTTTTCATTTGGTACCAATGGTTTAGCAGATGACATGTCTGTCTTGAATTGGCGCGAACGATGTGTACTCTCAACATTAGTTGCGTTGCGTAAGAATAAATTATGGCGTTTCAAATGAGGTAAGAATCTTTTGTACATTTATGAATTTTCTAAGTATATAATACCATTTGAGTAGGATATTTATTAAGATTTTAATGCATGTGAAATGCAACAGTTGATTATGATTGTCAATAATAAAAACGGGTTATAATTTGGAATGTTCCAATATTGGGACAGTGGTCTCGAACGGGTACACGAAGTTAGCATTTTGTTTGTTCCAATATTGGAACAACGGGCGTAAACGTACCTATAAAGCTATAGAATATGGTAATTTTATTGGATGAATTAGTAATTCTTTCGTACATTTTATAAGCTTATTTTTATTTTATGCTGTTTGTGCCGCTTTTGAGCTATTGGTCTCATGGAGGAGGGGGAATTTATACACAAAAAATGATCTAATTATTACACCCATGCGGTACGCTTTTCAGTTGATTTGAGTTGAGTTGATCGTGAATTTGACGTCCCTTTGAGGAGCGAGGCTACATGAGACGGGACCTACTGATTAACATGGATTCGGAACCACATGAACTCCCGCCGGGGATCGAACCCGGTTTCCCATGCCACAGGCGCGTACGCTAACTGCTTAGCCATTAGGGTGGTTCGAAAAAAATCATTTTTCTATTTCCGGAACGTTATAGTGCACAAAAGTTGCCATTGGTATAGACAAGAAACCCCCCCCTCAAAAAAAAAAACTTTTATAATGTATCTTCTGGTCCCGCATCGCCGTTGAAATTTGAAAAAAATCCTTCAAAAACAATTAATTTTCATTTTTTTTAAAGGGCTGAGTAATATAGAATGATGACCCTATATAGCCTAAAGGTTTCTTCAAGTATGTAAGAACAGCTCTAAAATAAATAAACTATATTTATGTAGTAGTATCTTCTGGTCGCCCATCGCTGTCAAAAATTTGCGAATTTAGCAAAATTTGACAGTTTAACATCTTTATTTTCTTAAAACGGATAAGAGAAGGATGCTACTCACCACGTAAAGATGGTTGCACTTGGTGTTCCACTACACAACTAGCCATCCAATGATTAGGGTGTATTATTTACAATTGTATTTACAAATTTATAATTTCAAATAATTCGTCCCCTACAAATTTCCATTTTCCCCTTTGTTTTTGTCCATTACTAAAGATTTTAAACTCTGATTTATGCGGGGCAGCGGTGGCACAGTGGTAGAACGTTGATCTCTTGGGCATGGTTTTCTTGGTTCGATCCCAGCTCGCGCCAAGTGTTTTGTGGTGGACAAGCACCGTGTGTGTGGGTTTTCTCGAGATTCTCCCACTTTCTTCATTCCACCATTTCATTCATTTCTCATCACCGTCTCCTTTTGCCTAGCCGGCATAACCGTGGGACGTAAAACTTAAAAGATTCCATTTTTCTTCTTTTTTTTTTTTTTTATTTGTGCGAAAATGTAGGCATGGATGATCCTGGCAATAGTGCAGCCGTGATGAAGACATCTCTAGCACTGGCAGGGGCTGATCCAGGACTAACTTCTGGGGGGGGGGTTGTCATACTGCTACTTTTAAGGGCTCCAAACTTTGGGATGGGTTTTATTTATATATATAAAATAAGAAAGTTTCCTCTTCTGGGGGGCAATCGCCCCCCCCCCCCCGGATCCGCCCCTGAGCACTGGGTCCACACACTATACCGAAAGCTTCCGTCACAAGCTTAACGCATCTTCCGACAGCATGAGTATGATATGGGAACATCTAGAAATTCATAACTAGCTTTGTCTGCTTATAAACTACCTTATTTCGTCATTATCAATGGTCATAACAAAGGAGGAGAAGTAAGATTACAAGTATCCCATTGTATTATTTCGGATTAATCTGTAGCTACAAAGTTCATGTTTGGTGGTAAAAATATCGAATAGGATCACTTTCAGAAACTGCTTGCCTTGCCTTCAAAAGTCGTCTATTCCTAAGCTCTCGAATATGGTTTCTGTCATCAATTACCGTGGCCAAAAGCAAATTTCCGGGATGATCACAGTAAGCATTCCGTTCTATAACAGGTCTACAAATTATTTCAGCTCTTCTGGCAAAATACCGCGTTTTCTGAATGGTCTCGTAAACATGTCGAGGACTTTCGGTCAAATTGTTGCTCAACTTAATGGCAAACCACATAGGCATATGACAATTTGCCTCATTATCTGAAGGACTTCCCACACTAATGTATATCCGCAGAACTCTAAAAGCTTTAGCGAGTTATCTTGAATGTAACAAAGGGCCAGAGTCACGAACTGAAAAGTCTTCAGAGCAGTGCCCTAACTGAATGACTTTTGATATATCCAGTAAACACAGTTGGTCTTTGCTGAGTATCTGCCTGTCTACTTCAGGAATCACACAATTAATAGGTTCAAATTAAATACCTGGTAGAGTGTGTGGACACAATGCTAGAGACTGCTTCATCAGAGCTACACTATTGTCAAGATCATCTATGCCTACATTTTCGCATAAATCAGAAAAAATGAAATCCTTAAGTTTTACGTCCCACGGTTATGCTGGTTAGGCTAAAGGAGACGGTGATAATGAGACATGAATGAAATGGTGGAATAAAGAAAGTGGGAGAATCCCGAGAAAACCCACGCATACAGTGCTTGTCAACCACAAAACTCACATTGCGCAATCTGGGATCAAACGAAGAAAACCATGCACAAGAGGTTAACGCTCTACTACTGTGCCACCGCTGCCCCCGCATAAATCAGAGTTTAAAGTCATTAGTAATGGATAAAAAATAAAGGGGAAAATGGAAATTTGTGGGGGACGAATTATGTGAAATTATAAATTTGTAAATAGAATTGTAAATAATACACCCTAATCATTGGATGGCTAGTTATGTAGTGGAACACCAAGTGTAGCCACCCCTACGTGGTGAGTAGCGTCCTACTCTTACTTGTTTTAAGAAAATTTAGAAATGTTAAACTGTCAAATTTTGCTAAATTCGCAAATTTTTGACAGCGATGCGCAGCCAGAAGATACTATATAAAAATAGTTTATTTATTTTCAAGTTGTTTTTACATACTTGAAGAAATCTTTAGGCTATATAGGGTCATCTTTCTATATTATTCAGTCCTTTTAAAAAGTATTGATAATTAATTGTTTTTAAAGGATTTTTCAAATTTCAACGGCGATGCGGGACCGGAAGATATATAAATAAAAACTTTGGGGGGGGGGGTTCTTGTCTATTCCAATGACAACTTTTGCGCACTATGGTGTTCCGAAAATAGAAAAATGTTTTGTTTTTTTCGAACCACCCTATTAACCATGAAGAAGCTCTTCTTTTTCAGTTGAACGATAACAAGCAAATAGAGTTGAAGGTGTCTTGATTGCTCACCTTCCATTGTATATATATATATAAGTTGTTGTTAGGTATGCCTGATTACATTTTGTAACATTTATTATTGATTTCATTTTACTGCAGAGAGAGAAAAACAGTATAATTTCGAACATATATAAAGACATATTATATAGCTAATTCGTTTTATGTGCTGTAGGAGACTCATTAGCAGTCTACATAATTTTACAGGCCCTGGCCGCCTTCCTTCCACTTCCTTCCCGAATGTTACCATTATGTTGATCGCTCCACTGTAAAATAGACTCTGAGGTGTATCTGGTAGCTTGTAAATAAATAAATATTTTATGTTATTTTATATTTTAAATGTGTATTTCACAACTCCATGTTGATTTTATTTATTTCTAGAAATAGTGTTGTATTTCAGTTTGAGTGCGAGCGGTCTCGGGCTCGATTCCCGGTGCGGGCTCTCGGTCGAAAAAGTGTAAGAAGCTTTTTTCGGGCTATCCATCCTGAATGAGGATTTCCTGGGTTTTCCTCGTTCACACCAGGCAAATGCCGGGGTGGTACCTAACATATATAGTCCAGTAAAGATAGGATTGAGAAAGGAACAAATTAGTAACAAGCTGAAAATTGGTATGGAACTAGGGAGATGTGTCAGGAATAACATACTAAAAGTCCCCTAAAATCCCACTGTAGCTTTTCCCGCAATTTTGAAAAAATGTCCGCCATATTTAGACGCCGACAAGGAATTTATGGAAATCGTCACCCTTTATGTTTATTCCTCTAGCCACCGTTCTAATTATCACAAAGCCATGAATCATATATGGTTGGAAAGCTTGAAAGACAGAAAATCTAAGTAAATAACATATATGCCCATCGTGCTAAATTTCTAGAAGAAGAGGAAGAAGAAAACAGCTTTTTTTATTTTTAAAAAGATATATTTTCAGAAATCATGAGAAGTTTGCAACACTGACAGTTATTGCACACCAACGAAACACCACCAACAGATGCCCTTGATATTTATCTCAATCATAGCCAACAATGACACAAATCGGTGCAATACAAACCGAGAAAAAAATATAACTTATGTTACTTTCTGACCTCTTTGTACAAAAGTGCATAAGGTGACATACACTTTCACGGTTCTAGTCACCTTCTTTTATCACATAGGACCAAGAGTTATATATCATTGGAAATCTTAAGAAACGTAAATTCGAACGAGGTAACACTTATACTAATCAAGCCCAATTTGTGGAAGAAGCGCAAAACTGAAAATTTCGGGACAAAACGTGATTTTCGCAATAAATTCTTTAAAACTTGCAACACTGACAATTATCGTATGTTAACAAAACTCAGTTACCGTTTTCACTATCATCATTATTAATTTACTGTTAAAATGGCCAACGTTTTTCCCAATGGAGTAAGCTTTTATGATACATAGTTTTACATCACTTAAATATAGCACAAAAATCATTTATTGACAGCATTAGAAAGTAGCAGAAATGGGTAGTCTCCTATTCATAGGAAAATCGTAATTCACAAACTAAAAATAACTCTCAACTACAATAGTCATTTGAATTTATTTTTTTAAAAAATGTCTTGTTTATAACAAGAATACAATTTTCCTCCTAGTATTCTTCAAATCAACTTAATATTTACATTACACGTTAGTATGTATTTTAAGAACATTCGAACTTATTTTATTAGAAATCGATTAGGTTATCATTATCTCGTTCATCTCTATGGTCTTCATCATTTGGGTTTGCATTCATGCATCCAATTCCTCGACACTGAAATAAATTAGAGCACACAATTCCTGCTTTTCGACAACCGTACGTACTTTCACAGCCCTTTTTACAGTTACAGGATATTACACGGAGCGGGTTCCTTGGTCATTCTTGCTGGTACGAGGATACCTCCTAATGTTATCCATCCATATTCAGTCGCTCGCATATCATTGAGCAATACCTGGGCTCAAAAAACGTACACTGTCAAAGAATGAATGGAATAAACCACTTTTAGCGTACACACGCAAAGGTAATGGTCTTTCGGATTTAATCATTGAAGATATAAGATACCTTTGTGTTCTAAATATCAAAACTGAAATCCACCTTCTGCATGATGTAACATGGATGATTCTCAAGCGGTTGAAGACACCAACTTGCCCGAATTGGAATGGATTTATGCAGCTGGTGACAAGCAACAACCATAAGTACCAAGCATATTAAGTAGTAATTCAACCTTTCATGAATCTTCAGTCAATAAGCATGGATGCTGTATACTCGGCGCTTATGTTTGCCAGCAAAGAATGTGCAGAAAAGAAGAAAAAAAGCGTGCTTCGTCACGTTGGATCAACCTTTGTACTCTTAAGCATGTGACATTGTAGCAGCATGTAGAAATTCTGGTGAATTACCGTCAGTGATTGTTAGACTTGGGGTTTTTCCACACTATAATGTCATTTATGGAAACAGTTGCATATATAATGAAAGGTAGTGGCATTGAAGAACTTTGGTCTTGTGTGTATGCTAGTAACTCCATGCCACAGATAAAGCCATGCCATTCTTATTGCTCGTGCTTTGCGAGCTAATTTTTTTTTTAAACACAGTTAGCAATTGCAATATATACTGTGTATTTAATGAATCAGACGCCACTGAGGAGTTTGAGCGTCAATTGCGAGATGTTTGTATTCCTCTGATGACTGAAGAAGATATCGATACTGATGTAGTGGTTCAACATTCAAACATAGTCAATCAAGATTGCAAATGACCTGAAGTTATTCATTGACGCTGCTGCAGAAACAAGCGTATCTCTAAGTTATTCGCTCTGTACTTTCAGCTTGTAGAAATTATGCGTCTTTTAGTTCGAAAGAACTGGAGACTTGAATCTTCATCTTCACTGCATGTGAGAAATGTTACCATACTTCTATGCAGCTGAGCATCTTTTGTATGCCAAGTACGCACATCTGTACTTACAAGAAATGTTGCGGTTGGAGGATGAAATGGATCTTCGTGAGTTCCAGCTATTTACAGGAGACGGTTACTTCACTATTCGTAGAAAAGATATATTTTGGAGTGGCACATGGTCTGATATGACGATTGAGCAGGTTTTAGCGAGAGAAATGAAGAGCAGCGGTGGACTGACCCATAGGAGAGGCATAACTGAAAAGATAATATCTAGGTGTGTGTCAAGTATGCCAGCAGCGTGCCACTTACGAGAATGTCTTGAAAAATTATGAAACAAAGATATTCAAGAACTTCACACTGGTCGGCATGTGGACCTGTACTAAAGCAGTCAATCGCGTGATATATTATATCTAAAGAAATTCTTGCTTTGGTTTTGCCAGCATTTTCCATTCCCTTCATATCCGGAGCTCGCGTCCCTAAGCACTGGCATGGTAGGTAATGAAATGGTTAACTGATAAATCTAAGGAAATCGGATTGGCTGCTGTGGAAGGAATGCTTGGACGGACTTTTGGAAATGTAAAATTTAAACAAAAAGATGCGTATCCGTGATGAACCACTGGCTGTAAACACCATAATTCAACTGAACCATATGAATAGAAGTCCGAAAAAGAACTCCAGCAGTGTTTTGCTTACGAGCTTGCACCCTATTCACTTTCTCTTTTCACACAAATGTCCATGAGAAAAACGAAAAAGTCCGCTTTGTACGACATGTTTGAATATCGGACAAATTTTAAAACTCAATTTGAAAACACTGTGTACGTTATAGATGGAGGCTGGCTTCTATCATGTTGTTTGGCCAGAATATGGAACATACCTTACGTGCACAACTCGTATGTGTCTTATGTACTCACAAACTCAGGAACGAAAGCAACAATTATTTTTTATGGGTATTGCACTGAAAACTGTACAAAAGCCGCTGACCGGGAGCAACGTGAGTCAAAGGTTCAATCAGCTTTGGTGTTATTTACAAATGAAACCACATTATTAACAAAAAAAGAAAAATTCTTAGGTAATTTCAAAAATAAGGATTGTTTCGCCCGTGAGGTGATGGTTCATTTGACACAAGCTGGAATTCAAACCCAGCAAGCAAGAAGTGATGCTGACGCACTTATAGCTAAAACTGCTGTAGCCAAGTCTTGAAATCCTTGTAAGCACGTCGTGATAATGTTGACATGAAGTTGACGCGAGGATGTTGATATTTTAATCATTTTGCTTGAACAAGGTAATAATCAGTACGACATCACATTTCGAAAGCTTGGACGTCTACAAGACGTGTGTAAGGAATTTAGTACTAAGAAGTTGTAAGATACACAGGCAAATATACTAACTGGTTTGCTCAGCTACCATGCTTTAACTAGATCATTCATACATCCTTGCAGTAAGTCGCTCCCCATTCAGAACGAAATACAAATGGCAAAAGTGCCACCCACTAGTGATGCTGTGAAACACCATATCATCAGGTTCAATTGTATCGTGGAAATGATTTGCGAGCGACTGAATATGGATGGACAACATTAGGAGGTATCCTCGTACCAGCAAGAATGACCAAGGAACCCGCTCCGTGTAATATCCTGTAACTGTAAAAAGGGCTGTGAAAGTATGTACGGTTGTCGAAAAGCAGGAATTGTGTGCTCTAATTTATTTCAGTGTCGAGGAATTGGATGCATGAATGCAAACCCAAATGATGAAGACCATAGAGATGAACGAGATAATGATAACCTAATCGATTTCTAATAAAATAAGTTCGAATGTTCTTAAAATACATACTAACGTGTAATGTAAATATTAAGTTGATTTGAAGAATACTAGGAGGAAAATTGTATTCTTGTTATAAACAAGACATTTTTTAAAAAAATAAATTCAAATGACTATTGTAGTTGAGAGTTATTTTTAGTTTGTGAATTACGATTTTCCTATGAATAGGAGACTACCAATTTCTGCTACTTTCTAATGCTGTCAATAAATGATTTTTGTGCTATATTTAAGTGATGTAAAACTATGTATCATAAAAGCTTACTCCATTGGGAAAAACGTTGGCCATTTTAACAGTAAATTAATAATGATGATAGTGAAAACGGTAACTGAGTTTTGTTAACATACGATAATTGTCAGTGTTGCAAGTTTTAAAGAATTTATTGCGAAAATCACGTTTTGTCCCGAAATTTTCAGTTTTGCGCTTCTTCCACAAATTGGGCTTGATTAGTATAAGTGTTACCTCGTTCGAATTTACGTTTCTTAAGATTTCCAATGATATATAAGTGATAAAAGAAAGTGACTAGAACCGTGAAAGTGTATGTCACCTTATGCACTTTTGTACAAAGAGGTCAGAAAGTAACATAAGTTATATTTTTTTTCTCAGCTTGTATTGCACCGATTTGTGTCATTGTTGGCTATGATTGAGATAAATATCAAGGGCATCTGTTGGTGGTGTTTCGTTGGTGTGCAATAACTGTCAGTGTTGCAAACTTCTCATGATTTCTGAAAATATATCTTTTTAAAAATAAAAAAGCTGTTTTCTTCTTCCTCTTCTTCTAGAAATTTAGCACGATGGGCATATATGTTATTTACTTAGATTTTCTGTCTTTCAAGCTTTCCAACCATATATGATTCATGGCTTTGTGATAATTAGAACGGTGGCTAGAGGAATAAACATAAAGGGTGACGATTTCCATAAACTCCTTGTCGTCGTCTAAATATGGCGGACATTTTTCAAAATTGCGGGAAAAGCTACAGTGGGATTTTAGGGGACTTTTAGTATGTTATTCCTGACACATCTCCCTACTTCCATACCAATTTTCAGCTTGTTACTAATTTGTTCCTTTCTTGGCAGGAAAATGGGCTATCTTTACTGGACTAATATGTCCCAGGCGGCTTCCTTCCTTCCCTTTTCCCGGATAGTGTGCTCGCCAAGGGACCTCATTCATCAAACGACTGGCTAACATGGCCACAGATGCCGAAAGCTCAGAAATCTAAATTTTCCCGCCCTATTTCAGATTGACTGTTGACGAAATTATCAATAAACTTGCTACCGGTTAAGATATTCTCGCTGCAGATATTGTCATTACACCACCAGAAAATGAAGAGTTCTCGGAAGAAGATTGTGCGGAAGAAGAAGCTAGATATAGACCGCCTTATGCAGAGTCGTTTTGACGTTATGATTAGCGTCATACTAAAAGTCTGACTACTGCAGGGAACATGTGTTAGTCGAACTCTTTAGTATGCCACTAATCACACATCAAAAGGACTCTGCATAAGGCCCAGAGTGTCTTATCTAAAAATTAGTTGCTTGCTAAGGCAGAAGCTTCATTTAAGGTAATGCAAAGCGGCCAGCTGAGAAAATTTATAGGTAAGGGTTTGTTGGATGACGAAACTCCGAAACCTAGTACATCTGATGAAAGTCAGCCTTCTGCAAAGTCACGTAAGAAATTTAATCCCAACAACGTGCAAATTACTGGGAGACCTATTTCGAATCAAGTGCGACCAGCCAACAAACAAGCAATAAATGAAGTGGGATATGACAAAGAAGGGCATTTCATTGTAAAATCAGAAAGACAATCAAGATGTGGACAGTGTGAAAGTAACACAACAAGGAAGTGCTTCTTTATCTTCCATCAGTAGTAAGAACGTGATGTATTGGAAAATAAGCATAATGTAAAAAAAAAAAAAAAAAAAAAAAAAAAAACATATGTGGATATGGATAGACCCTAATATTAACATGTTTCAATATTTGTATACTTTGTATTTAATGAATATTGCAATTTATTGTTAAATCTGTATCCTGAAATTTTAACGAAATAGAACTTTAGCCTGGCTAAATTAAAATATTTTCTTCCAGAAACCTGTATTCTCTTAGGCCCGTTGTTCCAAAAATGGAACATTACCAAATTAGGTGTAAATGACATTTACGAGAACCATAATGTATTTAAATATGTTATTTACCTTTATTTCTACAAATCTGACAGGAACCAAGATTAAATTCGTCAAAAAAATAATTTCGGATTAAATGGGTTAATAAAAACTTATTCAAGTCAATTCAGGTGTTTATATGATTTGAGGGGCCTCCGCATTGTGGAGTCTGCGGGGCTGTTATTTATACCCTCCCGTTAACATGAGAAGGTGTCAGTTTATAGAAGGCTGTTTGAGGAAATTTATGAATGCTCTGTTTATAAAAATAAGATCATTCTTCCTTCCTGACTGCGCGTCTACAAAAATTATATTGATTCGTATTTTGAAGTAGGCCATTTAGCTTTTATCTTGACCGGAGTGGATTGATTGTTTGCATGCTGAGTTATAAACGAAAATTAAGTTGGCCTCCTTTGCGCACCACAATCTTGCCTTGTCCTCTTTTTTGCAACTAGGTATTGAGCTCATGTTACAAGGTGCTTAACACGAATAGGAAATGTTCTGTGTTCTACCGCTCAATACAAATCCATATTTATATAACATTGAAGTCGAGTGGAAGTACTTGTTGATTTCAAACGAGTTGTTTTATTCATGGCTTGTTATGTACTATTTAGTGACAATGAAAACAAAATTAGATATAAAAACAGACGTTCCATATACAGTTTTCAGCAGCTTGAAGAATAAAATTAAATTAAATTAATACTTGTGCATTCGTTACCGAAGAACAAATCTGAGCAGGGATGAAAAATATGGCATGCTTTGCGCGTTAATGCTGTTAAGTTATTTTTCTTCTTAATATGAATACATCAGAAGTATCTAACCTACTGTCGGCGGGCTTAATTAAAATTTGTAAAGGGTTTCGCGGTCTGAGTTGCGCTTCGGGTTTACTTTTTGAGACTATAACATTCACATAAAATTCGTATGTAGTACATACAAATACTTACCAATTTAATGGAGACACCAGAAGTACAACTTACTGGGTTAATACGTTGGTGGATCACCTTTCGCTTCCATAACAGCTCCGATGCGACGAGAAATAGAGTAATTTAAGTCCTGAAAAATAGCAAGTGGAATATTAACATCATTTCGCGTGCAGTGCATTACTCAATTCCATGAGAGAGGGTCAAGATAGAAATCTGCTCCGGATTCGTGTCCGAAGCGATATAATGTTCAGCTATGTTCAGATCGGGGAATAGGCGGACCAGGAGGGTGCACCGACATTGCGCAAATTTTCCCACGCTTATCTGTTGACACAGATAAAGCCTTAATGAGCAGGCAACAAAATTGGAAATTGCGAAAAAAATCTTGTGCAACGTTGCCATCATTACCATAAGTATATCGACTAATAAAAACAGTCACCAAAATGCAAGTCGTTTTAACAAAAAAAAAAAAAAAAAAAAATACAAAGTAATGGATAACAATAGCATTTTCAGTCATCTATATTATATGTGTGCAATGGCGTCGTTAGAGAGGGTGACTGGGGAATGTGTCCCAGTCATTCATTTTCCGTATCATATCTAACTGTAAGATTAAAACTGTAAGAATATAGTTATTGAAAGCAAATAGTTTTGAAATACTGTAAGGAAAACAAACATATATAAAATAAACAATATATATAAATATTTCTAGAAGTTCTCTTGAAATATCGTGAACAGACGTTCGACCAATCAGAAATAAAGATTTGTCTATATCTTCCAGTTTTGGCCAATCAGAAACAAGCACTTGTATACATATTTCAGGTGTGTCTACCACATATCTTAATAACTATCCTTTCACCTTTCTATAAATGATACTTAGATTTGCATTTGCGTCTTAGTTGTTCTTAGGTGCTGTGAGAAACATTTGTTATATATTACCTAGGTATTATCGTATAAATTGTTACAAGAATGAGTGGTCAGTGTATTAGAGATAAATAGGGCCCCTTGGCAAGAAAGCTCGCCCCCTTGAGTGATGCAGCAACTTATATCTACGTGTACCTCCTACATGCAGTTAGAATTCTAAAGCAGCATGTCGAATGTTGTGTCTCGCCGCGGTTTTCAACGAACTTAAAGAGTTCTGGTTTGGCCAATGGCCACCAATTAATATTGCTACCAAAGTGTTTACCATCCTCTTAGGTATTGATTAAGACCAATATCGTCTCTCTATGAATTACCGTTCCCATGATATTGGCCAAAAATGGCCGATTTCCAGAGATTTAAGGAGCATTATTTGAGGAACCGTAAGTCATAGAGAGGTCATATTGGTGTTGGTCAATATCTAAAAGGGTGGTAAATATTTTGGTAGCAAATAGTAACCGGTGGCCACTGTGCAACTGGCCATCAATTAATATCAGTACGAAAATGTTTAATGTTCTATTAGGGATTAACACTGATATCATCTCTCTATGACTTACCGTTCCCGTGATACTGACTAAAAAAGTTCGAATTTCTAGATATTTAAGCAGTCATATCTCGAGAACTATAAGTCATAAAGAGATGATATTTTGTTAATTTTTGCGAGAAAGAGAAGAGGGTGCGGATAAAAAGATTTACCTTTACATCTAGGAACAATTACAGCTATCCTTCCCGCTAGATCTCTCCATTCTTTTAAAGTTCGTTCTGGCAATGCTCTTAGAGCATTCTCAACTGTTTTATCCTGAAGATATTTACCGGACAGTGTACATTAGAAAGGTTTTGGACCTGAAATTGGTTTGTGGGCCTGAAAAGGGCCTCAGTTCTTTAATTACTGTGTATTTGCTTCACTCCCAGAGAGATCGAAGAAAGGTGACTCCTCGTCTACCCAGAAACACCGTAGAGGCTATACAGCAAATGGTTCAGAAGCAGGATGATATAGCAATTGACGGAGAAAGATTCATCTTTGTTGATGATGAAGCTAATATAATTCTTTTCACGTGTAAGAAAAATATCGAGTAAGTATAATTTCATTTATAACCATTAACTTTGAAATGAGTTTCATTTACAGCATCAAGAAGTAGAATAGGAAGTAGTTGCTTGAACAGAAAAGTTCCTTTTTCCGTCTTATTTCCAAATTATAGTAAAATAGTTTTTTTTTTTTTTTTTTTGATTCTCACAAAATATATCGTAACATAGCATTTCACCTAACGATATGACACTACAGTCTTGTTTACTATTTTCTTTTCTGACACTAATCTTATTTTCTTTTCAGTTTTCTGTGTGAGTTCAGCGGGTTAGAAGTATTTGCAGATGGAACTTTCACTTATGCTCCTAAGCATTTCACACAGTTATATACAATACATGCATATAAAAATGGATATTATCTACCTCTATGTTTTGCATTTTTGCCGAAGAAAGACAAGAATACGTATGTGGCCATGTGGAAGATGATAAGAAACTTAGACAGTAGATTCGACTTGAAAATCATTTACGTTGATTTTGAAACAGCTGCTCACGAAGCCATCAAGAATGTGTTTCCAAATTGTGACATTCATGGCTGCAGATTCCATTTGGGACAAACATGGTGGCGGAGGATTCAAGCCGACAATGATCTGCGACAAGCATATATGGATCCAAAATCTGAACTAGGTATTATTGATATTATTATGGTCTATTATTCTTTATTATTAATTTAATAATACAATGTGGACTTTGTTTTGTTATATATTAATACAGAATACAGTTGAAAATAGAATCTTATTCTGTTTGACTGAAGAATCTTAATTCAGTCACCATTCTTAAAAGCAAATAAACTGCTGTTCTAATAATGTACGAAATGAAGAAATTATAAAGCCAACAGTAAGATCCATCAATTTCACTACTTTCCCAATGCTTGCTTATTCTAACAAATTATTATTATTATTATTATTATTATTATTATTATTATTATTATTATTATTATTATTATTATTATTATTATTATTGCTTTTCTTACAGGTTCATGGATAAAGGCATTTTTTGGGTTGCCATATTTACATCCAACAGAAGTATCAGATGCCTTTACTCAACTAATATCAATGACGCCGGATGATACAGGGCATAAATTTTCCGATTACGTCCTAGAAAACTACATAGAAGACGGTTGCAAGTAAGTAGCTTCCTTTTGAATTTCATCTATAGTAGCACATGCTTCAATAACTCTTAATACTGCAAAAACTGTTGTCCTAGTTTGAACACAACATTAATGGTTGTGCTGATATGGTATTTTCTCTCAATGCAACTTAATTATAGTGAAATTTTCTTCTGTCTTCATGTAAGACGTAGATTAAAATGCAGGTTTTGATAGTTGTAAACAAATTACGGACCAAGACTATAAATATTTCTTGAATCTAGTGTTATAAATGTTTTAGTGTTTTATATAAATTGTCAATAATTGTGTGCATGAACTAAGGATCTTTTTATTTTATTAATTTTAGGTATCCACCTGTCATGTGGGCGTCTATACCATCCACGATGCGTCGGACGACAAATGGACCAGAAGCTTTTCACAGACATTATAATAGTCAATTTTACTTCCCTGCTCCTGATATTCATACGGTGATTTCTGCTTTGTTAGAGATCCAAACGGAAACTGCCATGAAAATAACGTCCATATTAAAAGGAATTTCAAAGGCCCAAAGACCAGCAGAAGTCAAAAGGAGCGAGTTTGTCATGAGGAAGTATGCTGAGTTCAGGAATTCGCAGAGAAACTATGAGAAGGCACGTATGACATTTTTAAAAGCTGTAGGATTTAAATTTCAAGCATTCAAACTGTAAAATGAAATTTTCTGTAAATAAGTATGTTGCTTTGTAAATATTAGAATGCAATAAAATATATCTCATAAAGGAATAGCTTTATACATTTCATTTCGATGCAAAATTTCACACAATTCCTTAAATCCTGTTGTTGGCAACGTCGCGGCGGAAATTTGCGCAATTTCAGCACTTTCTGCTCCTCGTTAATAAGACATAAATTACTTAGATTATCAACGATCTAATCTTTAGAAAAATTTGCGCAATGTCGTTGCACCGGACCAGGAGAAGTGTTCAACTTCATCCTGATATCCTTCAAACTAGGGATGAGCATTTCCGGAAATCACATTTTCCGTTTTCCGGAAATCACATTTTCCGTTTTTCGCTTTTCTGGAAATATTCCATTTTCCGCCTGTCCGAAAAATTTTCCGCTTTTCCGGAAAATGTGGCCGTCCCTACTTCAAACCATGCCGCAAAAGCTCCAGTTGTATAAGTGTGCGTATTATCATCGTGGAATATAACGCCATTGCCCGGAAACATCTAGACCATAAGATGAGCATTGTCCCCTAAACTTGCGTCATAATCATGGACAGTAACACGGTCACTAAGCGCCAGAACAGGATCCACTGAAAAAGAGGATGTTGCGAGCCACAGCATCACAGATCCGCTGCCATGTTTCATAGTTGGGCTGAGACAGTACGTATCATGCGCTTTTCGGGGCGTCCGTAGTTTGAAATTAGATGAACTGTGACTCTCCGACCATATTACATGTTGCCAGCCATCAGTGGTCCATGTTGCATGTTCATGGCATTATTGGCTTCGTGCTTAAGCCTTTCTTATCAGCGCTTTTGACTTGCAACCCGACCTAGTATGTCCATGTCATTTAACTCACGGCAGACTATGATTATCGACACATGCACCGCACCACCACAGTCTCACGGTGATTCTAAGTGAGTCCGTTTTAATGCTCAACATGACTTTTCGCTCAGGATTTTCTTCCGACTACTGTTCCTCTTCGCCAACGTGGTTTTGGTGTGAATTCTGTAGGCATTATCCCTCGTGATACATTCAATACTGTCGCACCACATAACCGAGGGTCAACAATTTGCCATCTTTAAAAATCAGAGAGGTAACTCACTTAACATCACAGTCTGCTCAGTTCAGTGCATAGCCGTTTTACTGGTTGTCACGTAGTACGGAGTTTGCCTTAACAGCACCAACAACACCCCGGTGCTACGGTCGATGCGTGACCGTTGCCAACGGAGATATTGACGTGTTTCCATTAAACTGATATGTGTTTGTAGTATTGCAGCATTTTTAAAAATTTGTTATGAAACAGGCTTTTAGTTCAGCCTTGGAGCAGGGTTGTTATTCCAACGGTAAAGGAACCGAGGTTCTATTGTCTTGGAACGGAACCGGAACGGGCACCTCCCCCACTGCCAAGATGAATTTCGGACCGCGGAAACTAAAAATATTTTCTAATGAAACAGCTTTGGACTCTGAGAAAATGGATATTGAAAGAGCTCTGTCTCGTCTCGTCTCATGGGCAACTCTAGTCAATAATTGATAAAAATCAGATGATGAGGCGTTCATCCAACTTCGTGATGATAATCGGTGAGCTACTTATTACGAAAGAAGTACTACATTCCCTTCAAGAAAGTCAATAGTAAGGACTGGCGATCACACATCCACAGCTTAAAATTATCTGCTTAAATCCATTCGGGACATTGTCAGAAAGTTGAATTAGAGTTTAGATTTAAATAGCATGTTCTGAAACCGCCAAGGGAAAGTCCTTTTAGTGGACCTCAAAGGAAATAGACTAATATGAACAAAGTTCTGAAGGAAGTGACCAATAATAGTCTTGATTCTTTTGGATTATAATTTAGTTGAGGATATTTATCAATAATGTGGTGTTTAGTTTCCACGTCGTTGAACGTGTAGATTCCTCGGTCTGTATAATTAAAACGAGACAAGAGTGTCTCATAATCAGAAGTATTGGGTTTAATTCTCATAAGCTCTTTATTTTGTATTAAATTAACTTTTTTTGTCGTATGAGAAAAATAATAAGATGGTATCTTAAGAACAGAATCCGCTTCATTTCTTCATAATTTTGTTTAGATTTTCGTGTCCTAAGATGTGTCAAATAGGATCCTGAACGTTTTTGGATTTTCCTGAATAGAAAATCTTCCTTGTTTCCATGAACAACTTCATATCATTATCACATGCATGTAAATGATTCTTCAATTTTTACTTGTAAGTCTGTTTCTAAAGAATTGACACGGATTAATCATTGTAAGTCCTAGCATAAATACATCTTGATCGCGTGTTGCCAAAACTAAATGATTTAAAAATTCTAATTTATAATGCATTTCAGTTGGAATATAGTATATCAAAATTGATAAAGCGACTTTAGTTTGCATTCTGATATATTCGTAAAGAAATTCTGACAATTACATTCGTTTTATATCCTTATTCAAAAATACACAATTGATTATCTTTTGGAATGTATCCTGTGGAATGATGAGTTACGTCCTTGTTAATATTATTTGGGGTCATTAACCTTGCTGTTTAAATGCTTGACATCACCCCTTGGGAAGTTCCAGGAACATAATATTCCTTGCAAGATAGGGTGAAACACCTTAGAAAGGGAAATAAGCATATTGATTTCTAAGAAAGCGCAGGTAAAAAGGGAGAGGGTTGATGTACACGATGTGTATGTGGTTTGTTGTTTCCATGGATACTTCCCCCTCCTCCGGCTATTGATTATGAGCGAGGACATTGTTGTAAGCGTCCAGTCAACTAAGAGAGAGTGTCAGGTGAACCCGGAAACTTGACAGAGGTGTATGAACTACGAGCGGGAAGATCTCAGTCTGGTGCGAGAACAGGTAAGGCATCGAACTTTCAAAAGTGTCACCAGTCAATTAAGCTTGCTCTGGTCGTACTAATAAAATACAGGATTTCAGTAGTTGCTTTTAGTGTTAGCGTATATTTTGATACTTAATAAGTTGTTTTTTTTTTTTAATCAGTATTAAAACAAATAGTTTGCACAAAAAATAACTTAGTCTTGTAAAAGATTCGTTTCCAAGTTTCATATCTTGTATCCTTGATTGTTTTTTATGTTCAAGCCAGTGGCAGCTCTAGAGGGAAGTCACGTCGGTAAAAATTTAAATTTTATCGTTACAAGTGACGGGAAAAAAGATCCATACAGCTTCAGAAAGCTATATACGAAAATTAATGCATTAAATAATCTTTTTTCCTTTAGATAATAATACAATTTAAATATTTACTGAACGTAACATGCCTCGGGAGCCGCCACTGCGTTTGACTGTAATTCTTCAATAGATGTGCTGCAGTGGTTTTATTGACTTAAATTGAATGTTTATGCTTGTCTGTGGTTTCGGTAATATTTAATGGAGGGAGAATGCTGAAGAAGTGAAACGAACCGAATCTTATTTAAAGTGTTATCTCGGTATTCGACCTAGACCGGTCGACTGCAAGGCCAGTCGGGTATTTCCTCACTCGTGGACTGATAACTTACTGTTACCACTTTACCATGACTGATTTATAAATATAATAGATGGTTTTGATTAATTTTGATGTGGAATCTGGACATCCAAATTAGTTGTGAATGCGCAGGTCTAACACGGCCTTAAAACTCGTTGATCTGAACGAAATCACATCATATATGAGAGTTGTTCCTGGATCAATTCCGGATAGATATAGATATATAATGTGTGTGTATGTGTGTGACGATTTCTATAAATATGCCAGATAAATACCAAAATAATGTTCTAACTAAACGCCATTGCAATATCATACTCTTTCTCTGGTAATATAAGTGGAAATGGACATAATCCATTAGATTTGGTTGGATTGGAGTTTTAACATTCCTTTCAGCAGCGAGCCTATATAAGACGTGGGCCTACAGCCTAATGTGGGATTCGAACCACATGAAGCTGAGATTTGTAATAGGTGGAATTCTTAACGAGCCAAAATTACCAAGAGTTCAGTTTACACAGTCTCAGTTTTAAAAATATATATATATTTAAACGTTTCTGCTTTCATAGTGTTACTTTACGAGTTTTTTAGAAACTCCAGAAATGGAAGTATTTTGATAGTTTTTGATGTAAAATTATCTTCATTACTAACATAAGCAACCTTTATTACTCTTAATGATTTCTTTATTTTTCAGAACCTAGTCCTAGGAAAATCAGTGCTTCACGTAGTTTGCAGAATTCGTCGAATAATATCCATTTAAATAGGGACTCAGAGAGAGGAATTCCACCTATAAAGCAACCCCTGGTTCCTACTGCTACTACTAAATGTGCATTGTTTCGTGATAAGTCGAATGTGAATGCGGGACAGTCACCAGTGCAACATCAAAATCAGAAAGTCGTACCTAGTCCAGAGTCATATATTGACTGCTATGAAAATCCAACGATTCCGCCGACACCTGACTCACCAGCAAGTTGTAGCAGTCCAGTTCAGCCTGCTCCAAAGACCATGAAACAATTGTCTTTGGTGGAGCAAAAGAAACTACAATGGGCAAAAGAAAGGGGTAAGTTGATGTTTTATTCCATATTTTGTCAGATTTTATTATAATTATAGTGTTAAACCTTATCACCGTAGGATCGAAAAATAAATAAATAAAATCCTTATATCACCGTAGGACTAAAAAATGCGGGTTATGCAACCAATCTTACACTTAAGATTACGAGCCACCATTTACATTTGAAATCATACCCTCTCTTTCTCTTTATGATCCTTCCTTGCCCTCTCACTCAAAATTAATGTATATTATAAAAATTGCCCTTGCTTCGAAAACCTTTACATTCATAACCAATAGCTGTATTTCAACAAAACTTGCTATATACCTACGAATTTTTCGGGGTACCTGGGCAGGGACTTTACTATAGGGTGCTGGACTGGCAAATGTCCAGGGTACACCTGTGAGCCGATACATTTTTATTGTATACAACACATAGTCGAGAAAGCGCTCTTAACGTTTAAAGAATTAAACACTCTGCATTCACTCATTCAAAAATTCACTTCCTTTTATTTAATTTTCCGGAAGTCTGTACATCTTTCATTTTTCTTAGCATTTTGGCCACGACTGTCATTGAAAAGCGTTTCAGAAACTTAAAAAATAATTAAGAAAGTTGCTATGTCTGAGGAGCACCGTGAGTCACGAAATATAAATGGATTAGCATTTCTTTCCATCGAGGAGTCCTTGGTTAAAAAGCTGGACTTCGAAGAAATAACTGACAACTTTGCCGAAATCAAAGCAAGAAAAAGGAAAATTTAAGGTGTGAAAAATGTTACAAAACCGGTGAAAGCATTAACCTAGAAATATTGCATTTATATACAGAGTGGACCTTTTATCTTGATACACTGTTGTAACTTTTAAGTTAATAGATACAAAGAGCTGAAATTTCGTATAATGCAAAAAACGACAGGAAACATTGTTTGACATACACTTTTATGCAATTAGATTAACAATTTTGTCTAACCAGTTTCGCAGTACATAGATGGTTTGACAATATATTTTACTTTCATACATATTACCAGTATTTCAATAATTCAAAAAACATTTTGAGGGAAGAGAGTGTACTATTTTTTTGAAGTGCATCCTCTTTGGGTGCTATAATTGAAAAGTTCCGAACAAAACTTTCTTTTGAATTTTGCATCCGGGGGCATGTGTGTGTTTTATCATTATAAACCCTGATTCATTACGAAGATGATGTACAAACTATAAATATATGTAAATTAGTATACGAGCAGCAGCGTCCTAAGTGAAGCTTTAAAATTGCCCTTAAAAACCTGTGTTTCTAAAAGCAATAGTTTTAATTTACATCAAGAGTTTATCAATAAAGTAATTTTGGATACATATTGTAGAAAGATTATGTTTCGTGAAGATTAACCGAGAGATTTGATAAGAGGATTGAAGAGATGGAAAATGTTAGAAAAAGTCAGTCAGTGTTCAATTTAAGAAATGTATCTTTTTTTGGAATGAAGTTATAGGAAAGATCGAAAAGTATGCTCTCCAATTTTCTTCGTGTAATTTCGGAAGATCTTTCTAATTTATATCCAAACATCATCAACCTTATTTTTATTTGTTTATTTCAATAATTCCTTCAGGAATGAGACTGTATTTTTCTATATAGATTGTAGTGTAGAATCCGTAGATTGATGTGTGTTACAGGATTTGAAATGTGAGGATGAGATGATTTGAGTGTAGTGTAGGAACTGGAGTTGTCTGTGTATATTGTAGGAAGTGAAACGTAAGAGCAGTGATAATCAAATATTGCAGGAGGTGAAATGGGAGTAATCAGTGTAGAGTTTGAAAGAGAGCTAATTTCTATATTTTAAATATACAGTCAGTGCTTTTATCTCTGAAAAAAGAAAGAAGAAGCGGAACGTGCCACTATCGAAGGAGTGAATTGTATATTATTCAATGACAAACTCATATTACCATAGTAACAATAGAAACAATACATTTAAAGGCCGCAACACAATCAAAGTTAGTAACAATGGAAATTGCCACAAATTCCTATCTGCGTCTTCTTTAGCCTAGCTGGCATAACCGTGGGACGTAAAATTTAAAGATTTCATTTCATTTTTCAAATGCCTACGTATAATAATTCATATACTATTTAGTAAGTCTAATATCCTCGGACGGAAGTGAAAAAGACGTAAGTTCAAGGATGGTGCAGGCTAAACAAGCATTCAATAGGAAAAGAGGACTACTAACATCAAGAAATGTGTCGTTGGACGTTCGAAAACGATCTATTAAGACTCTGATATGGAGTGTGGCGCTTTACGGATCAGAGACGTGGACATTGAGAAAAGCTGAAATATTCAAGCTGGAAGCATTTGAAATGTTGTGTTGGCGCAGAATGTTCCGCATATCATGGACCGAAAGGAAAAGGAATGAAGGCGTACTAAAGGCAGCTAATGAAGGACGAGAGATCACAAAGATAATAGGAAAAAGAAGAAAGAGCATGCTTGGCCATCTTATTCGGTATTCCGACTGGAACACCATGTTGCTGGAGGGAAAGGGAGAAGGAAAACAAGGAAGAATATCTAGATGCAATTACGAAGAAGAGATCTTATCAAAATATAAAACAGCTCTCCCAAGGAAGAAAAAAATTTTAATATTTCCATGTTGCCCACCAATCTATGGTTGAGGAGAGAAGATACTACTAGGATACCATACACATGATAATAGAATACGCAAAGGTGAGCCGACACCACTCGGAATTTCGCATTACAGACAGACATGAATACCGAGCGCTAGAATATACTCATTGTGTAATACGCTCCTTGAAAAGTGCGGTGCCCCCATGAATATATTAGTACAGGCATTTCTTCACTCTTAACATATCCTCGGACGTACTTTTATCATTTCTAGATTGCTTCTTGCAGTTTTGCAGAATAGTGCAGCCATGAGTCTACACATTTGCTACGGTTTAACTGGTGAGAGACAGTCTTACTATTCTGAATGAACGTAAATGAAAGTTGTCTGTATAAGCAGAGGAGACGTAAATTAAGCTACAATAAGATTCATCTGATAGAACTCTTTCACATTCGTTGGAAGATACTGCAACTGCATAATGGAAAATTTTCACGGTCACTTAAATTTATAATTAATATCAGAGAAAAGTAATGGTTAAAATTTATTTCAAAATTGAAATTTTGACGATTTTCACTACTATGCAATATAAATTGTCTTAATTTGTAAACATTAATGTATAATTTAATGGATGAAAGCTAAGGGCGGTGGGAAAATTAATCGATTATTATGAAAAGTTTCTGTTTTAATGCAAAACTGATAATTAATAAAAATCAAATTAAGATGACAAGATTGGAAAACAAATCATCGTTTAACACTGAAAGACGGGATGGGTAACATTGTCTATTATTTATTTTCTAATAGGATTACAATGTCCTTTCTCATTCAGTTTCTTTCTACTCTTGTGACTTTATACATTTTATAGTGTACTAGACTTCTGTTATTGCTATTCTTGTTTCTTTCTTTTATTTTTTTTAATCTTATATTGTGAAGCAGCTGAAATACGCGTGCTTCGCACGAGGATAAGGTTTATGCAATGCATCATATTTGAAGGTAAAGATACCCCCGTTAATATGAATATAGTAAATAAATAACGAATAGCAACACCTTTGGCATTGTCTCTCAATATGAGTGAAATAAATAAATAAATACGGAAGAACAACGTCTTGGGCGTTACCCCTGTCAGTTCCGAACTGAATGCCATGTGCCTTCTTGGCTAAACTTGGGCTCAAATGGCATTAGGACTGTCACCAATCAGCTTAGTTATCTCAAAAACTACGGATTCGACACTAATATAGGTCATTTTGGATGTATTTTTTTTCTACGGCCCTTCCCCAAACTCTCATGACGATGGGACTAAAGCTGGACATGAACGGCGTCCAGAGTGTTACTATTCATCTGAAAAAAACCGAAAACTATGAATTTAACACTAATATCGGTCCCTTTCGACTTTTTTCACCTTCCCACCTCCCAACCACGCTTCCTACCTCCCAACCACCCATGACGATGGGGGCTAAAGTTGGACTTGAACGGCCTCAGCGACCCCGAAAATTACTAATTTGACACATATTGGTCATTTTAGACATGTTATTTTTCACGGCATGTTATTATTCCCTTCTTCATAGACAACTTGAGTGAATGCGTAGACAATATTGACGTGTAAGTGGTTCCAACAAATATAATATCCTTAGTTGATTTGGTATTTAGAGTCCCATTCAGCACCGAGGCTACATGAGATGTGGGCCTATAGCTTAACATGAAATCCAAACCACATGAGTTCCCATCGGAATCGGACCCAGGTTCCTCACGCCAAAAACGCTACGCTATCTGCGTATATAGCCTGAAGGAATTCATAGCGTGAGAGTATATTCTGACGAGTTAAAACGTTATGGCCACCTGTCTAATATTTGATATGTCCATCTTGGGCTCAAAGGAAAGCAGCAATGTGGCTTGCCATGGAATTAATGAAGCCTTGGTAAGTGCCTAGAGGCATGGTGCACAACATATGCACACTCAAGTCACTGAATTCTTGTAAATTCCACGAAGAGCTCCGATCTGACATTCAATGATGTCCCAAAGGTAGTGAATTGGGTTAAGATTGGTTGTTTCGGAACCATTGCAGCAGTTGAAATTCACAACTGTATTCCTCGGATTGCAGCATAACGTAGACCTTATATAAAGAGCGTTGTCCTTTTGAAATATGCCATTACCAGCTGAAAACATGTCCGAAATGAATGGGCGTACATGATCAGCAATGACCTGCCGATAGCTAGGAACCGTGATTTTGCCTTTGAGCCCCCCTCCCACCCCCACCCCCTCCTCCCATACACATACATGCACTGCAAGGCCCATGATGACCATGTGAAATTCCTCAAATCATAATGGAATCATCACGGGCCTATCGTTACACGTCTCGGGCAGCTATTTTCTTGAAAGACAACGGAATCTGACCCTTCCATAGATGCAATAAAGCAGAATTATGATTCATCGAATCATGCAACGTTGTGCCATTGCTCGGTCGTCCAATGACGATGAACACGTGTCCATTTCAGTCGTAATCGACGGTGATGCTCGATTAACATCGGTACACGTATGGGACGTCGGCTGCAGAAGCCCATATCTAACGGTGTACGTTGAACTGCGTTCTCAGTCACACTTGTCCTGTGTTCACTGTTAAGTCTGCTGTAAGCAGGGTCGGCTTTAGAATTTCAATTTTGGATAGGCCCGCTCCCTCTTTTATGGATACATATACAGTTTTGATTGATTAATAACGGTAGGAAATTACTTTTACAGTGGTGGTTGATGCTATTTGTTAAATAATTATCTATCATTAGTATAAATAGAAAATATATTTACTCTTTTATTGTATCTTTTAGCATTTTTATATTTTTCAAAATTTTAGGGTAGGCCTGTGCCTACCCGCTAAAGGCGCCACTGAATGTAAGTTGTGCTACAGTTTGCACCCTATCCTTTTACACCAACCGTGACAATCTACAACGTCTGACACGTTTAATTACATGTGGTAGCTCTACGCCTTGTAATTTGGTGCTGGTTTTATTGTCCCTTTCCCATCTTTGGAAACACTGCGAACACCCGACAAGTCGCACTATTTCCGATATGCTTGTTCCCAGCTGTCCAGCCATCACAGACTGGCTCGTATCAAACTCTGATAAATCACCGGCCTTCTCCATTCTAAATATAAGTACCGTCCTGACTGATCGAGTGAGATCATTGTCACTGTTTAGCGAGCGATTCTGTCATGCCTCATGACTCTTACTTCACCCCAACGACTTCGTTTAAAAAGTAGCAGGTGGTCATAATGTTTTGACTGGTCAGTGTATTTCTGTGTCCGTGGTTAGAAACCTCATTATTTTTCCTCGCCCCCTCCCCCCGTTGTCCCCCATTTGTCTATTTAAAATCTGTGAATAATAATATATACAACCGATAATAATAATAATCAAAGCAAAACAATTGTGATTGCCTCGCCTCTTCAAAATTTATCTTGCCCCCCTCTTGCCCTACTGTTACGAGCCTAGCGCCGCTACTGAATATACCTAACTGCTACATTACAAAGAAGGGAATAAAAAGAGGAGGAAGCAAATTTCAAACAACTCCAAATACCGTCAAACCATGTTTTGTACCTCTAATACGGGAAGAAATGAGTAATATGAGCATCAAAAATCTTTATTCTCGTCCCGAAGAGTCTGAGGAGGGACGTTGACCATGATTTCAAACTTTGTGAAGTGTTTACTTTGGGAAAAGATCTGCCGTATAAGGCAAATTACAACAGTAAAATTACTATGAAGTTTTTAAAGTGTCGTGAAATACAAATTCGTTTTACGTAATTTACGAGAAAAAATTAACAATTATTATTATTTTATTTTATTTTTTGACGATTACCACAATACGCCAGTACTGTACTTCTGTGTAACCATCAGCTTCTGATGGAGCATAGAATTTTTGTGTTATCCAGAAACATAAGAGAATTTAAATGAAGTAGTAGTTCTTCGGGTCTAAAAAAAGAATAGAATAATGGCGTTGGGAGCTGATGCGCTGACCACAGATTACCTGGGTAAAAGTGGGGCTCCGATAAAAAATTTCAAACCATAAGTTCAGAAGAAAATCATAGAATGTGATTGTGCAGATTCATTTTCGCTATTATTTTCTTGTTCCGTAATTTTGAGGAGCAGAGAAATTCACGAGTTCTCTTGACTTTATTTATTTATGCAGCATCAAAACAAAAATTACTTGTATCGTGCTCTCATTTGGCGCGTGCTTGAATAACGTGAAGATCCGCCTCTCCCGAATTACTTAATGATGTGCACGCTTGTCTTACTTGCGCGTGGTCCTAATTCGTGTTTTTGACGGTGGGGAAATAAGATGGGCGTTCTAACGGCCTTCAGTTTATAAGGATCCGTCAAAGGAGCGAGTATAGAGAGAAATTCTTAACGAAAAAAGGTCTCATGTGCTTGTCAGGAGAGGTATGAGGTTTGAAGGTATTATTATCATTTAATCTGCACCGGCAAGGCAGAATGGTTTTCGTGCAAGGCAGTTAACAGTGGAGTTGGTGCAACGGAAATAAAATAACAAATTTTCCACTAGCTCTTTGTGCTTATTTCATGGTCTTTCAGAGATCGATCTAGTGGTTCAGAGCCTGAGAGTCTATAGATTACATCATCTAAATGAAGATTGTTGAGTTTATAGTTTTGAGAACAAAACAACAACTGATTAACAAGGTTATAGAACTCGCTTCCGAGAATTGATTTTCCAGTTTTGCATTGATTTTCTGCTTCACAGTGCATTCTTTGATATAATGTTTTTCGACTGTGTAGAATTATAAGTTTTAACTTTGTGCAAGAACAAATAAACCATTAACTCAGTATTCCTACAACCTTTAGAGAGCTCTGGTGATATGTGGTTAGCACATGCGATGTGGAAGAGGACTGAGAACATCTTGTGTAGGTATACTTTAAAATAGTAGTTGGTTTATTTTTTACGGTTCGTAGTAATATTTCGGTTTTCTTAGACCAGAGTTCGATACATCTTAAGTACTCCCAATCTCCACTAATGCTAAATAATAACCGAAAATTTTAACAGATAATAACACTGACTGTCTTTGGTAGTCGAACCCGGAACCACATGTATCTAAGACAGGAAACAGTTTTCCTTTAAAGAAATATAGAGGGGTTAGCGAGTGCCTTTTTGTGTTAGTGCATTTTATTGATTTTAATCTATTATGGGATTTTATTATTATTATTATTATTATTATTTTGTACTTTTGTTACTTCTGTAATTTTTCTTATTATACGAAGGCGGAAATAATTTTTCTGGTATTTTGCCACTCCAAGGGCTCTGAAACACGACCGGGACGTGAATCTAGTGCATCGTTCCCCACTACACCATCTTGCCTGCAAAAGAGCTGAGTTACAAGACCATTTTATCGGCTCTGGCTATAAGGTGGAGAAAGAAGACAGTGAATAGGAATGTAATATAATATTATAGAAAAATTACAGAAAGAAAGTTACATATACATTAGTGTGTGAGTTTAAAAAATGTTACAGTTTTTTTTCTTTTACATGGATATTACACAAAAATGATTAAAAACAACTTGAAGGTTTCTAATTGTGGGTGTGGAGAAGAATGGAGAAAATTGGGTGGGCTAATCGGAAAACGAATGAGAATATCTTAGAAATGTTCGAAGGGGAGAGTACAATTTTATATATTATTGAGAAGAGGAAGAGAAACTGGTTGGGACATTGGCTAAGAAGAAACTGTATCATGAGGGAAGTGCTAGAGGGTATAGTGGTAGGAAAGAGAGGGAGGGGGCGAAGGACACTACAATTAATGGACGATATCAAAGCAGAAAAGCCGTACGTGAAAGCGAACAGGTTAGCGGAAGACCGTGGAACATGGAAGATTCTCAGCTGAGGCAAGTGACCTGCTAATAATGGCAGAATATCCATAATGATGATCAATATTTAGAATGTGTATAATTAGAAAATACATTTAGCAATAAGTATTTCTACATTTTAAAATTCGGCTAAGGAACAAACTTTTCTGCCACAAAAAAAGTGTTATTTACGTAATCCTTTGAGTGAATTACAAAGAAAACGAAAGGAAATATTTAATTAAACAACTTTATGGTTATGTTCTGTATGTTAAGGGAACAAGAAATGCAAATCCTAAATGGTTGTGGATGAATCTATGGAATGTAGGTAGTCTGATTGTTGACTTCACAAGTCCTACTGACCAAGGATCGAACTACGTAGGTAGAGATCCCTCGCAGGAAAGTTGAACACTGTATCACTTCCCTACACTTCAGAATCAGAGAAAGAAATTAATATTTGATACGCAAAGTTCACATAAGTAAATGAGCATTTTGCCATAATATAATAATGTAAACCGTATATTGTGCACCTAATAATTTGTAGCAATGTTAGATATCACAGTGATTTAATGGAGTATAAGTTTTTAGGCAAAACACACCTTCAAGAAATATAAGTTTAAAAAAAAATAAAAAAAGATGAAGCCAATGCATAAACACCCCGTATGTAGGAGAACTTTGAATTAGTTGACAATTATAAGTCCTATGTTTTGTCATTATCTCTTTTTCTCTCTCGGACAAGATAGCGTTCCGGGTGAATATTTGAAATGGATGTACTGCAAACATAACGACAGAAGCTACTAGTGTAAAATATTCTGCGATTGGTAACTGTTTCACAGGATGTTTTTATAGTAGTTCTTCATCGGGCCACTACTCGCTCAGTGGTTGCCAGGCTATATTACTAGTACTCATTTGTTCGAATCATTGGACATAAAGGACAAAATTTAGCGAAGTGCATTCTTATTTTCCTAGAATACAGATATCTCGTCGACCTGTACGAATTCAACATGTAAAATCTACAGTTGTAAAGTGGTAGTGTCAAGTTGAATCCCCGGAAGAGACGCAGAATAGCCAGTGTAGTAATGTAGCTTGGAATATAATTGAATTAAGAGATAGCGAACTTCGATCTAAAAGAAAAAAAAACTATTAGAAAGAAGCTAAGGGAGACGGAGATAACCGTAATTAATAAAGTGGTGGAATGAAGTAAATGGGAGAGCCCCGAGAAATCCCACGCACATGGTGTTTGTCCACTACAAATCACACTGCATGAGCTGGCATCGAACCAGACCCCACGCATCAGAGGTGAGTGCTTTACCACTGAGCTACCGCAGTCCCCTAAAAAGTTAGAAATATACACTCTGAAAGCTGTTGTGTTAACTGCACACCATATAAATAGCAGGCTTTTCCTGGTCAGTCAAATTTTTGTGTGCTGTATCACCCATGAAATTTATTATTACGAAGCAGAGATTGTCATTTTACAGAATGTGCACATTCAGGATTGTGAGGGCTCAGGGTTTGGCTCGGTATCCACTAATAACACTCGTGCTCACTTATATTCTGAGTTAGTTATTGACCTCAAGGTTGACTGAGCGATGATCAGCTTCGTGAGCTGTAACATCTATGCTACGAAGTAAATGAATTAGTTCTAAATCAGTGGTTCTCAACATTTTAGAATGTAGCGCTCCCCGTTATCGTAACCCAATCCACCCATGCAGAAAGCTGAACGTAAAACTTGGACGAAGCAATCTAAGAACCAGGAAAAGACTTCAGTTCTTAAAATCAGCCTTGAAGAATTTATATTATTATTTGTAAAGAAGTCTAATTTTTGACAGTTCGTAAAATGCTTAATGCCTTTCATTCAATAATATGAAAAAATAATAATAATAATAATAATAATAGGTGATGAAATCTCAAGCTCCCTTTAAATAGTCTATCGCCCCTTTTTATTCTAGCGCCCCCTTTGGAAACGAGAATGCCCGCCTGGGAGGCGTTAAGGCTCACATTGAGAACTTTTGTTGTAAATAATCTTCTTGCACTGTTTATGAGAAATTAAATCTTCAGAGTAACTTTCTACGTATATGCCTTGTTGGGTAATAAAGGCAAGTGAAATATAAGTTGGGGTTGGAGTTTAGGATCTCTTTCAGCACGGAGTCTACATGAGTTGTGGACCTACACGCGTAGAACCTGAATCATATGTGTTCCCACTGGGAATCGAATCCGGGTCTTTCCCATCGAGGACTGAAGTATAAGTGAATCACGTTGAATTGATGGAATGAGAAAAGTGGGATAGGAAAAGGGAACCCCGAAAAAACTCATTAGCACGATTCCACTCAAGCTCACATGGCCTAGTAACGAACAAGGATCTCTTTTTCAGCATTGGTAAGAATTCTCCCACCGAGCTATCATACCATTATTATATACTTTTAAAAAATGTTTCGTAACATAACACAAAAGCATGACGTTTTAAAGATATAGGCTCCCTTGTTTATTATGGCTAAAACATTTCACTTCAGGTGTGCGTGATCACTGGTTCAAATCTACTTCGAGTACAACGCCCTCGGAAAATGCAAAGAAGTTCAGATAGCACGTGGATAGCAAGTCCCGTCCTTGACTTCGGTGTTGAATACCGACGTCAAACAGAAATCAATTCAAAGTTGTCATTTGATCTTACTACTAGTTTTCGTACTGATTTTGCGTAGGTGATCCGCTTCGTCAGATGATCCGTGAGAAGCAATACTTCAAAGACATTGCACCGGATAAATAGAGGATATTATTGATCGAGGATTTAAATTTAAAATAAGCCCTCGCTATTCAATGACCTTCAACACAATATAAAGGAAAACTTTTGTTTTGTCTGAAAATGTAAATATGCTGTCGTTCCTTAATCCTTGTTATGTATGAGTTAGATCTAAACGTTTCAAAATCACACAGTGTTAAAGGTTGTGGAATCGCAAATGAGACGTAGCATGCGAGGAACATTATATTTGCATTCTGCTGTAAAGTGGCCGACTGCAACTGCACCAGTACGAGTAGACATGCAATTATTGCATTATTTTAGATCAAGACAAAGAAGGTAGTAAACATTATTAGGCACTTCGTCTCCTTAGTTGTTGTGCTTGAAAACTAAATGTAATGGATAATCTGTGGATTGAACACTGACATTTCTAAACTTGTGTCCGTGCGTCATGCTACTTTACTGTGTCAGTTCAACCTTCTTTTCCTTTTTTATCTTTTAATATAAATTTATTACCTCTTACGTCTCAATAGGATGTGTTTCACTTCAGTCCGTGGTCACGAAACTCTCTAACCTTGGGCAGCAAGTCATTGGCATTGCAATATAATTACCAAGTAGGATGAAATCTGAATAAATAACGTTCGCGATTCGTAATCGAGAGATTCTTGTTTCGAATTCATTGATTGGGCATCCTGACTGGAAGATGAAACGTAAATAAATAGCATTCACCGTTTGTAATCGAGTTATTCTGGCTTCAAATTCGTTGGCTGGCATCCTGACTGGAAGATGAAACGTAAATAAATAGCATTCACCGTTCATAATCGAGAGATTCTGGTTTCGAATTCGTTGGTTGGGCATTCTGACTGGAAGATGAAACGTAAATAAATAGCATTCACCGTTTGTAATCGAGTTATTCTGGCTTCAAATTCGTTGGTTGGGCATCCTGACTGGAAGATGAAACGTAAATAAATAGCATTCACTGTTCATAATCGAGAGATTCTGGTTTCGAATTCATTGGTTGGGCATTCTGACTGGAAGATGAAACGTAAATAAATAGCATTCACCGTTCGTAATCAAGAGATTCTGGCTTCGAATTCGTTGGTTTGGCATCCTGACTGGAAGATGAAACGTAAATAAATAGCATTCACCGTTCGTAATTGAGAGATTCTGGTTTCGAATTCGTTGGTTGGGCATCCTGACTGGAAGATGAAAGCTGAATAAAGAACGTTCATGGATCGTAATCGAGAGATTCTGGTCCTGATTCATTGGTTGGCAATCTAACTGGAAATTTGTAGGATTTTCCTCAGTTTTACCAACTGAATTCCATAAAAACTAATATTAAATATTTAGACCCTTGTTGACTTTCTTCGGAAAATCCTTCCCACGCTTTGTTTTTAATATTTTCAGTGTACTGTAAATAGCCTTGAAAAATATTTTTTCTTTAACTTCTCGAAACTAAAATTATATATTGTAAAGATCAGTGTTTCAATCTCGTTATAGGACTTCTATTTTGTAGAGTTCCAATACGTTATACATAAGTATTGAGAAGTGCATACGTGTCTTTGACGTGGGAGACCCGGGTTCGATTCCCGGCGGGAGATCGTGTGATTCGGATTCCACGTTAATCAGTAGGTCCACGTCTCATATAGCTTCGCTGCTGAACGGGATGTTAAAATCAACTCAATTCAAGTATGGGAAGCCATATAGAACAGGCCCTCACATTTGGTTCAGTGGCTATCGCACGCGACTTTGTTGCACAGGGTTTAGGGTTAGATTGCTGGTGGGAGAACCGTGAAATTTTAACGTATTACTGTGCTTCCATCTTAAACTATAGAACCAAAACTCAAATAGCCGCGGAGCAGAAAATAAATCTAAATTCCAAACAACCAACCAATCGTATAGGATGGCGATGTCCGTTTGCCTTCCTTTTGACAAGTGAGAGCAAGAAAGGTAAGAGAAAGCGAGAATAACTTTGTAATGGATTCTGTGTTCAGATGGAAAATAGGTCTCATCTCCTCCCTGAACTTTCTATTGAAACCAGAAGTAATAAAAAAAAAATCAACCCTTTCCGATTCCGGCCTTGATCATAGAGCGAAAACGGTAATGGATAGAAAGAAGCTGTTTTCTAAAACGGATTCAACGTTCTAAAAGCATGTTCCATTTCCATTTGTATCAGTTCGCAATTATGACAATATTCGCTTGCCTTGTAGTTTAGAGAGCATAACTTTGAAACGTCAAAATGAAGATTTCGTATATTTTTTATTGCATTTTGTGATGTCGAAATACCATTATTTACGCGAATATAAGAGCGTTTAAAAAAAAGAGAGAGAGAGAGAGAAGAAAGAAAATGCAGGACTAAGATTATTGAGGTGCGCTGATAATTGCATAATAAATTTTTGGACTAAATATACGTCTAACAGTAGTATTGATGAAAAATGAGGGAGTAGTGTTGAAGAGAAAATGAATGTTTTGATATAGCGTCATTGTTAAATAGCAAAGTAGTGCTATTGTTTGAATTTTCCGTGTAAAAATGGGTAAGGAGAACAAAACCAATAACCTTGATTTGAGAATTTTGGCAATGTAAAGTTCTGTTGTATATTGTTTAATTTTTCGGTTCATAACACAAAAATAATTTCAAGCATTTATGATAGACATAAATGGTGGTAGTGGCGGGTTTGCTTGTATCCATATCCATATAATAAACAGTCTTAAACCTGGCACAAATTTGAAGGAGGGGCTGGTATTCGAGTAAATATGGTAGATTTTTAAGGAAGAAAATATGTCTGTTTTCAAAGATATACGAAGATAATAATATATACAGCGAAACTCGAATAAGGCAAAATATATAAATTTAACTTTGCATTGCAATGAATATGTCATGGAATTATACCGCTTTGTTTTCTCTAATATTGTATTTTTTGCTTTTATAATATTTAAATTTTACACTGGATTCTTGTTTCAGCGTTTCGGAAGTTACAGTATTCATGTTCTATGCATTTTGATTTTATTATTTATTTATTCTTACAGAGGAGCTGGCGGGTTTGTGTGCTCCGTGGGGTCGATCTCTTACACAGACGAATTCAAACAACAGTGGCCCAATGAGGTATATTTATTATTTAATATTTAAATTTATTGTTACTGTTCTTTAACACATTCTTTTGCTCTATTATCATGAAGATTGGAGATTTCAAACAAAAGCCAGAATAAATCATTTTTAAGTAAAGAAAATAGTTCCAGTGAGTATTCTTTGTCTTGACAGTTTATGGAATGGGTTTAGAAGTGAACTGCTTAATTAATGTAGGAAGTTAAAACTGATCTCAATACAAGAGTTATTAAGATTAAATATAAGAAATTACAGAGCCAATCAAAACAAGGAAAAATGTATACGCACATTCACAAAAGAGGACTATATTGTGTATTAGTATAAGGGGTGCGTCATGAATAATTTTGGGGAGCACAGAAATATTCCAACAAATTTGATTTTTCGTCTAAATTTATTTTACAATTCTACCTGAAACTAAGTAATGCATTGGAAGTAGGGAAACTTTGTGGTACTGGATGACTCCCGTAAGTTTTCCATTTTTCATGCTCACATCATCTGCAATTTGGGGAGAGAAGACCAAAAATATTTCGCCTATCTTATTCATCTAAAACTGATTTATCTATCCATCTAATTCTAAGACTGTTTCATCGGAAATAGTTCATATTCCCTCCTGGGAATGATTAAAGTATTCAGAGGAAGGTAATAATAAATTTGTAGGGGGTATTGCTGTCAATTTTCATCCGTTATTTTTTTCTTTCCGAAGTACCACAAAGAACTGGTGAATTCTGCCAAAAGCTTCAATGTATTCTCCGTACTTCACTTGGGGGGTGGGGGGACAGGACAGAAATATTTTTACTGGATAATTATAAGAGAGTTTTTTATTCATTATGGGTGTGGGGAAAGGGGAGATATTAAACCTGAAAAAAAGAAATGCATTGGTTAAACTTAAAGATACTCACTACTTGATTTGGAAGAACGTACCAGAAAAACAGAGGGCACGTCATGGTCATTGGAGGGGATGTGCACCTCTGGTTAGTGCTAAATTCTATTACATTGTCACATGTTTAATGCATATTACAATTAAACACTATACAAGTTTCCTGCATTTATACAGTTGTTGCCGTTTGTCACATGTTTAATGCATATTACAGTTAAACACTATACAAGTTTCCTGCATTTATACAGTTGTTTCCGTTAGCGGCCAGATGCATAGAATATTACAACGACGAGCGATTGCTTGAAAAATTTGTTATACATTAATATAAGAGGGCATGCCGAAAGTTTTTATATACTACAATTCAAATATCGTTGCCGTACTGAAATGTATCACGTAAAGCGTATGTCCTTGAGTGGTGAAAAGTATAACTGCAGGTGGTTTGCTTGAAAATTAGAGGACTGGAATTGTAGATTAGGTTGAGCGTGTCAGTCGGCAACACTCGAGCTCGAGCGACGCAATTTTTGTGCAGTGATCTCTTACGATTATAAGTACGGTTTAACTCAAGAGCAGTGCTATGATCATTTAGAGAAGTGTTTTGGGGATTCTGCCGTTTCGTGCGCAACCGTTTTTATGGAATTTAAACGCGGCTGACAAAGCCTGACAGATGAGTTTCGCTCTGGACTCCGAAGCATCACAGGTATGGATGAAAAGTCGCAGCAGTACAAAAAAATCTTATGAAAGAGAATAACCATATCACATACAAGGAAATTCAGTCATCCTTGAAGATTGGATCAACTGCAGCCCGTCTATATTAAAATACTGTATTATCATGGTCTTTTCAAGAGTTGTTGTCTCTGGGTTGCACATGTGCTTATGCGTGAGCAAAAAGATGACTGCGTGGAGTGGTGCCGCTATATGCTTAAATTTCGAAGGGGCAGAGCAAAGGTATTTATAATATACAGTCAGATGATCGACGTACAGTGACAGTAGAGTGGTGCGTTACTTATTCCTTTCTGATTATCGTTGAAGCTTGAAGATCTGCTCACCGAAAGTCTCCACGGTCTCATTTTCTTCTTTGTCACGACAGTGCACGGCCAACACAGCAGCGACTTTGGAGTTTTATAAGAAAGTGGAGTCTGTATTCTATCCCACCCGGTTTATTCTTGAGATTTAGTTCCGTGTGACTTTGCCTTCTTCCCAAAACTTAAGAAAAAGATTCGAGAACGCCTTTTTAAATAATTAAAGTGGCCATCGCAGCATATAATAATGGAATTTCTGATATTGCAGAAACTAATTTGTGAAAATAGTTTACTCGTGGTTTTTAAGAATGCAGAAGTGTATTGTTGCTTGTGGGAACAATTTCGAGAAATTATAAAAGATTATATGTAATTAAATTGATGTGTCAAATAATATCTTAATACTTTCTGCATGACCCTCGTAATTAGAGGTAAATAACCTCATGGCTGATTGATTCTGCTTTATATTCGTATCCATTATCAAAGTTATAAAGGCGGGACTACATGTACGTGTACTCCGAACAACACCGAACAGTTAGGGTGCTTAGATCACCAACTTACATATCTCTAATCCTTCACAACTACACTCTCATTCAAAAGTGTAGATTATAGCATTATGACAAAGGCACTCTCATAAAATTGACTTCTATGAGGTTCAACTTCATTCTTCATTCACTCGTAGTATCAATGCGTCAGATTGTGGGCAGAAGTGTTTGCAGATTGAGGGTCACCGAATATCATCAAGTTAATACTGAGTGAGGGTAAGTGAGAGTAAATGAGGTTCTCAAACATCGAGTGCTGCAGATCCTTTCCGAAGTCGGGCGCTTAATCCCAGGATAATTCCATGAGGTTGAAAGGTCAATAGATGGTTTAAAATTAAAATTGAGGTTGAGTGTTACTTGGAGAAATGACTATTTCGTATCATAATATTTACTATAGCTCGGATTTTTTTTTTTTTTTAATCGTTCTATCAGTGTACGCATTCATTTATTCAACTATTGTATTTTTATATCATCCTTATTTGTGTAAATCATTTATTTTCCTTTCAGGGCTCAACATACCGCCGAAGATCAGGGGTATTCAAATAGTAACAGTGAACAAAGCAAAACATATTACATCGAGGACAATCGGAACAATGTGTCTGGTAAAAGAAGTCCAAGTTTACCACCGATAAATAATTCGGCAAATTATAATAGTGATAGGAGATACAGTGAGGAGAAGGTTCCGCAGTTTTATCATTGTGACAATGATGAGGAGACTTCTGGGTACATAAGTGATAGTAATGATCGAACTTCCGCTGGGAGTAGTGCTAATGGGAATGGTTGGTGTAATGGCTACACTGAGGAGCAATATAGTAACGGGCAAAATCATAGTGAGTGGTCATATATTCCAAGGACTCCACAGAAAGCCGTAAGATTTAGAGACATGTCAGATCATGCCCGACAGTCGAGATCGCTGACCAGAAATAATAATTACTCCGAATCATACAATGGTAATCTTCCAAATAATCATCATCCATATCCTTCCCGGCATGCACCGTCCCCATCTCCTCCTCCACCGCCACGCGATATGAACCCTAGAGAACAAGTTTCTCTTCCAGATATGTATACGGATAATCGTTATTTAGAAAAATATCAGTGGTTACAGGATATGGAAAGACAGCGCGAAGAATCGCGAGTGAAACGTATGCTTGAGCGAGAAGACAGGAGACCCAAATGGGGTGATCGTGGTGTGGGAGTTGGACATTTTTGGGAACCTACAACGCCAGGTGCGAGGCTGCCTGAAGTCAATACCATGGAAGCTCCTGGTTGGTTGGAAAGAGGCTTAAATAGGCTTAATAATGGAGGTGAACCTCCTCAGGTATTAGTGATTAACCATGATTCTAAAGATGATGGTCGGACAACTCCTGGAAATAGTGCCTTTTCAAGTGCCAGCAGTACTCTATCCAATCAAGAGGCTCAGAGGTAATACTTTTTTTTATTACTTTGTTTATAATTTTAAAGTGGTTGAGAAAAAATAGTTTTAAAATGTGGTAAAGCTAACTTTTGTTTTTAACACTTAAAAGGCTATTCTTTATATTATGGTGTGTCCAGCTGATCTTAAGTTCCTTTCGGCCTATTTGTGAGTAACTACTTGAAACAAATTACTCTGTAACGACTGTAAGTATCAGTTTTAACTCAAGAGATCAAATCAAAAGTAATTTTTGCACTGGTAGTTTAAATTTTGTTGTGAATCAATAACACTATTTCTCGAAAGTTTTGGACCCTGGCACAATATTTAAACTGTAAAGGAAAGTGTGTCTTCTTACCGTGAGAATACACGATGTTTTTCACAAGACAATATCCAAATTTGGCGCAATGACATTGTACATTAGAAGTATATGTTTCACATTGTCATAGCTATTTTCGATGAAGCTGCTTCAGAATTTTATGGGATCTTTATTTTCATTTATTCTATCGGTTATTTTTCAATAAAAAGTCGTATTTTTATGGCACACGAATTTACCACAGAACAGCCATCAAAACACAGTGATTGTAGACTATTGTAATCTGAGTTAAAAACTACTTCACGTTGAGTCCAGAAGCATAATAACGTAGATTATCAGGAAAGATCCGTGGTACATCTTCAAGAGAAAAGTGAACATTCAATAGTGAGCGGTCTCGATTCGATTCCTGGTGGGTGGCCCCGCGTGGCGTAGTCGCTAACACTCTCGCCTTTGGTGTGAGCGATCCTGGGTTCGATTCCCAGTGGAGACACTTGGTCGAAAAAGTGTAACAGCTTTTTCAGGCCAACCATCTTTAGTGAGGTTTTTCCTGGAACGGTACCACGCAAATGCAGGAATGGTACGTAACATAATGGTCCCAGGCCGCTTCCCTCCTTCCCCAGTCCTTTCTTCCTTCTCTTTCATGGGATAGTGTGCTCGCCGTGGGACATCATCCCTCATATACGTAAAGGGCTAAATGGCCTTAGATGCCGACAGCCCAGAAATATAATTCCCTAATTCGATTCCCGGTGGGAGAACACAAAAAATTTAATTTCATAATCATTCGTTTTCATTAATTGTCATCCTCTTTAGCTTGAAGGGCATAACTGTGAGGCGTTAAATTAAAAAAAAAAAAAATTCAACAACGAAAGCTAGATTAATGTTCTAGGTCAAAACAAAAAACGGAATTAAAAAACAAGTGAAATCACGTTTTGTTTATGCAAAGTAAGAAATTATATGCATCAGAATTCCAAACATGCCAATGATCTATAACTTTTTTTTTCTTTCTTTTTCTGTAACCTATTTTACATTTACAGCAAAATTAATCTTACAGTGCCTCTTCGGTTAATGGTTTGATATTATTTCAAGAATTCGTGCTGTTTTCTTCATCAGTCACAATGTATGTTGAAAAACTAACCTGATTAAATCAAAAGAAAGTTAGTTTTACTATTAATTTGATAATAGTGTTCCAGATATTTACCTTATTAAATTACCTTATACTCAATACTTATTCAGTTCACATGCATCTTCTGTATATAAATACTGACAATTCTCAAGAATAAAGTTTTATTAAAGACTGAAAATTACAATACAGTTGTAAGTAATGTAAAGAAAGTTTTTTCTTCTGTAGTTGTGTATGTAACTTCATTCCATTGGTATAGCCCAGTGTTTCTAAACCACTTCTCTAAATGAGGACAACTTTTCTTAGTCAGTATGTTCCATAAACCACCCTATTATTGTCCATTCGGAAGCAAATGTATCATCTTTTTTTATGTTCTGAGCATATACGAGTTGTTTTAACACGTTAGCCGCCAAGCCAAATTTTGGGGGTATTTTGGACCCCACTATTTGTGCATCAGAATTATGCACATGGCGGCCAATGTTCCATTTATTAGACTTGCTAATACGATCAAAGGACTTATAGAACAGCTATGTCCGTCTGTCTGTCTTTCAATAAGTATCAGAGCAAAAACGGTGAGAGATTTGTAGCAGTGGTTTATTTGGAATAGATTCAGCGTCCCACAAATAGGTTTTTGTCATCCGTTAACCCTCTTAAACCGGAATTGGTAGAAATGAGGTATTTCCGTTTTCAACCTTGACCACCATAGAACAAAAACGGTAATAGATAGCGACAAACTGTTTTCTGAAATCGATTCAACGTCCCAACAATAGGTACCATCTCTACTTCGTCAACCCTGTATTCATAAAGGAAGTGATACTACTATTTCCAGTTACTACGGTGCTCATAATAAAACAAGAACGGCAAGATGTAGCAAGAAGCTGTCTGTCGGAATTAATGTATCATTCCAAGAATACGTTCCATTTTCTCCGTTCGCCTTTGGTGCGAGCGATCCCGGATTCGATTCCCGGTGGGGACACTCAGTCGAAAAAAATGTAAAAAGTTCTTTCAGACCAGGTATCTTCAGTGAGTTTTTTCCTGGGTTTCCCTCATTTACACCAGGCAAATGCCGAGATAGTACCTAACATAATGGACCCACACCGCTTCCTTCCTTCCTTTTCATCGGATAGTGTGTTCGCTGAGGGACATCATCGCTCATATATGTGACGGGCTAAATGGTCTCAGATATCGACAATCCAGAAATCTAATTCCTATTCCTACTCCGCATTTTCTCCATTAACTCTCTATTCAGACTGGAAGTGTTAGAAATTGATTTCCGGTTTCAACGTTGATCACCATAGAATACGATAATAAATAACGACAAGCAGTTTTTTTTTTTTTTTTTTCGAATATTTTCAGCGTCTGAAGAGAATATACTTACCTTCATTCACATCTCTCTTCTGGAAGTGATAAAAGTTTACTACTATTTTCAGTTTCAATATTGATCTCCATTAGAGCAAAAACTTAAAAAAAAAAAAAAAAAAAAAAAAAAAAAAGTCTTAGGGTTTTGATACGGATTTAGTGTCCGAGAAACAGTTCTATCTTTGATTTTACTCTATTATTGCAACCGGAAGTTATGGATGTACTATTTCTAGTTTCACTTTTGAATTCACGTAGTTTGGAAACCTACCGTACTTTGACACTGTAAAACAAAATTCACATATCTTATATTGAAATTAATAATAATAATAATAATAATAATAATAATAATAATAATAATAATAATAATAATAATAATAATAATAATAATAATAATAATAATAATTAAAGACGAGATTATATCATAGAGTAGACAGGCCAATAAATTTGATAAAATGTCAGTCCTGTAGGACAGTGAAAATTTCTTATATAATTTCCAATTTGAGTACACTTGACCTTTTTTTTAACGTTCTGTTTAAGAGAACTACAAGGACAGACCTCTCAGGGACCACTTGTGATCCGTGGATCAAAGTTAGAGAAACGCTGTCAATCTAAAAGTAGATTAGAAAACCGTATTTTGACCATATCCGCAAGAATCATGCCTTTATAATTCGTAAATAGGGAAATGATAAATCAGCCAAATTATTAAAAGCGAATTTCAAATTTAGTAATTCCAAACGTACTTTTTACTTGACATCTGAATAAATTAAATCTTTGATGAAGCCAAAATTAAACTACCTGTCACTAAAGCTTACGAAAGACGTTGGCCGACTGATGACGTACGTTCAATAGAATCATGTATAGTTAGCACATCGTTTCTCAAGACTTTCTAGATGAAAATTCACTATCTCTTAATTCTGGTTACTCCCTAACTACCTTACGATTCTCAGTCATGATCGAAGATTCTGTGCTCTTTCCGAATTCGAACCTAAGACCACTCGTGCTACCATTTGACTAGACAGGAGCACAATATTTAGTAGAGTTCCTTAGCAATTATTTTAAACCATCACTGTCTCCTGTTTTACTACATAATTTTTCTTAATGTGGAAATGAAAGCTGCAATCATTTCACTGTATTGATGTAATCTTTCAATTTTTTAGACTTCGGTTTACCAGTACTGCTTTATATACGAGATATGATCAAAAAGTATGGTGAATCATTTTATTTGAATAAAGTAATAAGCTTATATGAAATTTGATTTAATCTCCTTCAAAATACTGTCCTTGGCTAGCAATGCATTTATCCCAACGTTGAATCCATGACTCGAAGCGCTTTGTAAGGTTTCTCTTGGAAGGGCGTTCAGCTATTCTGTCATTGCCCTCTCAGTGTCAGGAATGGTATCAAAACGTTTTCCTGCTATAAGCATGGTTTTAATTTTTGGAAGAACCAGAGTCGCATGGTACTAAATCTAGTGAGTAAGGTGGACGTGGATAGACAGGAACACTTTCCGGCCAAAAACTCGCGGATAAAAAGCAAGGTGTGTCACGGTGCGTTTTCGTGGTGAAGAAGGAAGCCATTTGGCCATTTAATCGACAGTTAAAATGCTTTTCACGGACCAATTACGAGATGTTTAGTTTGTCGAAAAGCTCTCGAATATTCATTGTTCTGTTTGAACAAATTATTTGTGCCACTTTTTAACGTTTTCATCTGTTCTCGACGTCGAAGGATATCTCGATCGTTGCTTGATTTCAACCGACTCCTTGCCGCTTTTGAATCGCTCATAAACAAACTTCAACGCCACCGCTTTATCGCCATACACTGATTTTGACATTTTGTGAGCTGCTTTGACACTTTATTTTGCAGCTTAGAACAAAACTTAATGTTGGCGCGCTACAGACAATCTTAACACGTGCTCACTTTTCTGCCTCTGGAAACTTAACTAACATGTCACAACTTGTTCAAACTCGACATTGATTATACCAAAGGTTTAGACTACCAGGCTTACTAGTTGAAATGGATACAACATCGATAGATGGCACTGTGCGGTTACATTCACCGTACTTTTTGATCACACCTTGTATTTATCTTATCTGTCCGGCAGACAAAAAAATCTCAAGAACGACTTGATGTATCACCATCAAATTTGGTTAGGATGTAGATGGTCAGATGTTTGGAATCGAGTTAGTTGATGGAGGTGAAATTATTTAGACTAGAAGTGGTAGAAATAAAACAATTCCGATTTTAACATTGATCATTATAGAGCAAAAACGATAAAAGATAGCAAGAAGCTGTTTACTGCAATCAGTTAAATGTTCCAAAGATATTTTCCATCTCCGCTCTAATTTCTCTACTGAAACCGGAAGTGGTAGACATCTACTGTTTCTTCCTGTTTCAATATTGAATAAGAAAATATCACGCAATATAAACCAAACTCCTTTGCGTGGTGTACACGTGACACTCTTACTTATTTACGTCAGAAGTTGATTGACTAAATTGAGAAATATATGAGTTTCAAATGTTTAACCCTTTCAGACTTCGGAGAATTAAAAAGAAAATCGTCAGATGACAAGATATCCAATTAATAGTACAATCTGGTATCCATCTAAGGTACCAAATGTTCTCACTAAAACATTCTATTATAAAAAAAGTAAGAAATAACATGATAAACTTCATGTTCATTGGAATGGACGTTGAGTCTGAAAGGGTTAGGTAATTCATGACTAGGGTACAGTAACCGTCTCCCTGACTTAAGTAGTACGCAACTTCGGACAGTTCGCAGTTTTGTAATCTCGAAAATTACAACTACTATCCCATATGAACATTGTTACTGCTTTGCGTCTTTGACGTCCATTGCAGTATGTAACGACTGTATGCGGAATATACATTTGTCTGTATAAAGGAATATATATATATATAAACAAATCTTTATAGATAAATTATATTTTTTCACTCTTTTGTAGTTTGTATCCGAGTAATTACTGCTGCTAGGTGTTTCATTTATAAAGTAATAGTGTAAATAATACATAATGATGTATATACAAACTAGGGATGGCCAAAATATTCCTGAATTTTTCTTAATTCCAGAATTTTCTAAATTCTGGATATTTTCCGAATTTCGGATTTTTTTTTTTTCGATTTTACTTTACGAATTCCGGAAAGTAACAATTCCAGGATCTGGCCATCCCTAATGCAAACATACAATACTAATAATAAATATGCCTGCTTCTAATGAAGCTACACTTAAGTAATTTACAAATTCAACTTACGTAAAATTCATGTTATGCAAAAGTTTATGGAACGCATTAACTTATACGTAAGTCTGGAGATTACTGTATAAAAAATCTATTGTGCATATTTATTTCAATTCATTCATTTATTTACGTTACTGTGAAGATCCAATGAGACCTACTTTCTTCAATGAAACTTCATTCCACGTTAAAAAATTGTGTATATAAGAGAGCCGTGCTAAACATGTACCTAGGTACACAGTTTTCGTAACGTTTGTTTCATACTAGATGCTAATCGATAGAGTAGTATATGACAGAAAGTATAAAATACTCGGTATGAAGGGTGTTGACCTTGCGTTTAATTGTGAATCAATAGCCGCAATTGTATATGAATGTTTCGCACCACGCAGTCGTATATATTTACGTGTTCTTGTACTTATTCTGATGTGGAGTAGGACTTCGTAAACAAAACATGTCACGCTATATTGTATTTTTTCTGATACTATCATAACTTGTCACCTTGTAGGAATGCCTATAGTTTTTACTTCGTAATCAGAAATTATTAGTTTCAATGTGTATTGGTGAAAATTCGATATTCTTCACGGTTTTAGTCTGTTGAATCAAATGATACAATTTATTTAGTTTGAATCATAAAAATGAAAACCATTGTAATATCGTGATCGTAATTTACGTAGTATAGTTTTCGTGCCTTAAGCAAATGCCTTTTCCAACTTCCAATCACGCGATTTGAGAACTGTAGAACGTCTAGTTCAATGCCAGTACGTTTAACAGTCGTAATTGTACAATCATGTTCATAAAAAGTAAATCTCTAGAACTTTATCCATAGGTAGGATTGGGATAACTGAATTTCATAGAATGCGCAAAACGGAAGTGACGTTCAACAAGACGTGCAGTGGACGTTGCCACTACTAATTGTTACACTGGTAGAAATATCAGGTACAAGAAAGAAGAAAAAACAAGAAACAAACGAACCAAATAGCAGAAAATAACTCAATGTCAATGTAACTGATATTTTCAGCATTGCATAACGTTAATTTAAGGATTTCTTTATTATTATTATTATTATTATTATTATTATTATTATTATTATTATTATTATTATTATTATTATTGTGTCAATCAACAAAATTCATTAATTCCTCACGTAGGTCAGAGATCAAGAATAGTAACTTATAGTGATCTTTATTGCATGGTAACAGCGTTTGTGTGCCGATAACTTTGTATCCAATCATGTTGTTATTGGCGAAGCTGCCAATGCACGGGCACTGGACTGATTCCAAGTTCGATTCCCAAGCTTGGTTATTACGTTGGTATCCTTTGCCATCCGCAGTAATCATAATAAACTGAAATCCCGCCGAACAGTAGTGGCAACAACTGATTTAAATTGTTACCAAACTTACCGTATTTAAGTTAGTTACCAAACTTAACCTATCCCAAGAAATTTCACCGAGAAAGAATGACCTTGCCATTTTCTTATTGTTATTCTAACGGTCATTGTTTTTCTTTCATGATTTAGTCACTGCAAAAATAATTACATTATTTAAGTTTTTCGGAACACTTTTATTTGAGTGTGGGTAAATCAGACAGTCTTACTTGAGCCATGTTTCTCCTCGTGTTGTTGGCTGCAGTTGGGGTTGCATGTACTTATGTGAACTGCACGAATGGGCTTGTGCAATTCATCTTCCATCGCTTCTACAAATAGAGACAACAGTCACATTTTAAAGGAGTGTTGTATTATATGTACTTATATGTGTGTTATAAACAACTCTTCATCTCTTCTGACAAAAGAAAAGTTCGCCATTTGCTATGATGCTATGACGCATTTTACGTACCTTCTGTTCTAGTGTCTTATAGGATAAGACAAAGTACTTAATAAAATTCCTCCCCCTACCTCCCGGAAATTGAATTAACGGAAACATCGTAATTGACTGATTGATTGATTTTGAGTTTAACGTCCCTTTCAGCAGCGAAGCTATATAAGAGTGGATCTACTGATTAATGTGGAATCCGAACCACATGAGCCCCCGCCGGGAATTGAACCCGGGTCTCCCACGCTAAAGGCACATACGTTATCCGCTTAGCCACGAAGGAGCTCTAACATCGTAATCAATCTTGATAATAATGTTAACGTGGTAAATAAATTTTAATTCGTGGACGTAATAATAAGTAAAAGAAGTCTGAAAAAGTTGAAAAATAAAAATAAATAAATAAATAAATAAAATAAAATAAACAGTTTCGTTGCATATTATGAAACTACGGTAGACTTCCAAACTATGCGAATTCAACACTAGTACCGGAAACAGTAGATTTATAACTTTCGTTGCAATAGTGAGATAAGGTCAGAAATGGAACCTTTCTTCGTACACTGAATCCATATCAAATAGTTTCTCTCTACTTCTTACAATTATTACTGTACACAAATCAATATTGAAACCAGAATTTGTACTAGATTTTACTACTTCCGATTTCAGTAGAAAAATAATAGCTGACGTAAAATCTGCTGTTGCGATCCTAAATTCATATCAAAATCCCATTTGTCGGCTCCTATTACAGTTTTCGCTGTATGGCAATCAGTATTGAAAAACTGAGTCTTGTACTTTTTTTTTCTCTGTGTTTACTTGTAAACTCATGTCCCTGCAAACATTTAATAAGACCTCTGCGTTTATTTCTATTGTTCTCCTATCATCGCCTATCAGATTTACATCACCAGCATATTGTGACACCTCTTTTGAATAAAATCTACATGTTTCTTGTCGAATTCTCATTATGATTCCAATGCATTATTAAGGCAATAAAACAATGAGAGAGAAAGGTATAAGCAGCGGAGAAAGGATGGAAAACACAGTTATATCCTTACGTGCCGTATTCGCCGCGTCACTCTTTATTTTCTTTGAAAATAATTGAAAAAAAAACTACGATTTATTCACCGATACAGATAATTATTACTTTAATTTCAATATGTTTTGGTTTTTCTGTGTTATTTGGTGGTTTCTTGCTTCCTCACGCTATTCAAGATCATTCTAGTTACGTACAGTCCATTAATAAATTTGAATACATTCCCTCTGTTTGTTGTTTCAGTGTAGATGCTACAGACATTCCCAAACACACGTGCGTCCCGATTATACGTTTAATTAAACATAGATAACTCTACATATATTCCTTGGAAAAATATCACTTTATATCTTTAAAAATACGTGTATTATATGCTGCAGATATATATATATATATATATATATATATATATATATATATATATATATATATATATGCAAGCAAATACAGTATTTGTGTTCAGATGTCTGCTTTCCTGCTAAGAGTTTGAACTTACAGTGTAAAAGACGTCGATGATATTCAGTCTTATGAAAGCAAATAGTAAGGTATCTTAGTACATTATGCTTTCCCTGTCATCCTTATTTTTATCTTACATTTATCTTGATAACGCTTCGGATCACAGCAAAAATCCGCGAGAAAGGATTTTTCTTTTCAAGGTTGATTATTACTTGTTCTTCAGTTTATAACCTTACCACCACTTCTTGGAAGATTATGTATCGAAGGTTAGTATAGTGGTGTACTCATGTCCAAAATGATTGTCGCGTATCTATAACTGTCTTGTTGTGGGAATATAATTTGATAGTGATTTCGGAGGGTACTTCTAATACTGTTACCATGGTTATAATCGGGAAATGTATATTTGTGATAAATTTCATAGGAAAACAATTATAAATACGAAAATTAGAATGAGTAAAACAAAATGTTGCTAAATGGACAAGAAAATTTTATTTTCGTTTTATTGTTCTTATTTACTGCTCTTTTGACATGAAATTTATCACATACATGTCTTTGCCGATTATATACATACTAACATTATAAGAAATACTGGGCGAAATCGTTATCAAATTATATTTCTACAAGAGAATATTTAGAGATATCCGGCATTCATTTCGGACATGACTATACATTTCATATTAGTTTGTTTCTCATTCGAATCTTATAATATTAAAAATGTAATTTAATATTTAATGTAATTTTCTAATGCTTATATACTCCTTTGATCTAGGACCTTTCTTCGTGGACAGAATGCTCCTTTAGATCCAGATATATTGGCAGAAAGGGAAAAGAAACGACAGCGTGCACTGGAACATCAGAAAGCAATTCGAGAGCAGGTAAATACTTACATAATCGTCTTTCAAAACTGTAATAATGATAATATCTTAAGGATAATATTATATAGGCCCTATGTCTTCGTTCGTACTATAAAATGTTGTCCCTTTTGAGTATTGTGTCCTACTGTAATAGATCGTCAATTTTTTTTTTCAAATGCTAATAAGCAAGAAATAAATTTAAAAAAAAAATTGTAAATGTTTATTGTTCATAAGTAATCATATATCACCTCATGTGTCGTGATGGATCACATGAAGAAAAATAAACTACATATCAATCCTGAGGAAGTAGCTTAAGGCTCTTCACTACAGCGAAATTAAACTACCGCTAATTTTAGAGTTTTTCTGTAATATCTTCAAACCAAATAAAAATACTCGAAAAGCAGAAACGTAGTGAACTAGATAATAAGATTTTGCATGTGATACCGTTATCACAACTCATCTATCTGCTTTTGATTTGTAACTATAGAAAGATTTAGCATTTTTTGCGGGTTCTGTAAATAGCGGGATACTAAAATGGATAGGTGAATTGTGGTAAAGATATCACATGCAAAATCGTATAGTCTAGTTCGCTACGTTTCTACTTTTCGAATATTTTTATTTGTTTTGAAGATATTACAGAAAAACTCTAAAATTAGCGGTAGTTTAATTTCGCTGTAGTGAAGACCCTTAAGTCAAAAAATAATACGAAAAAAAAAAAAAAGCGCATTCGAAAATCAATTTCTGAAATATTTAACATTTACTTGATGAATATAAAAGTAGAAGCAGCAAAGGCACATCTTTCAGGTTAAAAAAAATCGTTAGAGTGATCAAATTGTATATAATTCCTGTTTGGAATTTCTAGTTTGTTTTTAATTTAAGAGAGATATGGAGCCACACAGTTACACTCCCATTGTACTAGTAATGTGATTCATTCAAACTTTTTACATCCCACAAATATTTAAATGGTAGTTGCCTTTTGAATCATGACTAATTTAATGTAGAAAATTTCATTCATTTTATTTTAGAAGATAAGTTTGAAAGAATCCCTTATAAACAGCATTTTTCTTTTTAAATATAAAATACATAGGGTTGAGTGACAAGCGTTGTTGCATTAAAGAAATTGGAGTAGCTTTCTAAGTTAGTTTAATTGCTTTCTTGCATTCAGAGACGCAAATTTATTCTGAAAATCGTTTACCCTTTTCCTAAATTCGCCTCTAAATGAGCTTTCTCGAAATTGAGACCTACTGTAGCAAAAGCGCTTTCGCATATTCGCAGGGACGTAGCCAGTTCTGAGTTGGGGGGGGGGGGCATATTTGCAAATGAAATAACTCCCATATATATAGTGTACTCTTAATAATTTGCGGACTCTTTCCCGCTCAGCCGCAATGTTGCTAGTACAGATAAGGGTCTAAGTAGTCGACATTCTATTCTCTGTTTTGGCAGAATCGTTGTTGAACATAAAAATAAGAAAGTAAATACCTTCTCATAAAACAATTAAAACAAAGTACTATGTTGCAAAGCCCAGCAATAGGGGAGAGGCATCCTCCTAGCCTCTGAGCCGAATCGACCTTTAAGTTTTGCCTTAGTCGGTTACAGAAAGTGCATTCACATAGATTTTTAGCGCTCGGTACCTCAAGTCGACTATAAGACTCTGAGCATTCTAAGGGCTGGAAGAACCTCGCAATATTAACGAAGATGACCTCCGGCCCCTAAAGTTACTGATTTTATTACTGTTCATTTAGCGTTTAAGGAGTAACCTGTAAATGGACTTAGAAAATAACCTTTTCTTAGAAGTATGAATAATTTCAGTTTACTGTGAATATTTTTTTTCATTTATTGTCGGATAAAAACAATTTGTAACATATAATTTTAAATAAATATTTGAGAGGGCCAAGCCAAGATTTGAGGAGGCCGGTTCCCCCCCCCCCTTCCCTCACTTAGCTACGTTCCTGCACATTCGTTAACCTTAGATTCACTACTATCATAAAAAGTTTGATGCTTCCTTCTTAAATTAGTCTGAATTAGCTCCTAAATTGTCTTCCTCGAAGTTAACCTCACTCTCAGAAACTGTAAATGTATTCAATTTCGTAACAATGTTGTTTCATTCTCAAGGTATAATTTACTGTCAAAAACTAATATTTCTTCTTTAAAATGTAGGATGTTAGCATTTGACTTGAAGAACGATATATATTGTTTCCATGTCGGACCAAATTAATGTGTGAAAAAAATGGGCTCAATCGAAGAATATTTAACCGACCCCCAAGCGACCTAAACATCTGAATGCATTTACAATGTATAGTATATGGCAAAAGTTTGTAATAAACTCTTGTAACTTAAAAATGGCTGAGGGAAAGGAATCATATCTTGGATAGAGGTTGTAGAAGTAGATCCATACCTGATACTGAGTAGTAACCGAGATGAGGCATATCTTTACATCCATCATCTTGGATTCGGGCACAAAATTTTAAATAGAAATGACCTCGTATGATATATCATTTTGAGATAGCTTTTGACGACAAACAGACGTCTGCCTTTATTTTCTACTTATCTCTGAACATGTAATAATTACCAACTATGGAAAATAAAAGCTCCGAAGTAATAAAACTTAATATTCTGTGAGTTTATATCTCTGTACGGGCTGCAGATTTATAAGATTGTTGAATAGTTTCCCTTATTTGAATTAAACCATAAAGTAAAGAAACAAATGCACATGCCCATCTACTTGGAAAGAAGATGTGAACTTTCAACGTGGGTTAAATATATTGAAAAGCATTGTGGTGGTGAATCATGTTGCAGAGAGAGGTGTGAAACTGATACATGAATACGGGAACATTTTAACAAAGTACGAAAAAGAGAAACAATACATATTGCAGATAGTCAGTGAACACAGAAAAAAGTATCCAGATGCTACAAAAATTGGCTAGTTATCCACAGCCTTCAGCTTTCTTTTATTATCATTTTAAACATTCATTATATTATTTATGTAATTTCATTTCATATAAATAATTTCAATATAGGCTGGTGTGTATTTCGACGGGATGTAATTATATAACACCATGTATAATTATTTCCTTGTTACATGTATGTAATAGTTTATTAATATTTCAGTAATCTATAAAGAAAAAAAAAACAATATTGAAAGATAATAAACTATTATTTCAAAGCTAAAAAGAATTAAATGACCAGAGATAAGTTGAAAATATAGGAAGATATGTTTTTGTAATGAAAGGTTACCCAAAAACGATGTCACAAAACATCATTTCCATTTAAAATTTTTGGTCCAAATACAAAATTGAGAACTTCAAAATGGCTGCCATCATGCTATTTCTCAGGGTCAGATGTGGATTACTTCCAATCCCTGTATCCAAGATTTAATCCTTTCCCTTCAGCCGCTTTAAAGTAAGAAGGGTTTATTCCAGACTTTTCCTATATATTAACATATTAGATATGCATTCAAACTTTAGGTCCCTTGGGGGTCGGTTAAATATTCTCCGATTGAGCCCATTTTTTTCATGGATAAATTGAGTCCGACATGGAACCAATTTAGGGGTTGGGAGCAAAGAAATTCGAAAAAAAAAATTCGCTATGTAATATATATATATATATATATATATATACCATAGATGTTCATTATGTTCATTTTACTCCGACCTCACTCACCCTCGTCCTCGCGAAGGGAATTATCCATCGCCCTCGTTCACCCTCGCCCTCGCGAGAATGGTTGTCCATCGCCCTCGCTCGCCCTCGCCCTCATATCATTGAGGATGACGTTATTTGAGGGTGAGGAATCTCTCGCAAGGGCCTCCCTCACGAAGATCAAATCCTCAATTTTCCAGCCTATTTTGCTGAATTATTTTCTTAACATACGTCCTATACAAAGAAAACTAAACATACCATCGCATAACTTATTCCGGATCACCTAAAATGGAACAAATCATTGACTACTCCACGCTTAATATTACCATGAATATGTTCAGATAAAATTTGAATAGAGTTTCCTTTACATTTTTTCGGTGGAAACTCGATTACAATTCCAACAATAACACCCTTTGTAATATGTGGTGTATATATAGTTCTTATGTGCAAAAATCATTGACCCATTTTTTTAATATTGCCTTTGTGTGTAGAAGTTAGTTTCTATTTTTACTAAGGTGATGAGGAAGACACCTCTACTAAATTCAAAGAAATCTCTGCGTCAGCACAGGACGAAGTGTCATTTGCCCCTTCCCCTAGCGACACCATATTGCGGCAGCTTCAGATCGGAGAAACCTTTCACTACTCTCCCAAGAGCCCGTCGTGAATCCAGTGCTATCCTGGATTCCTGTCCTAGATTACCTGTAGGCGTTATAGCTGCAGATAAAAACTTTTCTTCGGGTACCGTAAATTGAAGGTTCGTTCTGAAAACCTTTCCAAGAAATGCGTGTTGATTGGTGAGTAGGTAATATTGTCTATTGTCTAATAATAATAATAATAATAATAATAATAATAATAATAATAATAATAATAATAATAATAAAATGATAAGAACGTGTGTTCGACCGAACTTTATTACTATTGCATAAGAACTAATTAAGAAATTATCATATTTAATGTCTTTTAGCAGGAATGTACAATATGTCTTCAAACACATACTTATAGTTAAAAATTAGAAGTTTTGCTTCAAAGTAGGGGAAAAAAGATAATCTAATGGACTTAGAAGGTGCAGAGTCCGATTGGAAACACTATTACGGGACCCCAGGTTCCCGACTAACTTGCAAATATACCTAGGTATGTTGCCGCAAGACACACCACACACACACACACACACATATATATATATATATATATATATATATATATATATATATATACAGTGAAACCTGTTTATGTTGGCCACCATCGGTTCCGTTGAAAAGTGGCCAACTTAGACAGGTGGCCAACTTACAGAAAATAAGTGTGGTTGGTATATTTTTAAGATAGGATTGTAAAATTTTAATAAGCAATGGCAGCATAGCTACTTTTAAATAATGTATATAGAGTAATCATAACAATGTACAGTACTAGAAAAAAGTACTACAGTATGTTTAATAGATGTACCTTTATCTTCCTGAAAACTAGTCTGGTATACTTAGTTATTCGGATTGAAAGCGCAATAACACAAACAACCATATAATAGAAACATATTCACGCAGTTTATTGAAGTTCGTATTGTGAAATTGATACTGAGTTACTTAGATTGAAAACAGGGGCCGCAGTGGTTCAATGGTAGAGCGTTCACTTCTGGTGCTTGGGGTCTCTGGTTAGATCCCAGCTCACGTCAAGTGAACTTTGTGGTGGACAGATACCGTGTGCGTGGGTTTCCTCGGGGTTCTCCCACTTTCTTTATTCCACCATTTTACTCATTTCTCATTATCACCGTCTCCTTTAGCCTACCCGGCATAAACGTGGGACGTAAAGATTTCATTTCAGATTGAAAACAAGAAAAGCAAAATTATAAATTGAACAATTTATATGCAGTTTATGTGTCTTTTTTTCGACATTGGCAAATATTTTCTGTAGATACCAATCGAAAAAATAGCAAATCAGTTATTATACAAATTTATTGATTATGGTTCATTCCAAATTTATTCACCATGGTACTTCTTTTATTCCTTTTTAGCACATATACACGTTCTAATTTTGTAGTTAACTACTTCTTGTTACCTCGGAGCAAAATATGTTTTGAGAAAATCTTATGGGAATTCATATTTCCAAACTTCCGCTACCTTTCGACAAGCCGTCAGGTGCCAATACTTGACAATTGACATGGTTAGCTTTAACCTTGAGAATTTTCCGGAATTACTAAAGCTCACCACTAATGAACGGAGCTGATATAGCTAATGATTTTTCCAAAACAGACAGGGTAAACAAATACGTATAACCATTTCCTGAATTCCTGTACGTGCTTTTTCATATTCACATCTTCCTTCACCAACCCTTTATGAGGGTAGTGTTCTGGCCATTGACCTCCAAGAACAAATCGTGCGAATCCATGTTTCTTTGTGCCCTCTCATACAGAACATCTGCCTCTCATATGGGAATACGAAAGAGTTAAGAAAAATTACAAAACGGTATTTTGCGTGGCCAAGATACGCAGGTAAATTTATCATTATCATCATAGGTAAACATTGCTTCAATGTGGCCAACTTCCAAGATAGACAGGTGGCCAACTTACAGAGTAATAAGTAACGAATGTCTGGTGGGAAAATGCAGGTTCAACACGAACCAGGCCAAGATAAGCAGGTGGCCAACTTAGAGAAGTGGCCAAGTTCACAGGTTTTACTGTATATATATATATATCTGTCTTTGAGCATATAAAACTTGGTTTTGGGTGGCAGAAGAGAAAAAAACATACAAAGGAATCGCACTGAGGCTATACCATTTGAGTGTTCATGGACTATCGTATCACTTAATATCTATTTTTACACCAGAAGTTGGAACCGTAAAGAAATAAACTACTGCTCAATCAACTTCAGAACATATTGCTTGTTTCCAGAAACTTAATACAAACTATTAATTTAATAATTAAGCGCGAGCCCAATTGAAAGAAGTGAGCGTAAGCTCGAGCGAGCCCAGTGCAAAATGGCATCTACGAACAAAAGTCATTCCATAAAATGTTTTTTCATCTGATCTACTGCATTCTGTTGGTTCTCTCGTGTTTGCTCAGGTATCAGCGCTCTTAAGATTATGTCATTTACTGCTGAATGACGTAAGTGACTGTCTGTCTACCAGTACTCTTTAAACATGACAGTGTAGACACTTTTTATATAAATAGTCTCTAGCACAGGCAGGACAACAATGAGGCACACTCGCTTCTAAACGTAGCTCTATTTCTATCCGGAAACTTTCATGAGTGACATGCAAATATTATATTCATTTGCATTATTATTTTTAATAATTATGTAGAAGTACACAAGGGAAATTGTCTACTGGAATTAAATAAAAGGAAGAATATGACCAATCTATAATCTTGCTATGACATCAACTTTTCATCTAGGGAATATGGCAGATATTATGCTAAATATTATATTTCTCCAAAAATGATCAAACAGCAAATTCAAAATAGTTGTTGTTAAGGAAGCTTGTCCTTCTCCCTCGCGTGCCCTCGTTCTTGCGAAGGTTATTGTTCCTCGCCATCGCAGTGGAAGTTGACCCTCACGCACCCTCGCAGTGACAGTTGGTCCTCGCCCTCGCGAAGGGGGTTGTCCGTCATCCTCGTGCTGAAGACTTGTTCTCGCCCTCATTCACCCTCGCCCTCGCGAAGGGAGTTGTTCATCGCCCTCGCGAAGGTGAACATCTCTGATATATACTATTTATTTATAAAAGATAACTGTGGTAAGAAAGAAAAATAAAAAGTAGTCGTCTACATGGCTGTAATAAACTTGAGGACAGATATTTTAGTATTCATTTGCAATATATTTCAGACGTATCAGACTTGTTCTTCTGATCAGCAGCAGATTGCACATTTTTTGTTGTGTGAAAGCTGTTATTTATTGAAATCAGGGCCGCCCATAAGGAAGCACAATTACCAGGGGCCTTGTGGAAAAAATAATCTTGTTGTTTTCATTCAGTTTCATTTTTTCAAGTTTGAAATTCCCATCAGTGACTAAATATTTATAATGTTTCTAGATATTAAAGTAAGTTAAATTAGATTCAAAATATATGGGTTTAGTGACTTCATAAACATCGTTTGGTGACATAAGTTCAGTCCATTGACAGTATAGGAATTCAGCGACAATTTTAGTAAAAATGAAGATGTTAACAGTGTGTCTCATCAAATCTATAGATGACCATAGTTGAGGTGCATGTAAAATAATGACTTATGTTCATAAGCTAATTAGACAGGAGTATTAAACCTTAACTCTGTTCTATACATTTGTTTCGTTAATTTACTGTCAACTTTAAGCTTTTATGACTCACAGAAGATTCCAATGAATCTAAAATATGAGTAGAAAGAAGAACATGTAAAATTCGCAGTCTATTACTACTAGAAGTAGAGCACCAATTAGCCTTTGAAATATATCGAAGGGCTATTCCCAAATATCTGTCCTCAGGAAGCATGGAAGGGAGTAAAAATATAATTAAATGTTCCTTACATTCTTTAAGTAACTAAGAGTAAATTATTTCAATTCTTGCAGTTGGAAGAGCGCGAAAGGAAGCGGAAAGAGGAAAGAGAACGAAGATTGAGAGAAGAAAGAGAAGAAGAAGAAAGGGTTAAAAGAGAACGAGAGAAAGAAAAGAGGAGGTACGAAGAAGAGCAAAGGAAAATTAAGGAGAAAGAGGTAAGTGAAATTTTTGTTTACTTATTTATGTACGACTTAGGTTTTTACCGTTATACTTTTCATCAAATCGAGGTAGTATTGAAATGGAATTATGGATACAAGAAAAACTAAATAATATTAACTACCTTGAGATTATCTACAATCACACTCACGTCCCGCAAGTTAAATCTTTATTAAACAATTATCGGCCGCAAATATTACATAATTACAAAAATAAGAGAATATAAAAAGTATAATGTACCGTCTTATCTTAAAAAGCGCTTCTCCTGATCTAGGTTAGCATCGTTTGTTATTTCCACTAGACGCATCTGTTATTTCGATTAAAATTCTCCTTTAGTTATTGGAAACAAACTGAAGATCTGTATAGCTGTCTTCATTACCATCCATGTGTGTTATCTAATTTCTCCAATTTTCAACACTAATTTTGCTAAACGTACTGTTTAATAGTGACACCAGTTTTGGTAGAGGTTCATCTTTCAAACTTTGGGATGCTACCGTCCGTTTCAGTTGTGACATACCATTTCAATTGAGTTAAGTACGCAATGATTTGGAGGTAATCTTAAAACATGCCTATATATTGCTGCCAGTTTGTCAACTGTTTCAGTTTGTGCACCTTTTTTCTTCTTTTGTTTGTTGGCAGGCAGTTTTTCATCAATAATTTGAGAAGAACAGGTATTGTCGGGGCCGGACTAGGTACGCTGATATTGTGCGTTTGCGTATAATTAAGAATAGTTCCTTTTCTCCACGAAGAATTGGGCTTCAGATTAATTATACGAATATGGTAAGGGGCATTATCCAACACTATAACTGATAGCTCCTCTAAGCGTTGTAGAATGGAGTTTTCAAACAAATGCTCGAAAATTTCTGCTTTTATTGTCCCGTGATAGTCAGAAGGAACATCAGACGTTGTCTTGTCACTTATCAATAAAGCATCATCGACGGAACCAAATTGGCCACCACAGTGCATAATAACGATCGCTTCCCCTCTGTTGTCTGAAGTTACGTGTACCTTCGTCTAGGTGCACGTCACAGTATCCCGCGAAACGGTCAGCTTTAATTTTTTCCAGATAACGGTATATCCAAACAATAAGTTCATTGCACTCACATCCCCCCCCCCTTTTTTTTTTTTACGACATTCATTTATATGTAAAACCACGACACTACTTCACTACAGTCACTATGAATAAAATGTCGAGGAAAAGTAGAGAACTGAAACTTACCAACTAATAAGTATTGACAACATTAGTGGTCATAAACAATAAATTTAACCGTTCTATAAGGAACGAAGTTTATTGTGAAAGCATTCTGAACTAAGATTTTCATTTTCCTCTCTTTGTTTCTTTAATTTTCAAAATAGTAGAAAACAAAAACATATTTCTATTTTTTTCGTATATGCTTACTGATCATTAATGGATGAAGACCTAAGTCATTATGTTGTTTCTTTTCTTTCTTTCTTTCTTTTTCTTTTGTGTGTGTGTGTGTGTGTGTGTGTGTGTGCGTGCGTGCGCGTGCGCGCTTCGAAGAATTTATGCTTAAATTTACAAGTTCCTGATTTATTTTGCTATAGCTTGCAAAATCTGGAAAACTGTGAAGCTCGGAGAACACCAAAATAAGTCTTTTGTAGGAGTTGAGAATAAATGTGTACCGTTTTAGAGGCAGTGTTGTTCTTTTCTTTCTACCTTTTTTAAAAAAAAGTAATTTTGAAGAACAGAGAATCCTTTAAGAAAATGAGATTCTTCGTCAGCCTGTTTTTCCGTAGACAGCAAATGAAGATATCTTTCAAATTCAGGAAAACTTTCAAATTCGAATATAATGCTACTTGCTATCTAGGTTGAATTAAAAAATTAGTTTGTACTTTAGCTGGTCTCATATGACAATTTAGAATGAGTACTTTCAAACTGAGAGGAAAAAAAATAATTTAACGTAGAAATCTGGTAGCATTAACTCTTTCGTGAACTTTAGTGAAGTTTGCAGTTACTAAGCCACGGGAGATAAAGGAAGGTATTTCCTCTTTCAGGAAAAATAGTCGTTTGTCCATAGCCTTAAGAATATATAGACATATTCATTATAAAATAATCTTGACAGTCGTTAATTATTAAAAAATGAATCAGTAGAAAAATAAAACGTGTTTCTTCTGTTAATACTAATATAGAGTTACGGAAATTTTAATTAATACTATTTCAAAACTATAAGTATATTGTATATGCTTCTGGCCCTGCCTAGCGTAGTCGCTGACGCTCTCACCTTCGGTGCAAGCGGTCCCGGATTCGATTCCTGGTGGTGGCACTCGGTTGAAAAAGTACACGGTTGCTATCCTGAATGAGGTTTTTCTGGGTTTACGTCATTCACACCAGGCAAATGCCGAGGTGGTACCTAACTTATAGGTCCCAGGCCACTACCTTCCTTTCCCAATGCTTTTTTCCTTCCCTTTCCCCTGGTAGTTGCTCGCCGAGAGATGTCATCCCTCATACGTGACGGGCTAAATGGCCATAGATGCCGAAAGCCCAGAAATCTAAAAATGTCATCCTTGGTATATGCTTAAAAATTTATAAATTTAATAAAATGATAAATTAATGATAAGACAACAAAGAGTAGAGTGGTCTGTAAAACATTCTAACAGAAATCCTTCTCCCCCCCCCCCCCTCTTACTGAAAATAAAGTTTCAGAAACGCTAAGTTATGTAATAATACTTTCACTATTTTCTAGACTGATTCGTTTTCTGTCCCTGCTTCGAGATTTCTTTTGACCTTTCTGCTGATCTAGTGGCTAGCTCATGCGCTTTTGATGTACATGGCCCCGATTCAATTCCCAGTGGGGGGGGGGGCGTTCAGTGGTTCAGTGGTAGAGCGTTCACCTCCGGTGCTTGGGGTCCCTGGTTCGATCCCAGCTCGCGCCGTGTGTACTTTGTGGTGGACAAACACCGTGCTCGTGGGTTTTCTCGGGGTTCTCCCGTTTCCTCCCACTTTCTTCATTCCACCATTTCACTCATTTCTCATTGTCACCGTCTCCTTTAGCCTAACCGGCATAATCGTGGGACGTTAAACTTAAAGATTTCATTTCATTTTATTTTATTTTCAATTTCCAGTGGGAGGGCAGAAAAAAATAATTTTACAACCATTCACTTTCATTAATTATTTGTCTTCTTTAGCCTAAAGGGGATAAACGTGAGACGTTAAACTAATAAATTATATCCATTTCTTTCTAGATTTCTTTGTAGTAAGTGTGTGTATGCTTCAATTTTTTTCAGGAAGAAGAAGCTAGAAAAGCGGAAGCGATGCGAGAGGCATTGCGTAGAGCAGAAGAAGAAGCGAAAGAATCAAAGCTTGCAAGAAGACGAAGTTTCCTAAAGGAGAAAGAGGTTGAAGACATTGATACACCAAGGAAGAAAGAAGTTACTAACAAGTACAGCAACAGAAATTCCAATACAAGAGCTTCTGATAGCACATCGCGAAAAACACAACATTCAAACTCAGTGAAAGAAAAATCATACAAAGAGGAGTCCGCATCTGTTGATTCTTCTGGTGCCATTCCAGCAATTCCAATTATACCTCCCTTTTCAATGCCAGCTCTTTCCTCTACTCCGATGGTCACTTTACAAACCCCTGCCGTTACCACTTTAGCTCCAATGCCAACAATACCAACATTGTCGCCAGGGCTTGTTCCTGTGTCGGTACCTGGAAGGCCTGTGGAACAACAATTGGGAGTGGATGCTCTAATGTTGTTAGGACAAGAAGTGGCTCCTAATTTAAAACTTGCCTTGGTGATGTCAGGCGGAACAGGTTTGAATAGTGCAGCTCAGTATATCCAGAATTGCTTCTTAAATGCCGCTAACCTTCAAGACTTTCAAGGACGAGAATCCGGGACACAAACTGACGCTAAAGGGAAAAAAGGGATTACTGCAGGAGGAGACGGAATGAAGAAAAATGGCACAGGGTAAGTAGAGAACTTGTCATTTTTTGGCAAAATCTACTAAATATGTAGTGAATACCCTTTAACTTGGTCTCACTGTTGGTTCTATAGAAAGTAACGAACTTAGGCAAAGAGTACAATCCCTATATCGACTTCCCGCATTAAACGAAAGATTAATCTTGTCCCGAAAAATAATACTATATGCATGGTGCATGTAAATTCTTATTTAAGGAAAATCATATTAGTAAATATCTCTCTTCTCACGGAAAAATATGTAGAAGAAACATCATTAATAAGTAGAAATTTACAATTACAAGTAGAAAGTACAATTGACATACATCGCTCACGGAACGTCATATTTACTAGAATCGGTATGACCACTTGTACTTGTATATGGGTATTTCGTTAACTAAAACGACAAAAACTAGTGTCAATATTTAGGTATTCGTTAATAAATGACAATAATGTTAATGTTAACAATTCTTTTTCTTCAACTTTCTAAATTTTCACTTTAATGTTTGTTTATTTATGCTCAGGATTTCATTATGGTATTTTTGTGTCATGGGAAGGTGATGTTCTTGGGATTTCCCGAAATGACTATGTAAACTACATTCATGTAAGGGTTTAACTGTGTTCCTAATTTGATCCGAACTTCGATGGGTCCTGGGAGGTATGGGTTGCCCACTGACTGCTGGGCCAGCTTTGGAGTCAATGAGTCAGCCACCCACACCATCCAGAATTGTGGTAAGATCCGCGGAATTCCGATGAAGATCATGATTTCACCTGTGACGCGCTGCATGAGGATCTTAAAGGGTAAAACTGTGGTGAGGGAATCCCACATTCTAGCCTCAGAAGGATTGAGAGCGCCTGATATTCATTCCATCCAAGGCGACAGTAATATACATGCGAGTGGTGTCTAGGGCTTGAACACTTCTCACCATCTGAACCACCTAAAATACTACCGTAACCCCCAGCTTCGGGAGAAGGTGAAGGTATATTTAGATCATTGGCCTCGGGTTACTGTCTGTCTCATGGAGAGGTATCTGGTGTGCTCGGTCCACAAGCGAGTTGGCCTTTTCGTGCGTCTTGTGACCTTGGGGCGCATAACAACTTTAGCGCTAACGGTTTGATGAAGGTGTTCGGATGTTTCATGAGAACGACAGCACTTTCACGATGCTCCATACTCCGAGACGGTGTAGGATAAGGGGGCTGTTTCTCGACTTACCGCCCTAGCCTGGTTACATCTTTGGGTAGTAACCATCAATCTCCGGGACATATTCTGTACTTCCCGGAACTATATAGGTGGCTGTTAAAAAAAAAAAAGTCACAATCCCTGCAGGCGGATTAGTCATGTTTTCGTGCGTAAGTTGGCTATACTCACTTTGACTGTCAGCCTTCCGTTTCACTCTCGCGGCTGTTCCTCATTGCTGTATGGGGTCTAGTGCGAGTAACACGTGTTTACAATGATTGCACGATTCAAAGTCCCGCCAAGTATAAAGTGTGCTCCGTCGTACAGTTTGTCCAAGCTCAAGGTAAGCAGCCAAAGGATATTCACAAAGCACTTGTTCCAGTTTATGGGAACACCTGTAAAAACATCTTGCTGAACAACACTTCTATGACGATGAAGAGATCGACAACGAAATTGAAATGTGAGTCCAGCAGCTGGCACTAGAATCCTGTGAGTGTGGAATACAGGAACTAGTATTTTCAGTTAACACGTGTTTGGATTATGGCGGCAATTACGTCGAAAAATAATCCTGGTATCACTAAATACGTTGTAGTACCCATGTCAGATACAATGTTTTGGTTAAATACTAGATGTTGTAAACTTACTTTCCGGATTCGCCTCGTACGTTACGTTTGACCCATCCATTGCAAGTAATAAAAGTCAGAGTAGAATGTAGTTACAGCCACAAAAATTATATTGGTACTTCTGATTTATATGTACTGTATACCTAATTTCAGAAGTGACAAAGGAAAGAAAACATCATCTCGGCCAGCAGGTCAGACACTGAAGTTAGAAGATCGACCGAAGTGGGGAGCCAACCGCCCGGAAAAGCAGTATGTGAAGCAAAGTGAAAAAGATCCATATTATCAGAAGAGGTTACGCCAGCGAATGAAGGCAAAGAGCCAAGACACGGAATCGGATGTTTCTCCTGTGAAAGGAGAACAGAAGAGGAAAAATGAGAGATCACCAAAAGATGGATCGAGCGAAGACAACAGCAGGTAATTCATATGTATGATATAATACATATTTCTTTGTGACATTTTATGAGTTTATATTTCGTAGATATCAAGGTTCTAATTTAGCGCAGCATGGAGTATCATATAAGTTTGTATTTGTGATTTATAATTGTAGTTTTTATGATAAAATGGCAAAATAATAAGCTTGTGTAAAATTACGACCAATATATCATCGGAAGTAATTCCTTTTTTGCGGGGCTTCTTGTTATTATGTAATTTTATTTATTTATTTAGTTAGTTAGTTAGTTATTTAGTTAGTTCAGGAACTAAGTGGAAATCACAGGGGTGAAAGGGATGAGAAACTGGGTGAATTATGCACGCTCAACCTGCTAAGTGACACAAGTAATATGGGTAACCAAACTTGCAGTGTCATCAATGGAACCCACAAAAAATAACGTTTTGAAATTGGTGCGAGGGTTGCTGGAAAAGTTTTTGCAAACTACCACATACAGTAGCGCTAGTAGTTCTACCATTATAAAATTCGAAAAAAACAGACATTTCTATGCTTAAATTATCTTTGATTGTTTGTTTAGGCCTATTAATTTATTTCTCACAGCAGTTTGAAGAAGTAGTTTTGTGTGGGAAATGGAAATTTCTCGTGAATACTTTGGAGGGTTTTTTTTTCTTGTTTGTTTGTTTGTTTGTTTGTTTGTTTTAAATGTACTTTAAAACCGAAACAAAGCGACTTCATTTAGCTTTTCGGGATTGAAGCTCCATGAATGCTATTGGCTTTCCGCATTCTAGCGTGGTCGCATATTTCTGTGATAAATTTAGTGAAAGTTGTCCATCCACGTCTGTTGGTGCCAGTAATGTTGCGTGTGAAATGATTGACAGATTGGCATGTGACACACCGTGAGTTTAAGGCATCCTTGAGCATATGAAAACAATACGTGAGATTTCGCGTGGTCACCTGAACGTACTTAAACTTTCAAGCCGATGGATCCCACAGAAGATTATATAAACAGGCTCGTGTCAATCAGTGTAAAGAAATGCTCAAAAAATTCAACCGAAGTTGAATTTTGGGTACTACATAGTTACAGGGGACGAAACTTGGATCTATTGATTCGAACCGGAAACTAAACAGCAATCCACTGTTCGTGGTATCAAACTGAGCTGAAACGAACAAAAGTTGTTCGTTCGAAGAGTGCTGTCAAGCAAATGGGTGTTTGCTTCTTCGGCTATAGGGAACATATGATAATCATAGCTTTAGAAGATCAAAAAACTGTAAATATTGAGTGGCATATGACAATTTGTTTGCCAGCGGTGATCAATGAATTGCGTAAAACAAAGCCAACGTCGCATTATTCTGCATTACGACAACGCCAGCTCCTATTCAATAAACCGAACTATTTATGTTTTGTCCAGTAAAAATGTATTGACTTATTCTCCGTACTCATCTGATTTATCACCTAATGACTTCTTTTAGCTCCCACACATGAAAAATAAGATACGTGATGAGTGATTTATGTCGCCTGAAGCAGTTGTTGATGCATTCCGAACAGCGGTTTCTGAAGTAGCAGCCTCAGAATAGAAAAAATGCTTTCAAAATCGATTTGAGCTTATTCAGAAGACTATTGATCGTAAAGGTAAATACTTCAAAAAACAATAAAGCCATTTCCAAAATTTCACTTCAGGACAAGCTGCTGCTGCTTGCACAAGAGCATGTTTCAGCGACGCAATAGCAGAATTTCACTTCGAGTAGATCTTGATCTCCAATTTGAACTAGAGATCATAGTCAAAGGAGTGAAGTTTGGGGCTACCAGCCAGTGGTGCTACATTTGTGTTGGCCTCTATTGGGCAGAGCTGAATCCTGTTGGAAGACCCTCAATGCCTATTGACAAAGAAGATATGACCAAGAGGGTCAACTAGAAACGTCAGAACATAAGACTAAGTTCACAGCACGCATTTTCATTTCGGTTTCGCTGAAGTCGAGCTTTGTGACTTTTTGATACGAGACCAGTCATCACACTTTCACAGCACCAGGATGTTTCGCTTATTACAAACTAGGAGTGATCGCAGCGATTTCCTTGGATGATGTTACATACACGTGATCCTTTTGGGCGTTCAGAGACGTCTCAGAGGTGAAGATTACTTTCGTATGTAACCGGAAAGTGGTAGAAATCACTCGTGAACCGCTGAAGAAGCCAATGTGCTATTATAACCCTTTTCCGCCGTAGCTGCAGAGTTAGGAAATCTCTTTCCCAACGTTTGTAGTTCCAAACCTCTAAGTCCTCACGCAGTACCCAGGACAGTTCAGTTGCTGTATTCTCAGTTACTTCGCCACGACACTTTACTTCCGCACTCGATTTCTTTGCAGTTAAATGCGCACATTTCTGGTAGTCTGTGGAGTTCTTACACTATGCGAATAACCCGAACGTGGATGATCCGTGACAGTGGACGCCTGCCAGCTCGATACCTCTAGGTCCGGTAGACGAACACCTGGGTAATCCCGAGTGGTTGCATGTGGTTGATTGAATATCTCAGTTGCGGTCTTACCTGCCATATGCAGACTCACAACGATTATACTATTCTCGTTTGTAGTCCTTTCCATCTGAAACAAACAAAAAGAATGGTTAAAACATGGATATTTCAAACCATCATACATCATACTACATCCACCTTAGATCTCGCGTTTTTGCAGCTTTTACGTGTATACTGACAATGGTGTCAAGTTTTATTTCAATACTTTTGTCTAAACTTGGTACAGGTTATTTTTAGATTATTTTCGTTTCTTAGTGTATTGGCCAGGAAATAAGGCAGGGCTCCCAGTTGTCCTATTTTTTCCTATATTTTGGAAATTTGTGTGTATTTGTCCTATATATGTCCTATATTTTAATCTTGTCCTTTATTTCCTATATTTTTCAATGGTTGAATTATTAAAAATTCAAGCCAAAGGCTAAATTGCTACATATTAGCAGTATGCTAAATGTATCTTCGCATTTTTTTCTCAGGGACTAGCACTAATTCTCACTATTATTTTTTTTTTTAATTTGTTTTTTCCTATCCTCTCATGTCCATTCTTTTTTTTCTTTGTGCTTAGTCTTTCCCAATAAAGCTGAGCTGAGGAACCTTGCCATGCTCTAGTTTCTTATAACGCAAGCTGTGTTAGCATTTTTTTTTCAACAGTGTATACAGCAGTATTGGTTAGGCATAGAGATGTATTGGTATTCACCAACATGTCCCAACGCCTTCCAGTATTGCTGTACATAATATGCAGGGTTCCCACACGCGTCCTGGAAAACCTGGAAATAAAAGTGTGTCGTGGAAACGCCCTGGAAAAGTCATGGAAAGCAGAAAAATGGTGAAAATCCTGGAAATTATTTATGAACTGAAAATGTCCTGAAATTTATGCTGGATAACAGTTGTTAAAAGTGTATATATAATTTGCAGAGCTATAATAAATGGAATGCTGTTTCATTATTTATTGCAGAAGGAAATACGTTGATGAAATAATTCAATATTTAATTAGATTAAAATATTTCATTACAGAGAAATAAGTTATCAGTCTTCTTTTTTCATTAGAAAGATACGAAGTAATGAAAAATAATGTCAAAATAAAGTTCATCTGTAAATAAAAGAACTAGAAGGATAGTAGAAAGGTAGAGAAATAGTTAACATTTTTGGGTGTATTCAAAATTACGAATGAATGACATGTAAAAAGTGTTAAATGCCATGGTAATCATATAAATAAAAGTTAACTATTCTTTTTCTTCTGAGGTAGTACGGATATGTTCTAAATTCTAACAATATTGAAGCTGCATTTTTTAGTGTCTTTACTATTTTCAATGCCTTGTTCAAATTCTATTGTTTGCACAAAAATCATAAAAGCAAAAGAAAAAGGGTAATTCAGAATGTATGGAGAGGAGGTATCCTTAAAGAAATAATACTTCCAAGCTGCATTACTGATTTGTGTTTGTGCATTATTGTAGTCAAAATTGTTGGTATCCCGAAAATCTGCAATGAATACTGGAAAAGTCTTGAAAGGTTGGCGGGTGAAGGGTGGTCTTTTCTTACAATACATTTGTATTTTATTTTATTTATTTATTTATTTATTTATTTTTTTTTTTTTCTGTGCTTCTGAGCGTAATATTTTATTGTAGAAACCAAACCGTCCTATATTTTTCAGTGTCCTGCTGGGAGACCTGGACAGGCTTTTTATCGAGTTCAGCCCTGAAAAGTTAGGGAACGAACATGCCGAAGAGACCTCGCGATCGAGGTCGAGGTTTAAGTCGCGATCGCACCCTCGATACTGGCACAAACCCATGGATTCAAATGAGTAAGCACATGCCAAAGATGTACGCTACATTGCGACCTAGAGGTCTACCGCGAGGGTGAATTAGTGGTCGCGATGATAAACCGAGTTATTTGTACATCGATGTTCAGCGGAAGTATCGCTGTGGCTCGTGTGAATTAGTGGTCGCGATGATAAACCGAGTTATTTGTACATCGATGTTCAGCGGAAGCATCGCTGTGGCTCGTGTTCTCATTGGTTCTCCCTGAAGCATTGCACGGAATAAAGTCTTCATTTGTTTAGAATTTCGTCTGCAAAGGATTGTGTGTGCCTATGCTCGAAAGGTTTTGCTGCACTATTAAATTTGATTATGAAAGACATATTAACAGAACTAGTGAGGAATATTCCAGAAATATGAAATAAGAAACACAAACATTATAATAGGCACGTTTTAAATAGAGAATGGAAGAAAATAGCAACCGAAATGGGAATGTCAGATAAGTTATTTATATTTATATGAGAATTATACTGTAGCTTATTATTATACAAAGCAGTGGCTTTAAAGGGAGGGGGCTTTCGGGCTGAAGTCCGTAAATTGTGGAATTTCTAAAGAAAAAAAGAAGCTACTGTTAATCATATCTATACTTAAAAACTCCACGCCCCCCCCCCCCCCAATTCCGAGATTAATAAAGAAGGGTTCCTTCTAAATGTGTTACTGATATAAGGTAAAGAAATACCTGTAAAGACGCACGTATCGATAGGGGGAAACATCGAATAATGTAATTGCAATAATGAAACTTCATTTGCTGAAGTTAATACCTCCTTCATCTCGAAACCTGAAGACATACTTTTTTTTTTTTTTTTTTTTTTTTTAATTTTACTGGGAAATGATTTCTCGCCTGAGTGCTGAAAGAGGGCATTTTTTCACAGAAAATTAAAAAAAGATAAAAGTCTTCGAGATGGACAAAAGATGAGACTCGAATATTTTTCCAAAACAGGAGACGAGACTTTGGCACTTCTCATATCTGGTCTCGCGTCCATCCCTATTTATAAACCGTTTGGTCCTTTCAATTTCAAAATGTCGTTTTGCAGTGGTTTTTATGCAATAATTTCACACGCGTCACAGTAATATTTCTCCTTAAACTGAGAACGTACAGCGAGGCTGCGACTTCTTCGCTATGTGCGCCCTTCATCCATCTAGACCTAGACATCGAGGTAGCGCCCGCGACTTAAACCTCGACCTCGATCACGAGGTCTCTTCTGTATCTCTTTACTCTTAAGGTGTGGCTTAAATTCGCGACCTTGCAAAAATTGCTTTTACTGCATATCATTATAATGTGTGCTGTTTAAAATGTCGATTTTACATTATGAACCTCATTTGTCACGCTTGTGTATATATCACACCTTCCCCATTACACTGAGGTCTTGTGGAGTCTCTAAAATATTCTCCAAATTCTAGATGTATGGTACATGGTTAAACCTAATTTTCCCTCATTCTAGTTGACCTTTCTTCTCTTTACCAAATTTTACAAAAGCTGTTTGTATACGAGTATTATCTTTTATTAAATTTTAAAGTTGCTGCGTAATTTCGGGTCAGTACATACTTTCTAACTTATCTTGCTGCATTTTAATAATTTTTATTCAGTGTACTTTCTAAATTTTTGATGTATGTTTTCTCTGATTTTATGTCTACGTATCTTTAGATGTATTATCGGCGCTAGAATAGTATTTTATCCGCTGTGATGTGAAAAAAAAAATAGAAGGATCCTCTGCTGAGTGCGAGTTAAACTACTAGTTGTTTATAAGTTATCATCTTATTTATTGAATCACTCATTTATTTAGGTCGTTGTATCCGTTCTCTAACGATTTTGTGTAATTCATAGGTTAGTGTATCATTTAAATAAAAATAAAGTCTGATTAAAGTGAACGTTTATTACAGTTTTGGCAACATATTATTACCTTCATTAGACAAATTATAAAAGTATACTCTAAGGCTACAGATTATATATTTCGAAGGATAAGAAGAGATCAGTTCTATCAACCAAACAAATTCTTTTCATTTTTACAGTTCATAATATTTAATCAAGCACAGACCTCAATCTTTAGTTAGATTCAAACTTTAGTTTTCTAAATCTCAACTTTTTAATTATACACCCATTTGCGATATCTTGTGCTCATATCTTATACTACACTGCATGTTGTGTCTTTCTGTCCTCTTTCTTTCCTGCTATCCCATACCAATAAGATTTATCTATCAAAAAGAACCCTTTTGGTTGTTAGAAGAGACTTCTTATCATGTACTAACAAAATATTCTTCGCACGGGGAGAATACGTTGATATAAAGGACTGAATTTGGGTTTTAAAAACATCGGAAGTGTCACTATTCATCTCAGCGACCCCAAAAACTATAGATTCGATACTAATACCGGTCATTTTCGATCATTTTTAAATATCTTCCTGTTCCCTCCCCTAAGTTGCACCATCAAAATGAAATGTTAAAAACTATCCCAGGCCTGAACATTATCTATGTTGAAAATTTGATCGAGATCGGTGGAGTGGTTCAAGAAGTATGAAATCATGAACATAGTCACTTTCAATTTCATATACAGGGTGTTAACGAACTATACCGACAAACTGTAAGAGGCTATTCCTCACATCAAAATAAGAGAAAAAGTTCATATGGACCTGTGGGGAAAAGTGCATAGTTTCAGAGCTAGGGCTGTCCAAAATCGCGAAAAAGCCAAATTTCAAGAGGCCCTATTTCGAATTTGAGAAACTGTGGATGGTGATCCTTATCAACGTAAATGAAGTCATGCATACGCAGTCCAAAAGTGCACATTTCATGGGTGTAAAGAGTATTCCCTGCAGGGTGAAATTTCCAGACATCCCATCAACCGAATTTTAAGATATGCTCTAACTTTATGATTGGTCCAAAGTAGGCAAACTATAAGTCTTGATAGCAGTGAACACGGAATCATTTGGCGCGTTGTCAGAAATGTTAGGGATCGTCAGCAGCACGGTCTCGTACTCGGGAAAACGCATGCTGCGATTTTTTTTTTTTTTTAATGTTTATAAGTGAAGAAAACGTGAAATATACCGTGACAAATCGCATCGCATATTTTGAGCACACACACACACACACACACACCAAAAAAAAAAAAAAAAAAAAAAAAATGGAGTGCCGGTTCCTAACACTTTCAACTTCCCTCCGAAGCACTGGATGTCCATTGCTGTCAAGGCTTACCTCCTGCCTACTTTAGACCCTCCTTAAAATTAGGGTATATCTGAAAACGCTATTGAGAGCATATCTGAGAATTACACCCTGTACGGAATACCCTGTACACCTATTGAAAATTGATGAAATATGCACTTTTGGATTGTGTATGCGTGGCTTCCTTTACGCTGATAAGGACCACCGTCCACAGTTTCTGGAATTCGAAATAGGGCCTCTTGAAATTTGGCTTATTCACGATTTTGGACAGTCCTAGCTCTGAAACTATGCACTTTTCGCCATAGGTCCATATAAACTTTTTCTCTTATTTTGTTGTGAGGAATCACCTCTTACAGTTTGTCGGTATAGTTCATTAACACCCTGCATATAGATTGTAGTATATAAGTTATAACCTTAGATTTATTTTTGTAATATGGCTGATAGAGACAATGATTTATTATCGAAGCTATACACAGATTAGTAATAAGTATTAACGTTGGTCAGGTTTATTTTTATTTAAGTTATATGTAATTCCAAAGCCACAAAGAACATCATTCAAATAGTATACCATAAATAATCCTACAATTAACTATTGTTACTGTTTTATACTCAGCTTGCTTAAAGAAAATAGTGGAGAATATCTCGTGTGTGTAGCTATAATTTGTAAACTACAAATTCGCCTTAATTGTATTTCTAACAATTTACGTTTTCATTCACTGCAATTAGAAATTTGTTTTAATATTCAAATAATGTTTGTATTATTAATCTTTCGTTTTTTACATTTCAGGTCGCCATCGCCTCAGCAGAGGAGTAGACCTAGAGAAAGAGAACATCGTTTCCATCTAAATTGTAATCTTGATAGCAGCGTTGATACTGGAGATGAGCCGTCGTTCCGTTCTACTTCATCAACTGAACGAAAACATATGTCTCGATACACCCAGCATATTAGTGGAGGAAAGCGCGTACAGGTGGTTCCTCCATCGCCACATGAACCAACGTCATCACCACCTGAAGAGCGTCCTTTGTATATTTCTCCCAGAACGAACTCCCCGCCAGTACCGGCAGTCTTAAGAAAAATTAAAGCTGGCAAACCTATAGAAAGTCCACCCCCTACACCACAAGACTCCCCACAGAATTCCGCTCGCCCGTCCTCCCCTCCTGTGCCAGCAATTCAGAAAATGTTATCGAAGCAAAAGACCCTACCGACATACGATGAACAAGACAGCGCGCAGGAAGAGAATTCAGGCCAAAGTTCAGAAGAAGAGAAAAAACATCATTCCTATAACAGGGTTGATGGCGTAAGAAGTGAAGGATCAAGTAAGTCATATTTGTTTTCTTGTTAACTTATTGGAGGAATCTTGAAGAAGGGAACTTTAATGATAATCCGGAAGTGTTGCCTTTTTTACAACATCTTTCGTACCATTTTCCAGAGCTCATTATTATCCTTTTTAGTATATTGGAATAATAGAGTGAAAGTTAATTAGTATTTGATTTACTTTCAGTGTCTCTATTATATATGTATTTACAAGATATTAAACTTTAGTTTAAAAGGAAAGTTAAATTATATTCATCTTTTAAATAGATTGGAGTACAGAATTACGTTTTGTTGTCAATGTACTTTTGTAGTATTTAGTTGGATATACAAATAAAATTATTATTTTTATAAAATTGTGATCTCATTGTAGACGATGTTGCTACGTATGTAACAAGAATGTAAATTTAAGCGTTTGGTTTTTTATAAGTTTGAATTAAAATCTTCTAAAAGATAGAAGTATAAATTAAGAATTGAACTCAAGATTATTCTTAAAATGCATATATTTTACGTAAATGCTCTGCAGTTTTGTATTCTAAATACATATTAGCGTATATGTATGATAATTCAGTTATTGTTAAAAATGTTCTTCAATGAAATGATTGCGTGAATCAGAGTAACAAAATAAATAACATTCTCGGAAGCTCACGTTAGTGTTTACATGTCACTCTCTGTGCACCATTAAGAGTCTTCATCCCGGCGAAACTAAAATCCCGCTAATTTTACAGTAATTATGTGATATCTTCAAATAGATAAAAGATAATCGAAATGTGGACCAAGAGCGCCGTAGACAATATTATTTTACATAAGAAACCGTTATCACGACTCACTTATCTCCTTTTGATTTCGACCCATTTTGAAAATCGGCATTTATTTTCGCGTTTCTAAACAACTGAAAACGGAAAGCGACTAGGTGACTTGTGATAACGGTATCTCACTCAAAATAATATTGTCTAGGGCGCTCTTGTTCCATATTTCAATTATCTTTTATCTATTTGAATATATCACATAATTACTGTAAAATTAGCGGTATTTTAATTTCGCCGGGATGAAGACTCTTAACTGACCTCTCAGCTCGTTACTGTCGATCCGTAAATGACACACAATTCCTGATGGATGTCAGCTTCATTCTATCCTTTGACATTTAGAAATCGTATGGTAGATATCACTTTACATTTAGCGGGATTTTGCATTATGGTAGCAATTTCATCTTACAGCTACTCACACGTACAAAACTTTACTCGGATAATTCATCTTCATTGCAAACATAGAATACGAGGGCATGCTCCTGCGTATGCTCAACTTCGTCAGTGTTGCCAATCCCGCGTGTTTTTCGTGCACCTCGTATTATGTTATGGAGAAGCTTAATAAAGGTGCATATTAACTGTAATCAGCGTTACAACTGCTCTGAATTTCCCAAGATATTTGTAAGTAAAGTCTATAGAAACGAAAAGGAAAAATTGAACTACTAGATCTTGGCACCTTGAAGTTCTGATTTTGTTTTAGAGAATCACTCTTAGAATTCAACCATAAAATTCCTTGCGTTTAAATATTCACAGCACATAGATCTAATTGTATTGGCTTCTTGTTCACTATAAGTGGGATGGTACAGCAGAATTCATTATAAATCATGGTCTGAAAGATCCATTGAGCAAAAAGGTAAGAGATATTGAAAGGACTCATTGTATGTAGAGTAAATAAAAACTTGTTGCATTGTGGTATGGATGACAAGCATTAAATTGAAATCGAAAGAATGCTTGTATTGTAACATGTACTGCTTCACGCTGTTAGAAAAATTCTCTTTATTATTTTGATTAATATTATGTACAGAAAAAAGTTTAGTAAACTTAGCTAGTGTAATTCTACAGTTTATCTTGTAGATTGTATTGTTACGTTCAATGTAGTTAGCAATTATTTTTGACCGTTAATGTTCTTGCTTCAGTTGTGAGGTAACTAGGTTCAAATCCTGTATTTCTTTTTCCTCAAGCGAATGAAACTTTTGGTTCTTGTAAACTGTCCTCTGAAATTTTCTTCCCAGTTCTCTCGTAGCTCCATGTAGAACTTACAGTAAAATACAGAACTTACAGTAATATGCAATATACAGTAAAACTTCTGAATAATGAACATCGATGGGATATGGTCATTTCTCCGTAAATGAGAGGTGTCTATTAGAGAGAGGCTACACAAATTTATAGGTTACCCACAGCTCTTGTTGTAATTGTATACAGTATAGAGTAAAGACATTAGTAATAGATGTGTTTATTATGGAGAATGAGAGTTTATTCCCCCTCTCTATAGAAACAAAAGTATCGCTGTAGGGTGTTTATATCAGTGTATACTGCAAAATATACTGCATGTGCGGTAATGTTTTTCTCAAGTAAACGTCATATACCTGTAAATATCCATTAATTCGTATACTGACTGTATTAGACATAAAGGTAACTCATTGAAAGTTTTCTAGGATTATCGTCAGAAAGGAACGTATTGTTAATAGAGAAAAGTTTCAAATGCAGCACACAACTGTTCTCTATAGTGGTTCATCAGGTCATTTACTTATGATAAAACATTTTAAAGGGAAACAATTTCCTGCACTGTATCTCACATGTATTTATTTTTCAAATTGAAAACAGTACAGCATATGAACTGAGAATAAATGTTGTCCGTTAGAGAGACATTTGGTAAATTTAAGATACCCACAGCTCTTTTTGACCTTTGTTGTGAAGACGTTACTAAAACCGGTGGAAGGAGGAGAAAGAAGACTGCCCGTGTCCGTACGCTTAAAAGAGAGTATTGTGTCCCGTAATAATGCATATATTTTTTCCAGAAAAAAAAATCCGTATTCTGGAAGTGTCCGTTAAGGGAGGTTTTACTGTATATATTTTTAATCAGTAATATGGAGGATGTAAATCAATTCATACTTATGTACACATGGTAATAACAAATAAGAACAAAGCAGGAAAGTAGCAGAAAATTAATAGCGGATGATATGTATTATTTCCTGCAAAATCTGTTATGAATAAAAATTTATTAATTAGAAATAAGCACATTATAAACAAGCATAATTTTTCTGGATGTCTGGATGCTGCTTATAGAGAAGAGAGTCCGTGTATGTTCGAAAATTGTCGTGAAGACAATACATTAAATAAAAAAAATTATCCCTTTCTGACCGTGTGATTCCATCTGGAATCACAGGCTTCCTTGGCTTTCATAGCGCATATATCGTGCCGAATGATTCCAAGTTATCTAATACGTTGTAGGTATAGCGTTCTGGCAATATAGAATTTTGAGGAAAAGAATAGATTTTCTTACTTCCTTAGACTTAAACATATAATCCATTGAAATAAAATATTTCTTTATTTTCAAAATATAATTAAGGTCAGAAAGGGTGTATATATATATATATATATATATATATATATATAATATAAAGACAAAGATGAACGAAGAGTAACGTAAAACTTCGTGGTAAGGTCAAGAAGAAAGGAAGAGATTGGCATAAAGCCGGATTTTCGGTACATTAGTTACAAGAATGCTTAATTATGCAGACTTGGCAGAGAATAAAATCCAATTGTGGATTTCTTTTTAAATAAATAAAACTGAAAAGTACTTACTATGGATGATCATAATTAAAGTGCCATCATGAAACGCAAATTCAAATTATTTTATATAATATTTTATATAAATTGGACCGTAATCTAAATTATAAGTAAAACATCTGAAGGACATTATTGGACGCATAATTGAAATGCCAGAAAAAAAGTGTCCTGAGTGAGTAAAAACCTGCAAATTCGTATTATTTTTGCTTATAAGTTGAAACAAGTAGCAGTGTAACGTGTACATCACTGCATGGCGTGATATATTCTCAGATTACAATGGAGATTGAATATATATTCTTGAGACGCTTAATTGATTGCATAAATCCGCTTCTAGCTATTTATTATTTCTTTTAGTCCAGCAATCAACGTTAAAACCGAAGTGATTGATTTCTGCTTCTTCTGGTTTGAATAGCAGGGTTCCTACTGGTCAGGGAACTCAGAGAAATCAAGAAAGAAAAAAAAAAAGACTGGAAGTCAGGGAAAATCAGGGAAATTTTATAAAATATATATTTTTTTTCTAACATTAATTGTACACGAATTTTACCTTAGCCACCTAGTATATTGCTGTTTTTTCGTTTGTAAGTAGATATTAATGATCACAGTATGGGACGTTGCTGAGATTTTTATGGGAGATAAGTGGAATGTATGTATGAGCAATTTATTACTATTTGTCTCTATAGAATAAATGTTCTCGTATATATATATAAATATTCACCGTTATTTATTCCTTATCTATATGTCAACGTTATCCGACACTTGTCATGAAAGTCAGGGAATTTCCTGTCAAAAGTCAGGGAAAAAAATTTCTCCAGATCAGTAGGATAGCGGGTTAAGTGAGAAGATGGTACCTATTCTTAGAACGCTAAATCGATTGTAAAGAAAGAGAGAGAAAAAAAAACGCTACTACTCACTATCTCTTTGTTTTTGTTCTGTGTAGATTAATATTGAAATCGATTATAGTGGATTTTTATCATCTGGTTTAATAGAGAGTTAACGATGGAAGTGAAATATTTTCTGAGGACTCTTAATTGCAGGAAACCGCTTCTCTGTATTACCGTTTCTTACTCTATAGTGATCAACGATAAAATCGAAAGTGATATAGGGGTAGACAGAGTAAAAATATAAAGAAGTTTTGGGTTAGTAAACCGAACTCTTTGAAAATTGGCGCAGTCATTAAACTTGGTTTTTATATCTATCAACTGATTTCTGTTCTTTTTTGCTGCCCATTTCAAGTGAAGAACTCTTGCTCTTTTCCAGTAGATGATCCATTCCAGAAGTTGCTAAGAAGAGCAAGTATAACAAGTAGACCCATACAGTCATCTGATTTAGTTGTGGAAGAAGTTTCATCTACTGGCGAGGATATACTTTCTCAACTCTCTACGCTTCGTAAGGTACAGTGTTTTGTTTTCTTAGCACTACACATAGCGTTTCGTAAAATTAGTGAATCACTATTGTACCTCTTCACTGTGGACTCTATAACACAAACACTGGTTCGTTCTGCAGTAGTTCGGGTTAATAATACTATGAATATTTCTTACAATTCCACAGTTAAAATAAAATGCACATGGACAATACTACGGTCTTCTAGCTACAGGCTGCAGGCACATTCACACAGATAACTATTCTATACAGTTTCAAGTATCTACTCGGTGTGGTGCTCCTTCTTCTACAGTTGATAAATTACATTAAATTGCCATATTTTAACAAAAACTAAACAATTTAAATAAGTTATTTATGACTAAACAATAATCAATAAGTCAGTGGCATTATTCATTATCGCTAAAGTTTGATGTCTGTTCTTATAGTCGGACATATACCTTGACGTCAAATTTTCACTATGCAACGTATTGAGTTACCTAAAGATACGTAGAATAAAAGGAAGAAAAGGCATGTGGGACATTCCATGTCAAATCAACATGTCATCAGACTTGACTATCTCAGATTTATGTAAAAATTGGTGTGCAGCTTTATTACAGTGGGAGAGGAAAAATTCCCAAATATTACCTCCCCCCCCCCGGAAAGTGACTCCATACAGGGTGTTCAAAAATGTAAAAAAAAAAATGCATTTTTTCAGTTACAGTGATTATTAAAAATTGTTATAAAATGATTAATATGTGCACTAGAGACATGAAACAAACACCATTGGAAAGCTTAAAGATTGCTCTACAAGTTGTACTATATTGAAAAAACCTGTAAAATAAAAAATAACACTTCAAAAACTCAAATTAAGATTTGAATTTTGAATTTGGCATAGAAATGTCCCTCTGAATTTGTTCAAAATTGTTTAGATTGTAGTCTCATATGTGTACTAAAACACCACAAAGTTGTGTTTTGGGCACTCAATGGGATCCGATTCAAAATTCAACATAAACCAAGTTTTGCACGATATTGACCATGTGAATATCTGGGTTTAGATCGATGACCATTTGCCTGGAGTTATTTACCTGCAACATCAAAGGAATTTATATTCAGTTTCAATTATTTCTTGATGTATTCATGTGAATTTACATAATTATCCACCTTTCGAGTTATTTAGAGAGGTAGAGCATTCACCTCCGGTGCTTGGGGTCCCTGGTTCGATCCCAGCTCGCGCTGTTTTATGTTTGAGTTTGTAGTAACTAATTTGTTAACCAATCTCTTAAATCAGTGGGCACTAGTTGGAACTCTGTTGTAAATATCATTCAAGAAACTAATTAAATAATAGTAGAAATATGTAAAAGTTCGAGTACGCCTACAACTACTATTGTTAAGGTCGTGTAACAGTAGCTATGTAGTTTTTTTTTTTTTTTTTTTTTTTTTTTTTTAAGGCATCCTTTGTGTTTATCTAGACTTGTTTTGTTTTATTCCTTCCATCTATTTATCAATAAGTGAAAAAATATTTCTAAGCGAACTTGTATTTTTTCTTTGTTGTTAATCAAGCCGATGTGCACAACCGGCTCGGCTCGGCTCAGGTCACCTGAGTCATCGGCTCGAGCCGGCTCAGTTGCGATGAGCCATCGGCTCGGTTCGGCTCAGCTCAGGTGAACCATCGGCACGAGCCGGCTCGGTTGCGATGAGCCACCCGCTCGGTTTGGTGAGCTGTTGGCTCGGCTCATGGCTCAGTCACCACCGAGCCGCTCGAGCCGTTAACAACACTACTTTGTGGTGGACAAACACCGTACTCGTGGGTTTTCTCAGGTTCTCCCGTTTCCTTCCACTTTCTTTATTCCACCATTTCATTCATTTCTCATGATCACCATCTCCTTTAGCCTAGCCGACATAACCGTGGGACGTAAAATTTAAACATTTCATTTTTTTTTTTTTTTTTTTTTTTTTTTTTTTTTTTTTTTTTTTTTACTATTTTAGTAAACTCCTTAAAATGGTGGAATTTTGAATAATATAAATATCTACAGTTTGACATACTCTATATTACCACCAGATTAATAACGTTGCCATCCGTATATGTATATATGTTACAAATGACATACGTCAGATACTTCAAACATATTTCAAATATACATGTTACAGATCTACATACAGGGTCATAAGCACCTAAATGTTGGAGGTCTCTACCACATTGATAAAGCAAGTTAAATGGACGGGGCAATGTATATTTAAAATATCTTAGTATCAAATACTCTTAATCATGATATAATATATATTTAAAGTTGATAGGAAGCAAGTTACAAGGGACTGAAAATATGGCTTTTTTTTTTTAAAATTATTTCGAAATAAGTATTACATCCTATCATATAGAGGGTTTTCAGTAAACGTGAAGATCATAACATCGTTTACAGCAATTTGGTATCTTGAAAAAAAAAATGAAATCAAATTTTTCAGTTTTACGTCCCACGGTTATGCCGGTTAGGCTAAAGGAGACGGTGATGATGAGAGATGAATGAAATGGTGGAATGAAGAAAGTGGGAGGAAACGAGAGAACCCCGAGAAAACCCACGCACACGGTGTTTGTCCACCACAAAGTTCACTTGGCGGGAGCAGGGTAATTTGGTATCTTGTTCTGAAGATACGATAAACATTGGTAAAGTTTGCAACAGGGTTGGCTGGTTTAAACCAAGGTTGTTCAAACTAGCTGGTTTTATTTTAAAAAAACAACTCTTAAACACACATTTGTGGGTTATCACGTTTCACTCCCGTATATTATTCGTATTATATACAGACCTAAATTTCCCATTCGTTACTCAAAGAGATTATACTACAAAAGCAACTTTTTTTTATACGTTTGTGAATGTTTCTTTTGAGATTTTTTATACCGTAGTTTGTTATTATTGTTATGCAATTGCAATCAAAGGAAAATTCTAAATATTGTTTTGTTTTAATAATGTCTACTATTGATAAAACACATCGACATGCCGTACTTTTTGGGAGGGGGGTCATACAAACCCCACGAAAGGCATATATTGAAATCAGAAGTATCTTTGGTATCTATTTATGTATAAATGGGTCAGAGCCAAAGTGGACATCTTTATTCACTTTTCTTACTGATATGCCAAGTAAGTCGTTGTATTTCTTTAACTTGGACTAATAAAAGTCGTAGTGAACTAACTTGGACTAAATTAGTTCTTCTGTCCTCTGCTGTACTTTGAAATTGCCCATATGTAATTGTGTCTAATGGTTTCACTTGTGCAATTGTTTATCTTTTTGTCCTTCTGAAATGACTCTTGACAACTATATTTACAAGTATGTAAAGATCAGTACAACGTATTTTTAAGAGGAGTCCCTTCGTAAGTCTGTCGGCAGAGTATCGCATTTGTGGCCAATTAATCCCGGTTTCTAGTTCAAATGGAGGACAATTTCTCTCGGATGTAAGTCAAGAAGCTGTTTGGATTCTGTTCTAAGCTTATGTGACCCCTTCCAGCATAACCTGGTTGTTGTATAATATCACCAAGGCGAAACAAACTTATTTCTGTCCATATGTGATATAAATACATAGAGCAAATTATTTAAACTAAAAAAAAAAAAACGGGTTTAAACCAAAAAAAAGTTTTTTTTCAATAAAACCCATGGTTTTTGCCAACCCTGGTTTGCAACACTGCTTGAAATAATATAATTGTGAGAACTTGTTTTAATTTCAATTACTAACACCTTTTGCTGTAATGTTATACAAGCAAAGAAAAGGAACAATTATTTTTAAACTTTTCCATAAACATGTCATTTTAAGTACTATGGCGATCTCTACCTATGTTTTTCATATCTCCGGAGCAAATTCTGCACAGGAATGCGCGAACATCACGTTATATATGATGAAAATTGTTCAGATTGAAACCTTAAAATTTACTATTTCTGTATACTTCTTCAAAATGTATTAATTTTAACTTTATATTTTAATGTTCTATGTTGTCATTTATTTTAAGGGTTTAGAGCTGAAACACTATGAATGGGACTCCAGAAGTGAAACTCCTTGTTCGGACATGTCATAGTGGACTAAGCTATCGATTAACATGAACGAATCCTGTGTTCAAGTTATGCAGTACTTTATAAGGGCAAAGGAGTACGCAGAACTAGCAGTGTTCTCAGAATGTCAACGAATTTAGTGAGATCGTATTGTATATATTTTTTCAAAACATTCTGATCCGTCCAATGTGTTCATGTTTTAAAATCTGCATTAGCAGATTGATGGTTGGCCAGTGGCTATAAAACTACAACATAAAATATATTTTATATTTAAAATAGATAAAAATATAAGGAAATGCGCTATACAACTGTATATGTATATAAGAAGTCTAGTCTTCCAGATTATATTGTATTCCAAAATACATAAAATAAAAATATGAATGTGGTCGTAGTATTTAATAATAAATTCCCGTCCAACATATACAGACTTTTTAAGAAAGAAATCATGTACTAGGTTATCTAATAGATAAGTCTCATCAAAATTTATAAAGAAAGATCTAAATCTATGTCGACGAACATGTCTTCTCTTGAAGCTATAAACTGGCAAAAGTGCGAGAAGATAGTTTTGAAGCGTGTTAGGGGAATTTAAAGCAATGTGTTAGCTCTGTCTAAATATTCATGTTTGATAATCATGAGATACGTCCACAACGAATTTTAGAAGATGCACAAGTAGTGCCGTATGGTTCTGAAACATTGATATGGAGATAGATTTTACGTTAGTTCTAGTATGTTTCATTCGTAGGTTTCGAGTTAGCAAAGTAACAGAAAATATTTTTTCGCACTTTCGCCAGATTATTGATTCTAAAGGACGGATTTTTCAACGTATGTGATTTCATTTCTACTTGATATTTTTAAAACAAACTGTATGTAAACTGAAACGGTGTATATTAAATATATGAACAAAATATATAATACATCTTATATGTACAAATTATTTTTGTATACGTAGAATATTTGAGGTAATTTTCAAAGAAAGTTATTATATATGTATGTATTAAATAAAATTAGAAATTTATATATTAATATATGTGTAAACTTCATTGTTAATCATGTTGTTTTATTTATAGCAAAATTTGTCTTCGTAGTAATCATATATTCATTAATACTGTGAGAAGGCACTGATTTTATTTATTGGTTTTCTAAATTACCAGGATGAATATATACGTTTAGTTATTTTTTTATCATTAAAAAAAATTCTAGTCATTTTTACGTAAGGCATGAATGAGGCTGTATTTCAGACAGAAGTATTGGATCTATGAGTTGTTCTTAAGTTGTTCGGAAGTTCATATTGATTCTTCAAAGAATTATAGAATAATTTGTTTGCGCTTGTACATCGAGCAGCAAAAAGTGTCCTTTTGCCAAAGCGTTTTATAACCAATCATTTTACATCCGTCCAGTAATTCTGATTATATAATTTTATAAAAATAATATTTTGCTCTCTCAACCTGCGAAAGATTATGGAATTTTCTGAAATATTTCGTAAATGATTGAAAAAAATATATTCATAGTAACAGGTAAAACTTCGATGTTGACTGTCCATGTATTATATTTAAGATACTTCGATATTTTTTTCTTACTAATTGGAACGGTATAATATTGTATGACAGGGAGAAATGATTTTAGTATCTTTATTTATTTATTTTTATTTGATAATTAATTTATGTATGATGAGTTGTTGGTTTAACAGTGCTAATTACCTCTAGATTTTCAGGTAATAGTTTTCTGTATAAACATGTGAGAGCAAATCGAACATAATGTTTGGAAAAGAATGGTATAAATACACCGAGATATTCGGGAAATTTTATTGTACGTAATTGATAATTCTTTCATTCATTTTTATATTGTAACGGGAAACTAATCAGCGAACTAATAGCAGAGAAAATCAGTAGAATTTTTTTTCTATGTGGTAATTATAATTCAGTTAGTCGTGGAAAGCTTAGAGGATTGCGTTCCCCTCCAAGTTATCATATTGATGATCTTCGGTGAATAAGCGTCGAAAATTTAATTTCTCACATTAGTAAGGATCAATTTTACATAGGGTTTTATATATATATATATATATATATATATATATATATATATATATATATATATATCAAATTTCTCTGTAATTGGACCAATCATCAGTGATTTTAGAAATTATTTACAAATGTATTTTTTTGTATTTGTAGCTCTGTTTCAAATTTATGAAATTTGATATCCAAGTCTTCTTGTTTGTATATTGCGCTTTCTCGTTGCAAATGAAAAAGGAAGAAAGAAACCCATGCAGATGATAGCCTCAATGCTATTCTAGTCATCATTAGGATTGCGTTTCTCTTTTATAAAGATTTATTTATTTATTACTTGTTACTGATTTTGAAACAAATATATTTCAAGGATTGTTTTATTTTTTTAATATTATTTTTTGTTTTTGGTTATTGCTTTCTTCTTCTCCCGCAGAAAATGGTTTAATTTTTAAAATCATTAAACTTAACTTGTATTTCTTTTTATTAGATGATGACTATATTATAATGATTTCAATAGAGCGAAAAATCACTTCTCCAGTTTATTTCAAATAAGCTGTCAGGAGTAAGTGATGTATGTTTCTAGTCTTAAGCGAGCTAGTCGAATGTGTATGAGTTTATGAATTTTTATTATGCCTGTGTGATACTTTTAATTATTTATTTATTTGATAAATTGTAAATGTTGGTTAACTATAGAGTCATTTCGTTGTATCACTTAAGTAAAGAGTTTGCCAATAAGATCATCAGGACTTTCAATGAGTTAGAATGAAAACTATAAATAATAATAAGTGTTTATTACTGTGGAAAGCAATCTTTGGCAATATGTTTTGAAAATACTGTCGTTCAGATGTTTTTTACTGGTTTAGTGGGTGGAATGAATTTTGAAGCTTCAATTTTGCACCATTTTTGCACAGATATTATATGGTAAATTCGCAGTTGTGTATTCAATGTTCCCTGTCAGTTCACAACTTATTTGTGGCTTATTCTGTGAGACTTGAGATAACTCCATAGAAAATAATCGAAGGGGGAAAGATCACATGATCTGGGCGACTAATTTACATCACCATTTCTCGACAGAATGCGTCCGAGGAACATTTCGTGCAGTAAGTCCATTACGAGTCTGGCGAGCTGTGTAACAAATTGCCCTGTTTTTTGTTACGATTTTCCAGTTGAAGCCAGCAAAAGTCCTTGATCATATTGCTGTATCGCTCACCATTGGCATATATCGTTCGTATGATATTCTCGGTTGAACGACCGACTCGACGACATACAGATGTGGAATCGTGTGCAACTGAGCCTCTTTTTCTGAATTTCTCGAGATGGTAAATCGAGCGTTCTGTCAGTTGATTATGTTAATCATACATTCTTCACAATGCAATCGAATTGAACACGAATTTTGATGGTAAATTCGAATAATTTCTACGCGTTGTGGATTGTGCATATCTCTATGCTAATGTGCCACAGACTACTTCACATAGCTGTCACAGTTTAATCTCGCCAATCCAGTGTTGCTAGAGCACGATATCAAAATTCTGATGTTCTTATTGGTAAACTCTTGTACTCATGAAATGATACGTACATTATTCGATTTGATAGGTATTTTCAATTGTTTTATTCTATTTCGAATACATAATTTGTTGTTCTCATAAGTTGTTTAATTATGGTTGTGTTGCAATTAAAGCGATTTAATAATGCGTTATTTATTGAAGAGACAAGTGATTTCGCACACTTTGTATAATGATTTTTTTATAGGTCAATGTTTCCTTGAAGATATAATAGATTGATCCATTAAGTATCGGTCATGAAAGGAAAAATAATCAATTATCAGCAACTTGTGGTCTAATTGAGGTTAACACATAATTACTTCCGGCTCCAACAATGTTGCTCAAGTCCATTGAAATTTCCGTGCTCAGCTAATACGAGAATATAGCTAGAATACGTGAATTCAGTAAATATCTCCGTCCAGTATCCGTGTAGCCCATCACTCTTAAAAATATACTGATCTTCATCGCCTCTACCGGTTATATTCAGAACCAAAAGCATTCAGTACTAGTCTTTCGAGCAAGTGGATTTTTCAAAATAGTAAAAATAGTTGATACTTTGATAACCTTACCTGACTGAATCGACCGTAACTGAGGACTAGCATAGTTTCTTGGTCCGATAAGTTGCCATTCCAAGTATTTCATTCAAATGGATAAATGTCGGAATTCGATGCCAGCCATTGAGTCGTCTGAAAATCTTGGTTACGAATGTGAGTTATGTAAGAGCCTTCATGATTTTTGCCATGCGATATAATTATTGTTTAAGCACTGAAGACTTACAATTCGAGACAAATATATTGCCACCGAGGATTGAATCCAAGTCTTCTGCGTCAAAACCTAAAACGCCACAGAGCTCTCCTTCCTGGACTAGTAGCTAGCACTTAACACTTTTGTGCAGGTAGTCTCGCTTTAAGAGTCTCTATCACTGCGAAATTAAAATACCGCTAATTTTACAGTAATTATGTGATATCTTCAAATAGATAAAAGATAATCGAAAAGTAGATCAAGACCTCCCTAGAAGATGTTATTTTGCATGAGTTACCGTTATCACGAGTCACCTAGTAGCTTTTCGTTTGCTGTTATTTAGAAACACGTAAATAAATGCCGATTTTCTAAATGGCTGGAAATCGAAAGCAGATAAATGAGTCGTGATAACGGTATCTCACGCAAAATAATACTGTCTAGGGAGGTTTTGTTGCACTTTTCGATTATCTTTTATCTATTTGAAGATATCACATAATTACTGTAAAATTAGCGGTATTTTAATTTCGCAGTGATAAGGACTCTTAATTCATGGCAGGAAAACAAAAATATGAAACTAATTACGGTGATTCGGATTCCACTTTAAACTGTAGGTCCACGTCTCATATAGTCTCGATAATGAAAAGGGACCTAATACTTCCAACAAACAAACAAATAGAACGCCATGAGGAAGCTCTTCATTTGTTCATCATTTTTAGTCCATCGTCATGGGAGTACGTGCTCCCAACAGAACAAGCATCACCACATTAACCCTTGTTAAGCATAATATAGCTGGAGGACAATTCCACTAAATTTGCAACCATAAAATAATTTCCTTCAAAATTCGGTTTGCATTTTACGAACATTGATATGCTGTCCACTCATATGAGCATCTTGAAATTCATAGTTCTTAGTTGGCTGTAGTACTAGCCAATAATTATTAAATAATTACAAAGTACTATGGTCCAAAATGATCATTGATTTGAGAAAAACAACTTCATTCGTTTGGAAAAGAACCTTATTGTTGAGTTGTATGTCACCAAATTTGACGGTTTCACAATTACCGTATGGAAACAACAATAAATAACGCTGAAATGTAATAATTTTATGATAAATACATAAAATGCCGGAATAAAATTAATGATTACCAGTGTGGTGTCACTTCTTTTGATAGTATCACTTGGTGCAATAGGTTTTACTGCAACTCCCATGCCGTGCTTCTCAATCTTGAGGTTAGTTTTTGAGTTTGGAGAACGTGTTAAAACTATCAAATTCATCCAGTGTGTTTGGAATTATCTTTTGTGAAATTTAAGGCAAGAAAAATAAAAGGGGAAAACTTGAATTGCTAAATTCCAACGATACAGAATGAGATAATTAAAGAAATTAATTTAATGGTCAAGTGTATAGCTTGAGTTGTTAATAAATTGTTTTTTTATTAGTCACTGTATATTTTTCTCAACATTTTATGTTAATTTATTGTATAATTTCCATGAAACTAGTCGTCTGGTAAATGTAAAAAGATACTTTACTTTACCATTTTCTTGCATGAAATTTTTCAATAATCCATTTTAATCAATACATATTTCTTATGTTTTATAGTGATATTAAGAGATATTGTGTGTCTGATAAATAATTCAATTGATAATTAGTTTTGATTATTACTACATAGAGAAACTACTTGAAAATCAAGTAAAAGTAAAAGCTACTCTCCTTAAGGAGCTTCCAATATTAAAAAAAAAAAAAAAAAAAGCTCCTTGTGTTTTTAAAATCGGTAGCTTGTCAAGTAGAGTCTTTACTTTTATTTAATAAACAATTCGTTTGAAAAAACTAAAGGACAATTAACATACATATTCTCAATGTATTTAAAAAGATGATGATTAGACCTGTAAAAGAGAAAAAATCCAATTCAACAATTAGTAGGCACCCTGGGAAAGAAGTATCATTAGACATTCTGTGTATTCTTCAATGTAAAAATTTGTAAATGAATGCAGTAGTAAGAGCCATGCCATTGCACTTTAATACTTTAATTTTCGAAATATTTTAGTTACTGTTGTATATTCTATAACAAGAAAGGTGTAAATTCTGCATATTCAAGGTGACTTATCAAAGTTGGTAATTAAAGGTAAATGAAATAGTTAGAAAATATCGAGATTTTTAATCACTGGATATAAATCTTTTAAAATGTGATCTGGACTTGTATTTCTTTTTGTCGACTAAATTATATTAAAATAGCTAATCATGGGTGGAGACACAGAGAATCATGGCAAGCACTCCACGCCCCAGAAGTTTCGTCGAAAGCATAGTATACTCGTATAGACGTTAGTTTCATTTTAAGTGTATGTACTTCATTGAAAATGCCATATTATTAATGAACATAACAGTTTGTATTTATTACATTAAAATACTGATTTTTTTTTTATTATCGTTTCTGCGCTTTCAGTTTTACATAAGCTTTATTCATCTTTGTTGATTTTTCTTTTCTATCAAGGGATATTTTTTTCTTTCTTGATGGTTTTAATGGGTGTTGACTCTTCTTTCTTCTGATCAGAGTGGGATCAATTAGCTATCGAAACTCTCCAGTCTTCAACTTACATTGTTTGTAGTTGTTCTTTTCTCAATACCAAATTATGTGAAACGTGGACCTACTTTTTAATGCGGTATCTAAACCACATGTATCCCATTAAAATTAGAATATCAGTTGGTTTTCCTTAATTGGCAAATTCGTTACATATACCTATTGTGAGATTCCTTCGCTCTAACGAGCTCCTCCGTGGCTAAGCGGTTAGCGTACGCGCCTTTGGCGCGGAAGCCCCGGGTTCGATTCCCGGCGGGAGTTCATGTGGTTCGGATTCCACGTTAATCAGTAGGTCCACGTCTCATATGGCCTCGCTGCTGAAAAGGACGTTAAACTCAAAATCAACTCCTTCCCTCTAACCACACTTAGGCCTATATATTACGTTCATTACAATTAATTTTCTGTGAACTTGTGCTGCTTCTTTTCCCAACCCTTGGCATGAATGAAGAATCTCCACCTATGATTGATTTGAATTAATAGTTGGTATGTGTTAAAACGTAAATTGTTTCAGTCCTTATCCTTAAAAATAAGATACAGCAGATTGTTAAGATTGTATGTATAGCAGTGGTAGTAGCATCGGTTTTCGTTCATGTTCAGTTATTCGGACACACAGTTTTGAAGTAAACGAAAACACCATAAAGATATTGTTGTTACGATGTATTAATATTGTGAATAAATTTTTACTGCTTTTTAAGAAAACTTTTTTCTTTCTCTTTGCCATTCCTTGCAAAACAAATTCTATAGTATACAGAAAGTAGAGAGTTTATATTGGGAGGTGATTCTCCATAAAGTAATCTAAAATGTCATTGTGAAGAAAGCCATAACTGCATAGTTTTGACCTAAGAGTTTCGCAATATAGGCTTTAATACCACGTCTTATAAACACTAATCATTATGAGAGGAGGGTAGCTCATTGGTAGAAGAGGCATTCTTTATTGTTTATCCACTACAAACATTACTAGACAGATATAGACTGGAAGGAATGATAATGAAAGTTCCAACTAACGATCTTACGTTATTAATTTCAAATCCCACGTCACGTATTATCAATTTCAATAAAGGAAGTCCAATGGTATATACAGAAAACAACATGGAAGAATCTTCTTTCAAAATAGATGAAGATGAAAAGAAAGGACACCAATTTTGAGCATAATAAGAAATACAGGAGAGATTAAAGCAAACTGCCAAAACTTTCAACATTGAACTCTTCAACTTAAACCCTGACTCATCAGAACACCAAAAAATCGCTATACGCAACTTATTGTGCCAATACAGGAATGTATTCTCATACAGCTCAGAAGGCATTGGTTATTTCAGGGAATATGAAGATACGTATAGATAAAAGCACTTCATTTCATTACTGTTCCCCATCTATTCCATTAGGATTATGGTGCCAAATTGCTAAGCAAATTCAACAGTTAGACGCTAATGTTACGATGCTACATATCGGAGGTCCTTGGTTCGATTCCATCAACGGACTTTTGGATTCACGACATCTATTTCTCTGAATTATTATTATTATTATTATTTTAACTCAGCTGCACAGGTACTACAGAGATCAAACCTAAAGCACCTCCATCATGAAACATGCCTAAATAGTAGTTGTGTTCAGCTTAATCGCATCCATCCCTTTGGTCATTAAGAGACCGGTAGATGACAAACTGAGGGAACGTTTCTCCACCACCAGCAACATACGCTGGAATATGAAAGTGAATTTCATCTGAAAGATAACTCATCAAATAAGAAATATGGGAAACGTAGCTCATAGGTTTATTCAAATTATAACTCGAACACAAATATTCATTTTTTAAAAGTGCAACAGATGAGGATAGGTAAAGTTAGAATAATAGTGAAAAGTCTGGCGTAGTCATCAGATGTTTCGATGTATTTACTTACTGTACCTTCATCAATGGATGATACTCCATTCTCTCCTCTCTCTCTAGTTGGTTGTTCTTCCCTCCACTCTAAACGAAGTACCACGAGAAACTCCAACCATCCAGTTTTGTTTCCCGGACTGAGGCCTAAACCACACCTGATTTCCTCAATACCAAATATAGTCAACCCATAAAATCTAACCTCCTCATAAGTTATAACGCCGACACGAGTCATAACACCGTGTTCGTGAGGTCACATATGTCAAAACGTTTGAGAGTCGAAAACCTCACAAGCTGGGGAATTCACCTCATAATCCTGAGTTGTACTTTTTGACGAAATCCAAGTGCGAAGCTAAACCTCAGCAGAAAAGAGTAAACTCCAAATAGAAACTTGACAATAATTGCCGATGTAGTTACCAGACAATATCTTATAACTGAGGCAATCCATTGAATCAGCTAGAGGAGAGCTAACTTGGGTGCTCGAAATATTTACAATTTAGCTAGATGTGAGCAATGTCCTCAAACGCAGTATAGTGACACGGCCAAGAAATGAAAACGTCGCCAGACACAAGTAGGAAGTTAACAGATTGCACAAAGGTAAGGAAACGAACAAGGATATTGACTTGTTATAAGGTTAAAGGAATCTCTATTGCACTTATCTTTAATAAAACAAAAAGGTATACAAAAATGCTTCCAGGAAGCTTGAGACTACATGATGGAAGTTTCCGAAGAAAGAAAAAAAAATAAAAATAATCCAGAGAAGTAGATGTCGTAAATCCAAAAGTCCGTCGATGAAATCGAACCACGGGCCTCCGACGTGTAGTATCGTAACACTAAGATCATAACGAAGACACAGTAGCAGTGCGAAACTCCAATACTAAAGAATTTAGACCATCGTTAAATCTACAGACTAGTAACAGTTATACAAAGTACCTGTCTATACTCTTTCAATCGATCGACGGAGGATGTTTTAAAAGTATTAAAAGGGAAAAAAAAAACTGAATTTCGACATTAGATATTTCCAGTTATTTTGAAATTTTGTTGTACCTAAACAGTGCTAAATAGATAATGTTTGAGATGAATCATACATGAAAATGCTATAAATTCAAAAGGTATGTCATGTAGTATAGTAAACAGGAAAAAAAAGTTCGTATCTTTTTCAGAAATGTACGTTTTTTTAGAAAAAACATTTGCCTCTCATTTTTTTAAATTTCGTTTTTTTTTCAAATAGTCATTTGTAATGCATCTTACGTCTATTTAAGTATGAAATATTTTTATGTACCTGTAATCACCGTAAAATGAAACAAATTAAACGCTAGATACTGATACGCTACAAATATTTTACAATTTATATGAATAGCATACCTAGTAACAATTCGGGTTTCAGCAGTTTTCATCAATATTAACTAAGAAATAAAAGTAGAAATGAAATTTTGTTTTTTCGTGAAAGCAGGCCTTTAATATGTACGAAAATAATGTCACGAACAATATAAAATTCAAATAACTAGTCTAAAGGTAAAAACTAATAACTAATTTGCCTACTAGTATTTTTCTAAATATCATATATTCATAAGTATATTATTTAAATTAAATATTTCTTGTTGGAAACATACTTCATGATGATGGTACTTACATTTACTAAGCTGACCTTCTATTTAAATACTACATTCATAAATTATGTTTAGGTCGCATTAGTTTAAGGTCACATGGACAATGCTAAACCAAATGGTGAAATAAATCCGAGCATAAATTGCTTGATTGTTGTCAAATCCATTCTCGAATAGTAGCGAATATCTGTTCCATTTAGTTAGTGATCACCAGGGTGCGAATTGGCGGGGGGGATGCCAGGGATTTCCCCCCCTGACAAAAATCTTTCCCACCCTGGAGAAGGAAAATTTTATCCCTGGCAGGGATAACTTTTTTCCCCTCTGGAGTATTTTTAAGTGGACATAAAGATAAGTAGGTCTACTTTGCGTAGCTAACCTAAGTATTACTTGAGTGAAAATTTATGAAAGATCTCACATCTCAACTGTTTTGTACTTGTTAGTGTATATATATATATATATATATATATATATATATATATATATATATATATATATATATATATATATGGTGGGAGGACTGGGTGCGCATATGGGTGAAATTCATCCCCCCCTGGGAAAATTTTTCAATTCGCACACTGGTGATCACAGTCTTGATATGACAACTAGTCTTGCTTTTGTCACAAACAAGTTCCTTATCATTGAAGATAGAAACAAGGTTTTAAAAAAATGTTAACAGATGTAGAAGAAAAATCAAGAAATAAAGATAAATGAGCAAACTGACACATTGAGATTGAAGCTCGATATTGAGTTCTATAAAAAGGATTACCATCTTTCCTCTGCAGGAGTGTTTGCTTTATCTTTCACTAACATAATAGATTAATATTTAAAGAAAAACACACGAGATTGTACTTTCAGTAAGTTTTTAAGCCTTTCTGAGTGCAACTGCACTTACCCTCACCTTCGTTGTTCATGCTGGAGTAGCATACTTAAAATCATGACTTTTTAAGATTTGTTCTTTCTGGAGAAAGGGGGAAGCGGCAAATTATGCCATTGCACAGGGCGACAAGTTGCCTAGGGCCGGCCCTGATGATATGTATATACAAGACATGAATATAGGATGACACAATTTGAAGTAATGCAAGGTGTTTCAAAATTAATATTAGGGTTTTGAAACTGTGTAGTATCTATTACAATTAACTTACAATTATAAATATTTATGTCAAATGAAAGAGCAACTCAAACAGTTCTGTACGCACGCATGCACATGCATTGTTTGTTCTGTCTGCCGTTAGAAAGAGCAAGTAGCAAAGATGGAGATTAGAGAGCAGAAAGCTTTTTGTGTTTTAATAAAGTCTGAATCTGTAGTTACAGTGCAACCATCTGTGTGAAGAATATTAAGGAGACGCTTGCAACTACGTCCTTATCGTTTGCAGTTGCTACAGGTCTAAAGCCTACAGACTACGGTTTACGTGCCAATTTCGCAGGTGAAATATTGCTGCATAACAATGAAGATTTTCTGGATCGTGTCGTCTTCAATGATAAATCGACATTTCATCTAAGAGCTAATGTAAACACTCATAATGTTCGCATCTGGCGGTCAGAAAATCCTCAGGAGATGGTACAGTTGAAACGAGACTCCCCTTTTAATGTGTTTTGTGCCATATGGCGGAAAGTCAATGGGCCTTTCTCGCCTATCGACTAGATGTGTGCCGTGTGACGAATGAATCTCACATCGAACACTTGTAGCAAAGACTGTTTGAGGTGCTCTTTCACTTGATGTATTGTTTATAATTGTACGTAAAATGTAATAAGTACTACGAAGACTTAAAACCCCGATATTCATTTTGAAATACCCTGCACTTCTCACCAACAGTGTTGGACCTAAAATGTAAAAAGGAGAAAAATAATCCTTATAAAGTTATTGTTTACAACAACGATATTATTATTAGTCGAGACTATAACTACTACAACAACACGAGTTAGTAATAAAAAAAAATGTAATCAAAGTACACTCGTAACCCTTTCGGATCCAGGTGGTCAAAGTGGCACACACGGGTGTGTAACTTTTCTAATCCGCTCCTGTGAGAATACCAATTAAGATATCGGGATATTATTTTTGCCAAATATGGTCGGACCACAGTTTATCATATTAATTTATTTTTTTTTCTGGGTGTCGAATTTCCTTCTCAAATTTCACCCCAGTCAAAAATTCGAGAATTTTCGAATTTCCTTTACTTCTTTTTTCCCTGTAGCTTCCTTCGTTATAGAGAAACCTTCTCAAGACTTACCAGGTAGTTACCTAGGATGGATACCTAATTGTCGACATCAATTGGACGGGCCTGCGCGCAGTGTTGCCAATTAGGGAAATTAAAATTTCCCTAAATTGGCAAAAAATTCTAAATTTTTGTTTATAAATCCGTACCTATACGTCCGAGTGCATGTCAACTTACGCCAGTCGAACACTTGTCCTTACTGAACAAACGCGGGTACAGATCGTTACAATGGGGTAATTAGGGGGCGCACGAAAACTTCGTATTTAGATTCTAACCCTTGATTTTTGTAGTTTTTCCCTACTGTTCTGTTTACCCTAATATATTTTTGGTAATTAGAAGCTTTGTTCTTTAAATATAGCCATAATACTTGTAGGTTATATTAGTGGTGTACCAATTTTTAATTTAAGATAGTTTGAGTCTGTCTGGTAGCAGTGTTACCAGCAACAGAAAATTTTAATTCCAGATTTTAGGGGGAAAATTTTCTGTTTTGTCTCTATTACATCCCTCTTGTTGGCTACATCGGAACAAACGCACCAATATCTGAAAGTCTCGTCCTTGCCCTACATAACGCACTATGGGAAGTTTCAATAGGATAGTTAGGGGAAGTACAGTTGAGGTTTGTAGTAGACCTTGTTCTCTAACTGTAAAGATAACTGATTTTTTTTAAGTAGAATGAGATATTTTTATTTACATGCTTACTTTATTAGATATTGTCACAATACTTGTAGGATATATTAGAGAGATACCAAAGCTTATTTTAAGATAGTTTGTGTGTGTGTGTGTGTCTGATAGCAGTGTTGCCAGCTACAGAAAATTTTAATTCCAGATTTTAGGGGTAAATTTTGAAAAAAATCCCTTTTGTTTCTATTATTTCCCTCTTGTTTGCTACATTTGAACAAAAGTACCAGTGTCTAGAAGCCTCGTCCTTAGCCTACACAGCCCACCATAAAAAGTTTCACTAGAATAATTAGGTCAAGTACAACTGAGGTTTATAATAAACAATGTTCTGTAAATGGTAAGAAAATGGTTAATTTCTGAGGTAGAATGAGATATATTTTTTTAAAATTTCATGCTTACTTTGTTAAATATCGCCATGATACTTCTAGAATATATTCTTGGGGTACAAAGGTTTATTTTCAGATAGTTTGCATCTGTCTGATGGCAGTGTTTCCAGCCAAAACAATTTATTCTATATTTTAGGTGAAAAATTCGGAAAATTTCCCCTTTCCCCTCTATTATTTCTTCTTTGTGGCTACATTGAAACAAACGTACTACTACCTGAAAGCTTCCTCTTTGGCCTACAGAACGCGCCATAAAAAGTTTCAATAGGATAATTAGAGTAGCTGTAGCCCCGGCATATCTGCTGATTTTTGCTTCTGACGCGTAAAAGTGTCAAAATTTCATATGTATGACAGAGAATTTTCTTTCCCTCTTTGAATGGAAGCCAGGGATTTTAGAATTTCACTGTACCTTGTCAATATCAAAGAATTGTTTTAGTTAACTTGAACCTATATGGCAGCAGTGGTGCTAGATACAAAAAATTTTGAAATTCGGTTAGAAATTTTTTTGTAAATTTTCAGCTCTATATTTCCCTCAATAATTCCCCACCTATTGGCAACACTGCAACACAACTTACCAAAAAATAGTCCATTTTCTGAAAAACAAGGCCTTAACCATATCAATCGAATAAATGGCTTTTGAGCAATAAGTCACTAACTGAAAATGTAGAAAACGACAAAACCTGGGCCCGAAAGGAATAATCACACAATTTTGCTCGTATAGATACAAAGAAACAAATAATTTTAAGTTATGAGGGCTTCGACTCAAGTTCTGTTGACTATTTCAATAATCTACAACATAAATCAATAAATAATAGTTGCCAGAAGAAACAGACATTTGATTTAGGATTTAGATTTCTGGGCTTTCGGCATCTAAGGGCGATCACACTATCCGGGGAAAGGGAAGGAACAGAGGATTGGGGAAGGAAGGAAGAGGCCTTGGACTTATAAGTTAGGTACCACCCCGGCATTTGCCCGGTGTGAATGAGCAAAACCCAGGAAAACCTCATTCAGGGTGGCTGGCCTGAAAAAGCTGTTACACTTTTTCGACCGAGTTCCCCCACCGGAATCGAACCCGGGACCGTAACAGACATTTGAAGAAAACATGAAAAAGAACGATGTTGTTATTTAAAAAAAAAAACAGAAAAATGTTTTTACAACACTAGTGTCATGGGTCACAAGACTAGTGATCAGGCATTACCTAAGCAACTAAATGATATTAATGGTTTACTGAAACGCATCACCTTGTTTGCTGAAGTATTTAACTTCCCCACGATTATGTCACTTAGGCTAGAGAAGACGAATTCTTATAAAATAATTTGTGGAATGATATTGTGGGAGGAAATGGAAGAACTCCGAGAAATTCCATGAACACATGCTAATGTTGCTTTGTCTTGGACAATGATGAAGGGTGTATTACTATTCACTTCGCGATCGGAAACAGCATCGCACGCCACTGGTGTGAAGTATTGATTTTACACGAGAATTCAAGTGTCAAACCACAGTATCATTTTATTTACCTTTGAGGAAAAATAACTTCAGTTAGAAGATTCAAGTGGCTCAGTGGTAGAGCGTTCTCCGGTGCATGGGGTCCCTGGTTCGATCCCAGCTCGCGCCATTTGAACCTTCTGGTGGACAAACACCGTTCTCGTGGGTTTTCTCAGGGTTCTCCCGTTTCCTCCCACTTTCTTCATTCCACCATTTCATTTATTTCTCATAATCACCGTCTCCTTTAGCCTACCCGGCATAACCGTGGGACGTAAAACTCAAAGATTTAATTTCATTTCCTTTTCTTTTCTTTCCCTATAGTAACCATAATGATATACACAATAAGGCCACCAAGGATATCTTGGGGGGTCGTTTCCCCCCTACGTACTTGTGGTCCCGGAAAAGCATACTTAACACGTACATTGTTTTATTAATTAGATCAATTGTATTGTCTTCTGTCATATATTTAATTTATTTTCATAATAATGGTTCAGTACAACTTTGTCTGGGACGATTGTAACGTGTTACAATTGTCCCCATTCCCATGTTACATTTGTACCCATTCAACGGTCAGTGATAAATAACATAATTTCTCATAATTACATGGAGCCAAAACATCAAACACAATATCCACGTTGTTAAGAAAAGAACATAGATTACATGTGCACTTGGTATTTGTTTACAGTAAATGCATATCTATCAAGAGAAAATAAAAAGCAATTCAGTTAAAAATTTACTTACCTCTTACTAGAGATTGGGAAGTCAAAAAAAAAAAAAAAAAACGATAAATGGGTGACGTACGAATTGACATAAAATCATCGAAATCGATCGTTTTGAGATGTCGTCTTCTCTTCTTTTGGACCTTTAAAGTTCATTTTTTTCATGTCTTTGGCAGCCTATAACTTCGAAAGGAAGCATTTGTGCACCCAGGTTGGTCTATCTTTTTGTCTTATTTTGGTGTCAGGAATCACCTCACAAAAGTTGTGGGAATTGTTTTGAAACACCCTGTATAAAAGAGTTAAACAATCTTCCCGAAATTTTCACAACTATAATACCACTAGTCAAATCATGCATAAAAAATCCTACATCAAAAGAAGTTAAGAAACTGTAGCAACTTTCCCGATGTAGTAAAATATTAATACAAACAAGTCAATATTACTTCCAGCAAATTTATATAGCTAACAAAAACCAAAACGTATCTTAAATATGCGCTTAAATAACTAAAGAAAGTATTACATTTGAAATGTAGATAAAATACGAAGACAGGTTTCAGTCCTGTAGTTTCATATCAGTACCGTGCCATGAGGGGAGCGAGCGAGGCGACGGCCCCGGGCGCCGAAGTAAAGGGGCGCAAAATCGGAAGGAAAAAGTAATAAAAGTGCTCAGAATCAAGGAAAAACAGGGTTTATTTTTGAAAATTTTATTACGCTCCACGCCAACCATGGTGACGCTTCGCGTCTGGTCTAGCGACCTAACTTACATGTACGGGGGCGCCGTCGTATGTTCTCGCCCCGGGTGCTGATTTTCCACGGCACGGCACTGTTTCATATCTTTTTTTGTGTAAGTTCTAATTCCAAACAGCAAATTCTGTAAAACAGGTGTGTCAAATAAATGCATATTCCATGTAGTTATTTCTTATTAAAATAATAATAATTTAAATTAATGTAACAAAGTATACAGTATAATTCATAAATCATTAATTATTTAGCTTAAATAAGGCTCAGTGGTAGATTGCTGCTAGAATGTTATGGATTAAGTCCTTCTGCCAACCGTGTTGTCCGGGAAAAAGTTTTTTTTTTTTTTCAGTATCTTCTTTCTTTTTTATGAAGGATGATCGTGACCCATAGGTTACGCTTTGTATAGAGCATCTTTAAGGTAGCAAGTGCACTCGCGCTTTATAATTTAACACTACATGTGTTTGTTAGATCAAATGACATACAAAAATGTATCGTTTTGAAGTTCCATTATAAACAAACATTGGCAAATAGTGTTTTCACCCTAATAACTTAGCGACTACTCCGGGGGTTCGATTCCCGGAGGGACTGTTGACAATATGTTTAGTCACCGTTCATTAATCACATTCCGTTCAGTGCATGCATGTACAAAGTAAACTACGTACGCATTAATTAGCCAATAGTGAAATCATTATTCAAGTGAAATGCAGCAACAAGACTTCTAAATATTCACAAATACAAAAAGCGTTCGTTGTACACATGGCAATATGATTATGAAATTTTAGGTGAGCATACTTTGATCTTTTGCCTTAAGGAAGATAATAATGGTTGCTTCCTATTGTCTACAAATAAATCACAATGGACACTGATGTAGACATCAGGGCTCAACAACCGTCGCTAGTGAAATTCCTGTTCAAAACCTGTGAGGAATCAGCCACAATAATTCATAGGAAATTGACTGCGATATATGAGGAACATACATTGGACCACGTCAGTATCCAACGTTGGTTACAGCAGTTTGAAACACCTAAACTTTCCAGATCAGGTCAGAGAATTATGGCGTATTTTTTCGGAGATCAGTGGTGTCATTTTCATAAACTTTTTGGAACATGGCTCCATAATTAACAAGAAGCATTATCGTGTATCTCTGGATAAGGTACGACGTGCTCCCCAGACCAAGAGACCGGAGCTGCAAGGTAAGGTCATCAAACTCTATCATGACAATGCCAAGCCTTGCGCAGCTATGATGACACAACAGAAAATCATAAAACGGAAGAGTTAGTCCCTTTAGCCTTAGTCCGGACTTGGCTCCTTCAGATTTCTCCCTATTTGAACGTCAGAAGGCCCACCTGTGGGAACAAACATTCGACAGTGACAAGGTCCTTATTTCTTGTGTGAAACAATGGTGTAAAAATCAGCCGCCTCGTGCATTCAAGGCATGGAATAAACGTTGGACAAAATGTGTCGCAGCATGTGGAGGCTACATTGAGTGGCATGGTCTTGTACTGAAAGTATGTATGTTCACCTAAAATTTCACTATCATATTGGAACTAATGACAATATAATAACCATCTATGTAAAACTTATGAAACGCTCCCTGTATATACAGTGGCTCAATAAAGAAGTCGGACACATACATACTTGCTCATTCCAAGAGGAATAAACATTCCAAGAGTATTCTACAGAGAACAAAAAATATATTTTAATTACTCTATATTATTTACTTATGAAAAATAGAAACATCAATGACAAAACTCAATTTCATGGCTATAAAAAATACAAAAAGTGAAAACATGGCGTAAATCCATGTCAAAAAAGAACTCGGACACTTAATTTGTAGCAAAATTTTAGAATGTTATTAGATATTTTTAGTATTTTGTAGTCAATCCTTTATTTTTCACGATCGCTTTCAATCTTTCTGGCATGAATTTTACAAGTTTTTTGCAGAAGGAAGAATCGCCTTTTGCCCATTCAGTCTGAAGTGCTGATTCCAAGTCTTCCTTTGTTCTAATAATATGATATTTTAACTGGTTTTCCAAATAAGCCCTTAAGCGCTCAATAACATTAATATCAGGAGATTGCGGAGGTGTTTCCAGCACATGCGGACAATTATACAGGAGCCACAAACGCACATTGAGTGCTTTGTGCTTGGGATCGTTATCCTGGTAGTACAGGAAATTCTCTATTATTCCCAATGTTCAAGCACTTTGTACCAAATTTTGCTTCAGAATGTTTAAATACTTTGTTTGGTCCATAATACGGCCTATGTTTAGCAGAAGGGGTCCAGCCCTTTTCTCTAAAAAATGTTACAATTTTGGTGATTTCTGTTTATATTCGGTTAGTTTAGGGTAGGGTAGGTTAGTTTAAGTTAGGTTAGTCTAGTTTAGGTTACGTTAGGTTAGTTTAATTTATGTTATATTAGTGTAGGAGTCCCGCATAATTTTCTAAGAAAATGATAGAATTTCACTTATTTCTACTAATATTACGTTAGTTTAGGTTAGTTTATGTTAGCTTATGTTAGTTTATGTTAGGTTAGGTTACATTTGGTTACGTTATGTTACGTCTAAGTACTTGCATCACTCATTTCTCCTGTAAATTTTGTGTTTTTTTACGTGCTTCTGGACCCCTTGTACTAAACATACCCCCATAATACCATCGATTACATAAAGTTTACCTGGACCAGCAGAGGACATACAGCTCCAAACCATTACCGAAACACCTCTATTTTTCATAGTGGATCGTAGATTACTCGCGCTGAGTTCTCCATTAGGTTTTCGCCAGATGTAACATTGATCATCTGAGCGGAACAAATTAAATCTGCTTTCGTCCGCGAATAACACAGTGCTTCTAAACGAAAAATCTTTATTTTTATAAGCTTTTGCAAAACTAAGTCTCTTTTGTCTATTGCACTTCCTCACGAACGGTATTTTACGGGCTACTCTTTCATGTAAATTGCTTCTCTTAAACAAATCTTATCGTTTCGGAATGCAAACTTTTATTAAGATGTTCTGATACTTCTTTGGCCAGTTTAGGACACTTGTTTTGGAGGTTTTATGAACCTATAGTACAATCCATCGCTCGTCTGACTTTGAAAACACTCTAGATCTACCACTTTTTGGTGTATTTTTCACTGACTTTGTTGATTTAAAACGTCTAATAATATCATGAACTGTGCAGAGTAACATATCTACTATTTCCACAGTATCACGAACTGATTTTCCCTCTTTATAATGTTTTTGAAAAAAGTTCTCTTACTGCTATAGATGTTTGCCCACGTTGACTTCCCATTTTAACTTTTAAACACAGTTTCATCCACGTAAAAACAGCACGGCTTCAACTTGCTTCATTTGGACACCTAAAACTGTTAAGTAGACAAACCCTTGGAAATTCCCCTATTAAGCCCAAAAAGATAGAGAGTGGTGCTACCTGTCCGCAGGGACTGCATTAAGGGTGGGCGGGGGTGGGCGGTCGCCCACCCGATGTATGGCCTCGCCCACCCCAACAGAAGTAGAATAATGGAAGTGTCATCCTGTACCTCAAAAGCAATAGATATTACTTTCGATTGTAATGTAATAGGTTCTAGGACTCTGTTTAACTCTGCAATGAACAATGATTTCAAGACAGATACTTGTAGTAATATAATGATGCCAAAAGTCATGATTAATGAATTAAAGTTTAACACAACGCAAATTGTGCTATTGAAACGCTGGTGTTTTCTATGTGCTGCGCTGGAAAAAAGAGGCAGTGCTTTTTAAAAAGCCGACTAAATAATGGACATGACTGGGCAGTATTGTCTATTGTCTCATTTCAGAAAGAGAGGAAGGGAGAAGTGCTTTGTCGACACAATATCTTCTTAAAAAAGGGTTGACATTGCAATTGTTTACAGCATTGTACGCGTGTGGCATTAAACAAATTTGTATAGCATTGTTGAGTTGATCTCGATTGCGTTCAGAAGTCTCGGCGGTCGGTGCTTGTTCAGTTGGTTTGGGTACAAAACCTCGCCGCCAGAACCTCGCGGACCAAAACCTCGCCTGGCCAAAACCTTGCCTCCCAAAACCTCGCGGCCCAAAATCTCGCCTGGCCAAAACGTCGCGGGCCAAAATCCCGCCGGGCCAAAACCTCCCGGCGGCGAGGTTTTGGCCACGCGAGGTTTTGGCCAGGCGAGGTTTTGGTCCGCGAGTTTTTGGCCACACGAGGTTTTGGCCGGCGAGATTTTGAACGGCGATGTTTCGGCCGCGAGATTTTGTCCGTATCCCTGTTCAGCTAATACGTTGAAAAAACTTATCAGTGATTTCTTAGTGATAATCCTTCTTCAAAGTAGAAATACGTGTCACAACCAGGATTCACAATTTGAAATGTTCGATTTCGAAGAACTACTGTAGATGCTGGAGAGAGCGAAGACGACAGCATTGAGCCTTAGCTAACTAAAGAGTATAAAAATTGAAACTTAATTATTGTCAAAAATATGTGTACATTGCCCAGTTCTCATTTTCATTGTCCGCCCACCCACCAACTAGATCCGTCTCTTTCCGCCCACCCCATCAAGCGTTTCTGCCGCCGTCCCTGCCTGTCCGAGTTCTTTTTTGACATGGATTTTAGCTGAATTTTCATTTTTTTTTTTTTTTTTTTTTTGCAATTTTTGTAGTCATGAAATTGAGTTTTGTCACTGATGTTTCTATTTTCCGTAAGTAAACAATATAGAGCACTTAAAATATATTTTTTGTTCTTTTAAGCATACTCTCGGAATGTCTATTGAATGTGTGAATATGTATATGTCCGACTTCTTTATTGAGCCACTGTATAAAGTTTCACATTTCTCCGTTATAAATAAAAAAAGCTCCGGTTGCGCCTGTGACGTCTAAGGAAACCCTAACAGGTTTAAGGTTAAATAATATATTAAAAACAAATACAGATCTTAGACAACCATTATTATCAGGGAGAATAATAAATATGTGCATTTAAACTTAATGAACCGAATTTGTATCCCTCACGTGCCGTATAAAACAATGTCCACAATAATTATAAAACCTATTCAACAAGTTCACGGCCAAGCTGACGCAGCCCTTAATATACCCATTATAATGAATAAGTTTAAACATACTCAAATCTTATTCACTACACGATAAATTTATTTAATTTAATATTAAACCTATCTTAAATAAATATAATAAGTTACTATATGTCTTGTGTCTCCTATAATATCCCAACTCTATAAATAAATTAAGTAAACTTCATAAAGTGTCCAACAAGTCGAAGTTTTTAGTACAATAAAAGCTTTCCTTTAAAAATCTAAAATACAGGGTGTCCAATATACAATGCAACCCAGAGTTTGGGATAGTAGAACTTTTGAACCTGAAGTGATACACGAATAATGGTTATACCAAAATTAAGGCTTGTACATGCATATATTTTTAAACTAGGAAGCAACGATTGAAGTACACTAGGAACCACATAGGGTTGCCAGATGTAACCGAAGGTGGAAATCAATTTTTTTGCAAAACATGTAAATTGACTCATAACTCATACGTGTGGATGTTCTGTCGTTAATTTGCAGTTTGTTTAGTTGGAGTAGCTTGGAAACTATGGAGCAGAAGAAAGAATTTTCATTTTCACCGATAACTAATCGGATGAGGCCTCTGTAAGGGGTAACTATGGAAATCGTAGTTTTCATAAATTAACACTCTGAATTGGCAACCCTGCTGATGTTTCAGTGCATCAAAATGTGTGTTAAGGATCTGTCTACATTATGCAATTCCTGAAAACAATGAAAAACAAACTTTGAAATTATCATGATAAAATTTTTACTTACATGCACCCGGCAACACTGCTATTCATTTCTATGGAACTATTTAAAGCAAGAGGTATACAAGAACAATTCTCAAACTATTCAAGACCTGGAAACAAACATTCGCAGTGCCATTGAGAACATTAACACTTCTAATCTTCGTAAAGCTACTGTCAATTTGGTGAAACGTGTGAACCAGTTTGAATCAAAACAGGGGACACTCGCAGCATCCACTGTAGAGCTGGTAACTCATTTCTGATAGTAGCATTGTTGCCGGATGCATGTAAGTAAACGTTTTATCATGATAATTTCAAAGTTTTGTTTTTCATTGTTTTCAGGAATTGCATAATGTAGACAGATCCTTAACACACCTTTTGATGCACTAAAACATAAGCTAAGTTGCCAATTCAGAGTGTTAATTTATGAAAACTACGATTTCCCTACTTACCCCTTACAGAGACCTCATCCGATTAGTTAACGGTGGAAATGAAAAAACTTTTTTATGCTCCATAGTTTCCAAGCCACTCCAACTAAACAAACTGAAAATTGACGACAGAACACCCATATGTATGAGTTATGAGTCAATTTACATGTTTTGCAAAAAAAAAAAAAAAAAAAAAAGATTTACACTTTCAGTTACATCTGGCAACACTGTGTGGTTCCTAGTGTACTTCAATCGTTGTTTCCTAGTTTAAAAATACATGCATGAACAAGGCTTCATTTTGGTATAATTATTTATGTATCACTTCAGGTTCAAAAGTTCTACTATCCCAAACTCCGGGTTGCATTGTATATTGGACACCCTGTACATTTCCATTTTCAAGATAAAATCGCTTGCTATGTAAGCATACCTATTGTTATAAATGATAGCTTCCGCAGAAGATTTTCTATGGAGTTCGTGACATGTGTTGTATCGGAAAAATCTCTACTTTATAGGAGACAGGTTAATACTTTTGGGATTTGGGGATTTTAAGGATAAATTTTAGACTTTCAGTCAAGCAGGTACTGCATCATCACTACTAATCTTAGAATTTTTTTTATCTCATTCTCTTGAGAATAAATCAACCTTCCAAACGGTATTATTCACATGTCCGTATCATATACCTATAAATGGGAATTCAAGGAAAATAGAGATTTTTTTTCTGAAAAAATCCCTTTTTCAAAAGTTTAGACTCCTCTGGACCAGCCCTGTGTTAACGTACAGATCTCAAAAATCACTTGGAAAAATAAATGGTGTCCGCAATCATTACATTAGTGGTCGGTTAGATTAATTTTAATGTTTAACATTTCTTTCAATATGTCATTTCCTTATGCAAGCAGACACATCCAATTCATTTACATGTCAAATTTATAATTCATTTTGGTATTTTCATCAACCTTAACCGAAAATTATTTTACCCTTTTTTTCATTTTCAAACAAACAAAAAAAGAAAAACAATTAACGTTCTCTTTTTGGATCAAAAGATCAAATATGTTTCAGTCAAAAATGTTCTTTAAGGCCTTATATCTGTAGAACTATTTATACATAAAGTGTAACCAAACCCAAACAATCACTTAACTCAGTATGATGTACTTATTCCGTTAAAAAAAAACAAAAAAAAAAACGAAAACCCGATTTAGAGGACGTTCGAAAATTTTGTGGCCCCTGATCCAAAAATGCATCAAAAGAACCAATATATTTCAATCAAAAATTTTCTTGTTAATATTACATCTAATAAACGTGTAGCCGACACATCCAATTCATTATTCCTATAAAACATTAATTTCATTGTCAAAATTTTACATTCGTTCTATCACAACTGTCATTTTCAAATTAAATATATTATTAAATAAATTAGGACCCTCTTGTCTATTCAATACTATATTGTTACAAACAAACTGAAAAATAACTCATGTGGTTCGGATTCCACGTTAATCAGTAGGTCCACGTCTCATATAGCCTCGCTGCTGAACGGGACGCTAAACTAAAATCACATCACATCACATCACAAACTGAAAAATGTAAGATTGTAGAATATGGTATTCACATTTATTTTAAACGTTCATTTAGAATAATCAAGTTTACAAGCTATTTTTATACAGGTTGATTTTAACATTTTATGACTAATGAGGTTTACAAAATTTCAGTTCTGTTATTTAACTCAAAATTAGATAATTCTAGAAATGTATAACAATATATACATTCTATTTTTTTCATATTTATATATATATCACATTTTAATTACCAGAACTGTATTTTTTCATTTATACTATAAAATATATTAAGACCCACGTCTAGTCATTCATTAATCATTGAATAAGGAAAAGTAGGTTAGTAGACAAATTTATAAATGTAGGGCGGTAGACAAATGTATCTGTGTACTGATATGCTGTTGGGGTTGGTGAGAGTTACATCAGAACCAGTCCTTGATGTAAAAGAAAAGTTTGTTAGTGCTTCCTCGACTGACAAACAGCGTTTGACCGGGTCAGTTAGAATAAACTTCTGAAAATTGGGGTCAACTGGAGTAATCGTCGACTCATTCGCAACCTGTGTAGGTCAATGGTCCAAGTTGCGACTGGATCAAGGAGAAACCAATGGTGTGGGGATTGCGAGAGAGGTCATATAAACATGTAGTATGTCACAAAAATTATTCAAAATTTACTGTGAATGCTTAATGAAGGAAGCATTAATGGAAGTTGGAGATTTCAAGATTGAGGATCAGATCGTTAACAAGGTGAGGTATACGGATGATACGATTATTATAATTAGAGGCGAAGAAGGACTACAGAAGTTGAAGGATAGAATAGTTGACATTGGGAAACAATATGAAATGGAAAACAACTTAGACTTAGATGCTACGAAGTTAGAGAAGAAATATTTATAGAGTTTCTTAATATGGTGTTGAAGGGAGATGGAGAAGATATAAAGGTAACCAAGAAAGTTCTGTCGCTTTTTAACCAACCACCTTCGAACATCGATATGTCACCTAAAACGTACCTGAAAGATCAAAAATAGTCCCATCAGCATCGACGACATTCTGCCAACGTTCTGGAAGGCCATGGATTCCATCGCGATAGAACTTAAAGGGCCGTGAAGGGAAGGTATCAAGCAGATTTTGCACCTCTACTAGGGATTTGAACTGGCGTCACCTAAGGTGATCGTCCAAGGAATGGAATAGATGATAATCGGACGGTGTAATGCCCAGAGAGTATGGTGGATGTAATAGTGTTTCCCATCCTAGGTGTAGAATGGTGTACCGGGTAACTCCAGCTTCGTGGGATTTAACATTGTTCTGTAACAAGAGGGTCCCTTTGCGATTCAGAAGTGCTTGCTCCAGAGTTTTGAGTTTGTCTTAAACACGGCTCAACTGCTGACAGTACACAGTAGCGTTTATGCTCTGACCAGCTGGTAGCAGTTTCCGATGCATAATGTCGCGAGCAGCAGGCCCGTATCCATAGGGGTTCTAGGGGGATCGAGCGCCCTATACTTTTAACGGTATGTTTGCAAATGAACTATAATATGAACTATAATATGGTCCTACTAAATTCTACCGGCCCCCCCTATGAATTGTCATAACCAGGTAGTATGTTGGATATATCCACACCAACAACTGACCTGCGCCTTATATCCATTGGCATTCAACTCACGGTGTGAGGGCCAATTGAACACAGACCTCCACAAAATGCGACAGAACTTTCTTGGTTATCTTTATAGAATGAATGGAGGGAGTAACAAACAAAAGGAATACGAGAATACGCTTTTAGCCATCATCCTTCATAGGAAGGCCAATTGGATTGGACATATCTTAAGAAGAAATTGTCTCCTTGTCCTTCATAATATCAAAGAGAGAAAGAAGAAAAGCGAAGAGTAGGAAGAAGAAAACCACAACTGATCGATGATTTATAAAATCAACGAAAATAGTGTGAGATCAAAGAAACAGCTGAAGATCGAGAAACATTTTTAAAAAACTTAGACACAAAACTAAGAAAAACACTCCTACTATCCCCAGGACTTGCCAACTGGCAGAATACTTAAAATAATAATAATAATAATAATAATAATAATAATAATAATAATAATAATAATAATAATAATAATGTACAATTCCCGGATTTTATAAGTAAAATTTACGAAAGGTATGTAGGTTTCTTTCTTAAGAAAAGAATATGAAACGAAAATGTTAACTTAAAATAGTCCTTACGGAGAAGCACATCTTAAGCAACGATTATGAAAAGGGTCTTACATCTGAAATAAGAAGTAATATTAAATTTCTAAATTCTATTTTGAGAGCCACCTAGTGAGTAAGATTTAAACTAATTAATTTATTAAATATTATGAAAACTGTTATAAACAGGGGTAAAAGTGAGGGGAAATGCTGGGGGACGCCGTCCACTCGCTTCCAGAAAATATCCGTGGCGTCCCCCCCACTTTCTGAAAAATATACAATGGGTAAAGATAGGCACGGGAAATGGCGTGATGTCATGCGTTCCCCTACCTTTTCAAATTCACTTTTATCCCTGGTTATAAATAACTTAATTAAAGAGTTTGGTTTACTAAAGCTTCGTTATACCGTATATTTATTCTGTCCGTGTGTCCGTCCGGAAAACAAAATCTTAAGAAATACTTCATGGATTATAATCAATTTTGGTCAAGATTTAGAGGGTCAGAAGTTAGGAATCGCTTTCGTAGATGGACGTGACCTATTTAGTTCATCCCAAGATATGGGCAATCAAAATTGATTCCTCATACATTCGATTCTTATGGGGGTGGAGCTGGAGTGCCTCAGAGATAGAGCGTTCAACTCTGGTGCATAGGATCCCTGTTTGGATCTCACTTCGCACCAACTGGTATTTATGGCGAACATACGCCGCGCATGTGGGTTTTTTCCGGGTTTTCCCGTTTCCTTCTACTTTCTTGATTCTACCATTTCATTCGCTATCATCATCAGCGTCTTCTTTGAGCTACACGGCATAATCTTGGGACGTAAAAGTGAAAGATTTCGATTCCTATGGGAGTAGTTACGGATATCAACCTTGGTTGGTAGACTATTCATAATACTGTTAAGATTAGTAGGTTAGTATACCGTAAGACGGAGTTACTTAAGATTTCAGTAATTTTAAAGAAAATGGCATGTAACTTACAAACGTAATGATTTAAAATACTGTATTTTAATCATATAATAGCTAGATATATAAGGAAAACACCGTTTCCTTCCACTTTCTTCATTCCACCATTTCATTCATTACTCATCATCACCGTCTCCTTTAGCCTAATCGGCATAACCGCGGGACGTAAAACTCAAAGATTTCATTTCGGCCAACTTGGTTAATACACACCATTCATCAACGGGTAGTTGTAGAAATGAGTCTTCTACAACAGGAGTTGTTAGCTCAATCGGTAGAACGCTGAGTCATGGCTTCAAGGATTGTGAGTTCGAAACTAGTCCGAGTCAAAAGATTTTTTTTCTGATTTAATCCTTCAGATGGAAACGTTTCTCTATTCACTTTTATATCGTAGTTCTGGATAGAGATGTTTGGATGTGAAAAAAAATACTAGAATATAAGAAAAGAAAGATAAATTACATGAAAACTTTTGCAATTTTTAACTATATTTTCACCTATCTAGGACGTTTCTGAAGGTTCAGACTTCTATATCTCCTTTTCGCTCTCTTACGTGTCCTTTAACTACGTAATTCCTACACTTGTTTCATAAATCACATATACATATATTGCAGATGTATCTCTTTCTCTTCTCTCTACATCATGTCTGGAGATAAATGTTTGGCAACACGTTACAGACACGATTTACAAAAAAAAAAAAAAAAAAACTACGATCTACGATATCAGTGATACATGTTGTGGTGTTTAACTTAACATATAAAACAATAAATAGAAAAGCTTAGAATACGAATCTTTACAGAGATGACAGTACACTCATGCTTCAAATCTGTGTATTTACTCCCTATACCTATGTTAATTCCCTAGTCAAAATAAAAACTCTTCAAAATTAATCACAAATTCTTATACAACTATCCCTTCCTTGGAGTACCGCGTGGTCACATACCCGTCACGGCAATGTAACGGTATTTTTGGTGACAAGGATAAAAATACGCATACGTCAGAAATCCCTAAAAATATGGAAAATTGCAACGAAACTTCGTATTGGGACTATTTGCAAAACAATAAATGAATCGTGTTTTAATTTTTGCGGAAAAACAGTGTTGGGGCCTAGGCCCCATCCGAAAAGAAAATTAATAATACCGTAATGGCGAAGGAAGGAGTGGACCGAAGGAAATGATTTTGTGTAGATATTATATAGACCCTATGTAAAATAAGCCCTTTCGTCTTTCTGAAGTAACCCTATCAGTTTTGCTTCAAATTTCACAGATAAGAGCAAACTGGAAATAAATCGACACGTCTTTTTGTTTATGCACATAAACATTCTAAGGGTTAAACGTGCCTCCTGAAATACTATAAAATACACTATAATGTTTGTGCGTGTAGTTGATCTGCCAAATTTGAAGAAATCGGATGAAGACACGACACTTGTGAAACACGAAAGGCAATATTTTACACATCTAAAATCTATATACAACTTAATTCGCTTCGGTTTACTCCTCACGCCATTTAACGCCTCGGTCCACTCAAGTTCTTTTTTTTTCTTTGAGGAAAATACGAAACACGTATTCCCTCATCTTACCTCTACAATATTTGTGCACATTTCATTCAATTCGGTCCACTTGTTTTTGCCTTTCGGGGACAAATTCCAAAATTTTGGACGGGGGCTTTTGCCCTAAAAACGTTTTCCCCCGAAAATTAAAAACGCGTATTCGTTTATTTTTTGCCTGTTGTTCATACACAAAGTTATGTTGCAATTCTACATGTCCTTTACACACATCTGACATTCTGTTACTAGCATTTTTGATTTTTCGTGATGTGCCTCACCCAACCGTTTTCTCCAGGAAAACATCAAACCGGTATCCTCATTTAACGTCTGCAGTATCTGTGGACAAGTTCATACACTTGGGTTCATTTCTTCTTGCCTTTCGGGCGTCAAATTTCAAAATTTTGGGTGGGGCCTTTGAAACCTAAAACCGTTCTTATGCTGAACATAAAAAACCCGTATTCGTTTATTTCTTTTCGTATTGTCCATACGCAAAATTATGTTGCAATTCTTCATGTCCTTTACACACATCTGAGAACTGTTACTAGCACTTTTGATATTTCGTGATCAAATATTTGGAGGGATCCGTGCCCACCCAACCTATTTTCGAGGAAAATACGAAACCCGTATTCCCTCATTTGATGGTATACAATATCTGTGCAAAATTTCATTCAATTCGGTTCACTTTAATTTGCCTTTCGAGCGTCAACTTTCAGAATTTTAGGTCGGAGCTTTTGACACCTAAAACCGTTTTTCTGTAGAAAATAAACAAATCCGTATCCGTTTCCTTTTTGCATATTGTCCATACACAAAGTTTCGTTGCAATTCTTCATGTCCTTCACACAAATCTGACATCCTGTTACTAGCACTTTAATATTTCGTGATCAAAGGTTTGGAGGGGTCCGTGCACCATCCAACCCTTTTTTCTCGGAAAATGCGAAATCCGTATCCACATTTTACGTCGTCAATATCTGTGCACACTTTCATTCACTCCGGTTCACTTCTTGCCTTTCGGACGTTAACATTCAAAATTTCGGGTGCGGGCCTTTTCCCCCTAAAACCGTTTCTCCGTAGAACAAAAATCCCGTATTCGTTTATTTTTTGCGTATTGTCCATACACAAAGTTATGTTGCAATTCTTCATGTGTTTTACACACATCTGACATAATGTTACACACATGACTTTTGATATTCCTTGGTCAAAGCTTTGGAGGGGTCCGAGGCCCACCCAACCCGTTTTCCAGGAAAATACGTAACCCGTATTCCCTCATTTTATCTCTACAATATCTGCCCTGAATTTTATTCACTTCGGTTCACTTCATTTTGCCTTTCGGGCGTCAATTTTCAAAATTTTCAATAGGAGCTTTTGCCCCTAAACCGTTTTTTCAGCAGAAAATAAAAAAGCATTAGTTAATTTTTTGCGTATTGTCCATACACATAAGTATCGTTGCAATTCTTCATGTCATTTACACACATATGACATGCTGTTACCAGCACTTTTGATTTTTCGTAATCAAAGGTTTTGAGGGGTCGGTGCACCACCTAACCTGTTTTTTCATTAAAATACGAAACCCGCATTCCCTCATTTTATGTCTACAATATCTGTGCACAATTTCATTCACTTCGGTTCATTTCTTTTTGCCTTTCGGTCACCAATTTTCAAAATTTTGGGAGTGAGATTTTGCCCCCTAAAACAGTTTTTCCGCAGAACATGAAAAACCAGTATTCGTTTATTTTTTGCCGTATTGTCCATACACAAAGCTATGTTGCAACTCTTCATGTCCTTTACACACGTGATATAATGTTACTAGCACTTTTGATATTCTTTGATCAAAGGTTGGGAGGGGTTCATGCCCCACCCAACCCTTATATCAGGAAAATACGAAACCCGTATCCTCATTTTATGTCTACAATATCTGTGCACAATTTCATTACTTCGGTTCACTTCAGGCACGTAGCCAAGGGGGGTCCGGACCCCCCTTCGAGACCAGCAATGAAAACAATAAGGAAGGATAAAACCAAATGAAATGACAAAAAGAAGGATCAGCGTTAAAAATTAAAATGGAAACTACAGGAAGCTTTTGCTTACTCTTTCTTATGAGGAGATTTGTATTACTTGGAATATGGTGGTGAGGTAAGCGAGGTATTCTGGAAAAGTCAGGGAATTTGAAATTTCAAGAAAAGTTTTGGAATTCTCAGAATTCCTGCTACTAGTCAGGGAGATTTCAAGCTTTCGAAAGCATAAGTGCCGTTGTGTAACAGCGTGGACATTTTTAATCATAACTTTTCGTCATCGCATCCTTGCAGTATCAAACATGTTATTTCAAGGACAATTTTCTGTTGCTCCTTTAACCTGTCATTTGGAACCGACAGTAGTTGACGGAATAATAAAAACAAAAAATTATGTTGAAAGAAAGTTCTGTTAGCATTTGATTCAACAGAGAAAGGAACGCATATATTGTAAAACTAGTTGAATGTACACATGCTTCGCACAGGGGCTGTATTTGGAAGTCAACGCCCGTGGGAGTATCACCATTGATCTCAGCGACCGCGAAAACTATGGATTTGATACTAATGTCGGTCATTTTGGGCTATTTTTTACATGTCTCGGTATCCACCCCCCCACCCCCCGCTGACTCCCGGCCCGCATACTTGCAAGTCATCGCTAATGGAAGTGACACCATTGATTTCAGCGACCGCGAAAACTATAGATTTGACACTAATATCGGTCATTTTGGATTACTTTTATATCTCTTGGTATCTCACCCCCCGCCGGTGACCCCCGGCCCGGAGCCCAATACACAAAGTTTCGTTGCAATTCTTCATGTCCTTCACACAAATCTGACGTCCTGTTACTACCACTTTAATATTTCGTGATCAAAGGTTTGGAGGGGTCCGTGCACCATCCAACCCTTTTTTCTCGGAAAATGCGAAATCCGTATCCACATTTTACGTCGTCAATATCTGTGCACACTTTCATTCACTCCGGTTCACTTCTTGCCTTTCGGACGTCAACATTCAAACTTTCGGGTGCGGGCATTTTCCCCCTAAAACCGTTTCTCCGTAGAACAAAAATCCCGTATTCGTTTATTTTTTGCGTATTGTCCATACACAAAGTTATGTTGCATTTCTTCATGTGCTTTACACACATCTGACATAATGTTACTAGCACTTTTGATATTTCGTGATCAAAGCTTTGGACGGGTCCTTTCCCCACCCAACCGTTTTCTTCAGGAATATACGAAACCCGTATTGCCTCATTTTACGTCGACAATATCTGTGCACAATTTCATTGACTTCGATTCACTTGTATTCGCCTTTCCGGCGTCAACTTTCAAAATTTTTGGTTGGGTCTTTTGCCCCTAAAACTGTTTTTCCGGAGAAAATTAAAAAAAACGTATTCGTTTATTTTTTGAGTATTGTCCATACGTAAAGTTTCGTTGCAATTCTTCATCTCCTTTACACACATCTGACATACTGTTACTAGCACGTTTGATATTTCGTGATCAAATGTTTGGAGGGGTCCGTGCCCCACCCAACCGTTTTCTCCGTTAAAATTCGAAACCCGGATTCCCTCATTTTACGTCCGCAATATCTCTGCGCAGTTTCATTCACTTTGGTTCAGTTGTTCTTGCCTTTCGGGTGTCAGCTTTGAAAATTTTGGGATTGGCTTTTATATTAAACCTTTACATTGTGTATTTTTTTCTTTTCTATGAAATTCTTCTTCCGGGATGGAAGGAGAGAAATGGTTTCCTCTGATATCTGTTTCTTGCCATTCATCTTGTTTGAACTGCTTAAGTAAGATCATTTTGTAACTTTTGATGTCATCCAATTCCGTCACAATAATAAAGTTATCATTTTTAACAATTTGTTTTATTCTCTTATTTGCAGTTAGCCACACTGATATATTTGTTACAAAATTGAGGTTTGGTCCAACGCCTTTCGAATTCGCAACCAACCGAAGCGCCGAGCTTTTTGGGTTGCCTGCTATTGCAGGAAAAGGAGAATTGCAGGTGGTAATGCACTTTTGGAGTCGTGTATACAAAGTAAACTACATAGTACGCATTAATTATCCAATAGCGAAATCATTATTCAAGTGAAATGTAACAACAAGACTTCTAAATATTCACAAATACAAAGAGCGTTCGTTGCACACATGGCAATATAATTATGAAATTTTAGGTGAGTATACTTTGATCTTTTGCCTTCAAGAAGATAGGGGCCTAATAATGGTTGCTTCCTATTGCCTACAAATAAAACACAATGGACACTGATGTAGACATCAGAGCCTAACAACAGTCGCTAATGAAATTCCTGTTCAAAACCAGTGAGGAATCAGCCACATCAATTTATACGAAATTGATTGCGATATATGAGGAACACACATTGGGCCGCGTCAGTATCCAACGTTGGTTACAGCAGTTTGAAACACCTAAACTTTCCAGATCAGGACAGAGAATTATGGCGTACTTTTCGGAGATCAGTGGTGTCATTTTCATAAACTTCTTGGAACATGGCTCCATAATTAACAAGAAGCATTATTGTGTGTCTCTGGATGCGGTGCGACGTGCTCCCCAGACCAAGAGACCAGAGCTGCAAGGTAAGGTCATCAAACTCTAACATGACAATGCCAAGCCTTGCACAGCCATGATGACACAGCAGAAAATCATAAAACGGAAGAGTTAGTCCCTTTAGCCTTAGTCTGGACTTGGCTCCTTCAAATTTCTCCCTATTTGATCGTCAGAAGGCCCACCTGTGGGAACAAACATTCGACAGTGACAAGGCCCTTATTTCTTGTGTGAAAGAATGGTGTAAAAATCAGCCACCTCAATTTTACCAAAGTGCATTCAAGGCATGGAATAAACGTTGGACAAAATGTGTCGCAGCATATGGAGGCTACATTGAGTGGCATGGTCTTGTACTCAAAGTATGTATGTTCACCTAAAATTTCACCATCATATTGGAACTATTGACAATATAATAACCATCTGTGTAAAACTTATTGAACGCACCTTGTATATATAAAGTTTCACATTTCTCCGTTATAAATAAAAAAGCTCCGGTTGCGAAACGAAACTACTTATAAATATTAATCGTTGACGTCTAAGGAAACCCTAACAGGTTTAAGGTTAAATACGCATTTAAACTTAATGAACCGAATTTGTATCCCTCACGTGTCGTTTAAAATAATGTCCACAATAATTATAAAACCTATTCAACAACGTTCACAGCCGAGCTGACGCAGCCCATAATATACCCATTATTTTGAATAAGTTTACACATACTCAAATCTTATTCACTACACGATAAATTTATTTAATTTAATATTGAACCTATCTTAAATAAATATAATAAATTACTACATGTCTTCTGTCTCCTATAATATCCCAACTCTATAAATAAATTAAGTAAACTTCATAAAGTGTTCAACAAGTCGAAGTTTTTAGTATAATAAAAGCTTCCCTTTAAATATCTAAAATACAGGGTGTCCAATATACAATGCAACCCGGAGTTTGGGATAGTAGAACTTTTGAACCTGAAGTGATACACAAGTAATGGTTATATCAAAATGAAGCCTTGTTCATGCATATATTTTTAAACTAGGAAGCAACGATTGAAGTACACTAGGAACCACACAGTGTTACCAGATGTAACCGAAGGTGTAAATCAATTATTTTTTTGCAAAACATGTAAATTGGCTCATCACTCATACATGTGGACGTTCTGCCATTAATTTTCAGTTTGTTTAGTTGGAGTGGCTTGGAAACTATGGGGCAGAAGAAAGAATTTTCATTTTCACCGATACCTAATCGGATGAGTCCTCTGTAAGGGGTAACTAGGGAAATCGTAGTTTTCATAAATTAACACTCTGAATTGGCAACCTTGCTGATGTTTCAGTGCATCAAAAGTTGTGTTAAGGATCTGTCTACATTATGCAATTTCTGAAAACAATGAAAAACAAACTTTGAAATTATCATGATAAAATTTTTACTTACATACACCCGGCAACACTGCTATTCATTTCTATGGGACTATTTAAAGCAAGAGGTATACAAGAACAATTCTTGAACTATTCTCGAACAATTCTCGAACAAGACCTGGAAACGAACATTCGCAGTGCCATTGAGAACATTAACATTTCTAATATTCGTAAAGCCACTGTCAACCTGGCGAAATGTGTGAACCAGTGTTTGAATCAAAACAGGGAACACTCGCAGCATCCACTGTAGAGCTGGTAACTCATTTCTGATAGTAGCAATGTTGCCGGGTATGTAAGTAAACATTTTATCATGATAATTTCAAAGTTTGTTTTTCATTGTTTTCAGAAATTGCATAATGTAGACAGATCCTTAACACACCTTTTGATGCACTAAAACATAAGCTAAGTTGCCAATTCAGAGTGTTAATTTATGAAAACTACGATTTCCCTAGTTACCCCTTACAGAGGACTCATCCGATTAGTTATCAGTGGAAATGAAAAAATCTTTTTTCTGCTCCATAGCTTCCAAGCCTCTCCAACTAAACAAAGTGAAAATTGACGACAGAACATCCATATATATGAGTTATGAGTCAATTTACATGTTTTGCAAAAAAAAAAAAAAAAAGATTTACACTTTCAGTTACATCTGGCAACACTGTGTGGTTCCTAGTGTACTTCAATCGTTGCTTCCTAGTTTAAAAATATATGTATGAATAAGGCTTCATTTTGGTATAACAATTATTTATGAATCACTTCAGGTTCAAAAGTTCTACTATCCCAAACTCCGGGTTGCATTGTATATTGGACACCCTGTACATTTCCATTTTCAAGATAAAATCGCTTGCTATGTAAGCATACCTATTGTTATAAATGATAGCTTCCGCAGAAGATTTTCTGTGGAGTTCGTGACATGTGTTGTATCGGGAAAATCTCTACTTTATAGGAGACAGGTTAACACTTTTGGGATTTGGGGATTTTTAAGATAAATTTTAGATTTTCAGTCAAGCAGGTACTGCATCATCACTACTTATCTTAGGATTTTTTTTTATCTCATTCTCTTCAGAATAAATCAACCTTTCAAACGATATTATTCACATGTCTGTATCATAATTATACCTATAAATGGGAATTCAAGGAAAATAGAGATTTGTTTTCTTAAAAAAAAAAAATCTATTTTTCAAAAGTTTAGATTTCTCTGGACCAGCCCTGTGTTAACGTACAGATCTCAAAAATCACTTGGAAAAATAAATGGTGTACGCAATCACTACATTAGTGGTCGGTTAGATTAATTTTAATGTTTAACATTTCTTTCCATATTTCATTTCCTTATGCAAGCAGACACATCCAATGCATTTACGTGTGAAATTTATAATTCATTTTGGTATTTCCATCAACCTTAGCCGAAAATTATTATACTTTTTTTTTTCATTTTTCAAACAAAAAACCAATTAGCGTTCTCTTTTTGGATCAAAAGATCCAATATATTTCAGTCAAAAATGCTCTTTAAGGCCTTATATCTGTAGAACTATTTATACATAAAGTGTAACCAAACCCAAACAATCACTTAACTCAGTATGATGTACTTATTTCGTAAAAAATACTAAAACTCGATTTACGGGACGTTCAAAAATTTTGTGGCCCCTGATCCAAAAATGCATCAAAAGATCCAATATATTTCAATCAAAAATGTTCTTGTTAATATTACATCTATTCTACGTGTAGCCGACACATCCAACTCATTATTCCTATAAAACATTAATTTCATTGTCAAAAATTTTACATTCGTTCTATCACAACTGTCATTTTCAAATTAAATATATTATTAAATAAATTAGGACCATCTTGTCTACTCAATACTATATCGTTACAAACAAACTAAGATTGTAGAAAAATGTATAAAACTTTAAAAATCAATTAGAATCTGTCAAAATTTAAATTCATTCTTTTCATATATATATATATATAGATATAGATATAGATATAGATAGATAGATAGATAGATAGATAGATAGGTAGATAGATAGATAGATAGATAGATAGATAGATAGATAGATAGATAGATAGATAGATAGATAGATAGATAGATAGATATCACACATTTTAATTACCAGAACTGTAGTTTTTTATTTATACTATAAAATATATTAAGACCCATGTCTAGTCATTCATTAATCATCGATTAAGCAAAAGTAGGTTAGTAGACAAATTTATAAATGTAGGGCGGTAGACAAATGTATCTGTGTACTGATATGCTGTTGGGATTGGTGAGAGTTACATCAGAACCAGTCCTCGATGTAAAAGAAAAGTTTGTTAGTGCTTCCTCGACTGACAAACAGCGTTTGACCGGGTCAGTTAGAATAAACTTCTGGAAATTGGGGTCAACTGGAGCAATCGTCGACTCATTCGCAACCTGTGTAGGTCAATGGTCAAAGTTGCGAGTGGATCAAGGAGAAACCAATGGTGTGGGGATTGCGAGAGAGGTCATATAAACATGTAGTATGTCACAAAAATTATTCAAAATTTACTGTGAATGCTTAATGAAGGAAGCATTAATGGAAGTTGGAGATTTCAAGATTGAGGATCAGATCGTTAACAAGGTGAGGTATACGGATGATACGATTATTATAATTAGAGGCGAAGAAGGACTACAGAAGTTGAAGGATAGAATAGTTGACACTGGGAAACAACATGAAATGGAAAACAACTTAGACTTAGATGCTACGAAGTTAGAGAAGAAATATTTATAGAGTTTCTTAATATGGTGTTGAAGGGAGATGGAGAAGATATAAAGGTAACCAAGAAAGTTCTGTCGCTTTTTAACCAACCACCTTCAAACATCGATATGCTACCTAAAACGTACCTGAAAGATCAAAAATAGTCCCATCAGCATCGACGACATGCTGCCAACGTTCTGGAAGGCCATGGATTCCATCGCGGTAGAACTTAAAGGGCCGTGAAGAAAAGGCATCAAGCACATTTTGCACCTCTACTAGGGATTTGAACTGGCGTCACCTAAGGTGATCGTCCAAGGAATGGAATAGATGATAATCGGACGGTGTAATGCCCAGGGAGTATAGTGTAGAACTATAATATGGTTGGATCAGGTCCCCCTAAATTCTACCAGCCCCCTATTGAATTACCATAACCAGGTAGTATGTTGGATATATCCACACCAACAACTGACCTGCGCCTTATATCCATTGGCATTCAACTCACGGTGTGAGGGCCAATTGAACACAGACGTCCACAAAATACGACAGAACTTTCTTGGTTATCTTTATAGAATGAATGGATGGAGTAACAAACAAAAGGAATACGAGAATACACTTTTAGCCATCATCCTTCATAGGAAGGCCAATTGGATAGGACATATCTTAAGAAGAAATTGTCTCCTTGTCCTTCATAATATCAAAGAGAGAAAGAAGAAAAGCGAAGAGTAGGAAGAAGAAAACCACAACTGTTCGATGATTTATAAAATCAACGAAAATAGTGTGAGATCAAAGAAACAGCTGAAGATCGAGAAACATTTTTAAAAAAACTTAGACACAAAACTAAGAAAAACACTCCTACTATCCCCAGGACTTGCCAACTGGCAGAATACTTAAAATAATAATAATAATAATAATAATAATAATAATAATAATAATAATAATAATAATAATAATAATAATAATAATAATAATGTACAATTCCCGGATTTTATAAGTAAAATTTACGAAAGGTATGTAGGTTTCTTTCTTAAGAAAAGAATATGAAACGAAAATGTTAACTTAAAATAGTCCTTACGGAGAAGCACATCTTAAGCAACGATTATGAAAAGGGTCTTACATCTGAAATAAGAAGTAATATTAAATTTCTAAATTCTATTTTGAGAGCCACCTAGTGGGTGAGATTTAAACTAATTAATTTATTAAATAGTATGAAAACTGTTATAGTCTAAACAGGGGTAAAAGTGAGGGGGAATGCTTGGGGACAGCGTCCCCTCGCTTCCAGAAAATATCCGTGGCGTCCCCCCCACTTTCTGAAAAATATACAATGGGTAAAGATAGGCACGGGAAATGGCGTGATGTCATGCGTTCCCCTACCTTTTCAAATTCACTTTTATCCCTGGTTATAAATAACTTAATTAAAGAGTTTGGTTTACTAAAGCTTCGTTATACCGTATATTTACTCTATCCGTGTGTCCGTCCGGAAGACACAAAATCTTAAGAAATACTTCATGGATCATAATCAATTTTGGTCAAGATTTAGAGGATCAGAAGTTAGGAATCGATTTCATGGATGGACGTGACCCATTTAGTTCACCCCAAGATATGGGCAATCAAAATCGATTCCTCATATATTCGATTCTTATGGGGGTGGAGCTGGAGTGCCTCAGAGATAGAGCGTTCAACTCTGGTGCATGGGATCTCTGTTTGGATCTCAGCTCGCACCAAGTGGTATTTATGGCGAACAAACGCCGCGCATGTGGGTTTTCTCCGGGTTTTTCCGTTTCCTTCTACTTTCTTCATTCTACCATTTCATTCGCTATCATCATCAGCGTCTTCTTTGGGCTACACGGCATAATCATAATTTCGATTCCTATGGGAGTAGTTACGGATATCAACCTTGGTTGATAGACTATTCACAATACTGTTAAGATTAGTAGGTTAGTATACCGTAAGACGGGGTTACTTTGCACAAAATTTAAGTAACTAAAGAAAATGGCATGTAAGTTACAAACGTAATGATTTAGAATACTGTATTTTAAACATATAATAGCTAGATATATATAAGGAAAACATTAATGCAAGTTCATTACTAAACATTCAGTATGACCATAGTTATTGAAATATAAAGTTTGGTGCAAAGTAACCCTATGGATGGGTTTTCTTTGCACAACATACAAAAAAGCGTGTTTAACATACGAACATTACATTTCTGTGCAATGTTTTCCCTTCAGTATTTATACATTTCACATCTTACACAAAACTGCAAGCAGTCTACAAATATTGATATTAGAATGATGGTTCCGGTGTCAGTACCTAGTTTGAATTATCGATATTTGTAAAGAAAATTGTGTATTTTCTGGACGTTGGTTCGATTCCTTTGAGGATTATAAAACAAAGTGGTTCTTAACATAGTTTGGCCACAATTGTAAGTCTCGTTGTTAGGAGCTCAGTTGTTCGTTTTAGTCTTTCGTAGCAATTAGTATTGATAATACTTTGTATCTTTGCTTATTGTTTTTATTCTCCTCTTCATTTCGAAAGGGAAGAATTTCCGAACATATACCACCATAATTCACCTTATTTTGAATGTAAACGTCATTTGTAATTAGTAAAGAACAAACATTGAACGTTCCAACGTAGCTACAAAAAATAATTTTAAAAAATGGAGGTGGTGGGGCGTTCGAACCCATACTCATGGTCATTAAAAATACTGCAACTACATCCCTTTAACATTTCGGCTAAGATTTCTATATTGAAAATTTCTATACTGCTTCCATTATGACAAGACGGATATTTGCCTTTCCTTATTTTGAGAAATTGAAAATGTTGACTCGAACGCTTATGTTTAGGTTAGGCCTGGTCAATACGTTTTGTAAAGGGGCCTGGGTATATTTTTGACACAGTAAAGGTGCGAGAAGGGAGAATGTGTGTAAAAGAAGGAAGTAATCAGTAAGAAATAAAGAAGGATAGAGAGAGAAGAAAGAGAAAGATATGATAAAGAAATGTCAAAAAAAAGACATGAAGAGAGAAAGACGAATGAAGACATGCCCACTATATTTGCATTCTGGTAAAGAACACACTGTTTACTTGGATTGTTGTCAGTAATCGCCTACTATCAAAATTATTTCCACAGTTTCAACGTCATTGTAATAAGGAAAGAAAAACATTCGTATAAACTTGCTGTAATGGGAGCAATGTAGAAATTGAATATATTATATTTTATTTAACGCAGAAATCGTAGTCGAGAGGTTTAAGGCGTGTGATATTAGTATTTCTAATGACAATGGGTATGGGTTCAATTTTTGTTTTTTACTAATTGCAAATGGCGTTTACAATCAAAACAAGATGGATTATTGTGGTATTTGTACGGATAATCTTGTCTTTTGAAATGAAGAGAAGAATAAAAACAATACCAAAGACAAAAAGTAGTACCAATACTAAACATTATCAATACTAATTGCTACGAAAGACTAAAATGAACAGCTGAGCCCCTAACGACGAGACTTACAATTGTGGCCAAACTATGTTAAGAACCACTTTGTTCAATAATCCTCAAAGGAATCGAACCAACGTTCATCCGTAATAAGATGACCAAGATGTTCATGAAGTGACAACTATACTGCGAAGGTGATATTTTTTATTATTATTATTATTATTATTATTATTATTATTATTATTATTATTATTATTATTATTAGCGTACTTTTGAATTTTCACGGCAAAATTACTGTATAATTTCTGTGATTTTCCTGCATTGTATGTTATTTAGTTTATTAGTGGGCACTAAATTGTCTCCAGGTCATCGGATAAATGAATTTCGGCATGTATCATTAAGGAAGAACGTTACCGGTGCGTTCCAGCCATCAGCGCTGAACTTAGCAATATTTGGCTCATAATTTTACGTGATAAGATAGCGTAGGGGTAACTTGGTAGAGTAGGGTAGGGGATTTTGGACTTATAATACAGTTAATCAACATAGGTTCAAATCATTTTCATGTCAAAAAAATGGTTTATGAAGTAATTATGAAGAATCGAATAGTTACTTCTCATACTAAACGAGCAATCCTTAAGAGAGTGGAAGGAGAAACCTGTATCATGATAGATAAGATTTACGATTGTCGATTTCGAAAGGGCAAAGGAATTACTAGGACATTCGCAACAATTTATTGATCTGCAGTATACACTTTTCGTGCCATCCTTCTCAGAAAGAAACACTACACCATTGGTAAAACAAACTGACTTCCAAATAGAAAATATCGGTTCGATTCCTCGTTAGGTAGTATCATTTTTTCTTATAAAATAATGTCTGCATACACATATCCACAATAAACGAAATGGAGACTGGTGTTCGACAGAGATAAATATTCGGAGATGACCAGAAAAAGCATTTTTTCTCGTTTAATTTTTATTAAGAAAGGAATTTCTACATATTTTTCACTGTCCTGGGTTTGTTTGGGTTACCTTACCACTTGGCGCGCCGCGTATTGTTTTCTAGTTCGAATAAAGTTCTATTCCAGTAAAAAAATCAAAGTGTATAAACAAGACTGTTACATACTGTATGAATAAAACTAGTTGTAGGAAGAAATAACTGAATAGGAATCTGTTAGATTGTATTTATATAGCTTAATGTTGTGGTCTCAATATGGTTTCTCGTCCCAAAACTTCTTATTGTTTCCACAGGACACTTTTGGGGAGGAGGGAGTTGTGCGAATCAAAGTGTTTTGGCATTCGGGATATGAGTGGTATGTGGTTCGGATCTTGGAAAGTTAGGTGAACGGATAGTTTAGTATAATGCTTGCAATAATCAGTTTGATGCTTTATAGCTGTTTGTATTAGGCATTTATATTATGTAAGCGTCTATTTGTCATCTCGTCGATTTGAAGGACGCATCTCACTTTCAGTTCCGGGAGCATTTCTCTCTTTCAATCTCTGTATACATATATACAGAGAGCGGGAGAGAGAGAAACTTACGAACTGAGGGTGGTTTTCGTCTCATATTCTCCACGGTTAGAGCGCAAGAATGCCAGACTCATAAAAGTGGTGTACATTTACTTTTCTGACTTGCTTGCTTTGCTTTTTTTCAGAGTATAATTTTGTATGGTATATTATTTTGGGGTAACAATTATCATGTAAATAGCATTCTCTTAATACAGAAAAGGCCATCAGAATTATTTCAAATGTAGACAAATTAGCTCACTGCTGACCTTTGTTTATCAATCTTAAAATTATGACAATAATCAATCTATACATTTACACAGTACTCCTCTATATAAAAACTAAACACCAAAATTTACAACTCAGTCAAGACATCCATTCGTATAATACTAGAAGCGGTAAATTCATAAATGTCGCATATCAACGACTGTCCAAATCATTAAATAGTTATGAGACAATTGGGATAAAACTGTATAACAAGTTGCCTGCATCACTAAAAGATGAACATATAGATAGATTTAAAAGTAAGTTATACAATTGGTTAGTTGCAACGCCCTTTTATTCTTTACAGGAGTATTTTAATTGTTCAATAGAAGTGTAACGTGTTTTGTAATCTCGTGTTGAGCTTGTATTTAAAATGCATATTGTTATTGTAGTTTATTTTGTAATGTCATTTCATCATTAATTTAGTTATAGATCATTATTTATTTATACTTACGTATCAATATTCTATCACTTTTTGACGTTATCTATTGCTATGTATAGTTTAACAACAATAAAATTATTGTTATTATTATTATAGAGTACCAAGGGACAATACTTTGCATATGGTGATAGCTATTTGATGTAGCCCGAATAAACTTATGAATTTGTATTTAAAAAAAAAGCAATATGCCTAGTTAAATACTCATTACATGCTATTTGAGGAAACAATGTAATAAAACTGCAATATTATTTGTTTTATAAAACATTATATTCCTTGTATTTAGAAAGTTATTTGACAATGCAAAAATTCCCGTTCTAGGTCTTGTTATTGCTGCAATACTCATGTAACTTTTACAATATGAAGCTAAGTTATCAGTAAAGAGCGGATTTTAAGGTTCAGCACCTTTTCTAAAAATGTAGTTGTTAAACAACCGAAGTTCAAAATATGTATTTCCAGACATAAAACGAACTGAAATGAACGCACTTTGTTGCATCTTTTTCGTGAATATTGCATCTTTTTGCTAAATTAATACAATTTTCTTTTTTTCTTTTTTTACTTCTTTTGGCCTTTAGTACCTTTATTGTCCAGCCTTTAGCACCATTATTGTCCTTTTTTCTATTTCTTTAAAATTTGGACAGAACAATATGTTTTATTTTCAATCTAGTTTACACATAATATTCCATAAATTTACACACAATCTTGGCGGATTAGCTAGGGACAAATTTAAACTGAATTTGCGAAACAATCCGGACTTAGAAACCTTTGCAACGTCAACTGAACTTCCTGTCCATGTGCTTACAAGATATACACCACTGGTTTCCATTGATGTCGAGCAATGTTTAAGGATCTCCTGAACTCCAAGCGATAGAAATTAACATTCGAAACCATAGAAATGTTGTTCATAATCAATTATAACCAGTTTCCGAAAACCCAGTAGTATGTAACGGTTTCTTAAGCCACAATATTGCTAAATTAATGTTTTTTAAACACCCAGTTGGTTTTAACCACAATTTTATTACAAGAATGTTGAATGTTGTACAGGTTTGAGATTAAATAAAATAATTTTGCAATTTATGTCAAATGTTTAAAGCCAAGTTTTTAACAATATTTGCTGTTGTAATGAATAAAGAATTTTCACGTAACTGTATACTATAGCACTTAATAAAGATATCCTATTAGCACCTTTTTTGCACCTTTTTGAATGATTTCTCAGCACCTTTTATTCCCTTTCTCCTACCACATTTTTGCACCTTAAAATCCGGCCCCTAGTTATCAGGTTATCAACAACATATTTTTTTTCTTTAGCATAGCACAAACATAGTCCCTTTTCCAAAGCAAAATTAAAAAGTGTTCCTGGGATGCACAACTTCCGCTACTTGGAAATTTTTATCGTTTACTCGGGTGCAGAATAACGTCATGTCTTTGTCTTGCAATATTGTACCCCTTCCAACTTTCGACACCCTGCACAAAAAATTCTGGGTGCGCGCCTGGTTATAGTTTATACCGTAAGAATGTAAGCACAAACTTCAGTACATACTTACTTTGCATGTTGCGAAAATCTGCAAAGGTTCCATAAAGATTACGATAATTCTTTGTTCGTCTTAATACTTCTACATTCGCTGTGTTAATGTAACAATCTATTGTACAAATATATAGTAGATGTAACGAAGGGGAAAACAATCACTTTGTCTTTAAGGACTCATATTAGGGTGGATAATAATAATAATAATAATAATAATAATAATAATAATAATAATAATAATAATAATAATAATAATAATAATAATAATAATAATAATAATAATAATAATAAGAAGAAGAAGAAGAAGAAGAAGAAGAAGAAGGAAAAGCGACAAACGATATTGAATATAAACTTTTGAAAGGGTAACAATCGCTTGAGTTTAGCAGTTGAAAAATTCGGCTTCTTCTTTCTTTCCTTTCTGTTTTTTTCCTTTTCCTGTTTTTAGTGTACCTTAATAATTTGCTCTGAGAATCTTAACTATTCAAACAATACTATACTATAAATAAAATAATAACAATAAGACTGATTTATCATACATATATAAACAAGAAAAAATTACTACGTCTATAAGTTAATTACTTGAAACAATAAAAAAAATTACATTAATGAAGATATCAAAAAAAAAAAAATCGTATACAGCGCAAGTCGGGAGGTCGCTATAGTGCCCACTATCACATTGGACCAGGTCTTTTATTACATCCAGGCACCAGATCACATTTTAAAAAAGTTGATGGGCGGACGAGTATATGCGTAAATGCGTGAATTAAGGTAAATTAATAACATTACTTTCGTTCAGTAGAAAAATTCTGAGGAGTGCCGGCCCTCCCTAGCCCCCCTCTAGTTCCGCCTATGCGAGGTAAGTCCTGAGGTCCTTGAAATTTTACATCTTCTTGAGACTTTTCCATGTTTCTAGGTCTCCGCTTAATGGTTTTCAAATTGCTCAACGACGTAGACCTCCTATCCTGAGACAGAGGGACATCATCAACGTCTGAATTTTTGTATCATCAGAATTGGGTATGACGATCCTCTCAGGGGAAGGAGCAACAGAATCTTCATCGAAGTCCGATAACAAAATATTGGTATTTCTTGGATCTAGTGCTGATTCATCTTCGAATAAATGTGATAATTCACTGTCTTCACCATTTGAAAGTTCTCTAACAGCTACTGATGAACGTCCATCATAAAAAAAAGCCCTGGATCAATATTGCTGTAACAGAATTGCAGGACGACTATAGAAGTTGTTACTTCCGCACTTCAAGAACATAAAAGTATATGCAAACGCATGGTGTGACATATAGTTTTTTTTTTTTTTTTTTTTTTTTTTACATTTCTGCAATACGAACATACAAAATGAAGATTGTGTGTTGGAAATACATCTCAAAGTACTTATCTTGAATGTAATACTTTTTTGTTTGGAAAAGTGTGCTCAATGTTTCGCCCCCCCTCCCAAAAAAAATCAAATAAAAACTCACTACTTCACAAAAACCCACATGTCAACGTTTCCCCGCCAAATACAACTCACAAAGAACATGCCAGATGACACGAGCGTCTCTGGTGGGGGGGCGTCCCCCCAAATTTTTGTTGAGAAGATGAAATTGACCAATGCTGGTGTATATGGAAGAAGTACAGAGAGGTAGAACAAATGAATTTATATGTGTTTTTAAATGTTAGTTTGGTGTGATTGAAATGTTAACCACTTTCAAATAAATATAGGCTATATATATGTGTGTATTTAAAAAATACATTTCTTGGTTAGTCAAAGTAGTCTCGGCTCTAGTCATTCACTTTTGTCATTACGTAACCAGCAAGAATTGGACTTCATGATGAGAGAAAACCAGAGAAGGGAAAAAATGTATAGAAAGTTGATCTGCGAATTAAAAATGTACAGAGAAATATACAATAGAAGTAAAGGTGTCAAGAGAAATTAAAAAGGATAGAGAAATTTTAATAATGTATATGAAGGTAAATTTCATGGAAATAGAAGGTAGCAAGGGAAAACTACTATGACAATGTAGCTATAAACTAAAATTAGAAATGAACTTTTAACAAGAGAATTGCAGCTTGTGAAAAATGGAAAGAATACATTGAGGAACCCGTGATAGCAAGAGTAAATTTGATATCTTATATATTAAAACGGAAAATGAAATAAATGGTGATAGCAAACGAATTGTTATATTAAGGGACAAGTTCAAAAATATATAGTGAAATTAAGGACGAAAAGGCAGACAATATACACTACTTCATTGAGAATACAGGAGAAGAAGGAAAAAAAATATTCGAAATGTAAATCAAGAGTGTCATTGTAAGACTTCTTTCAGAGAGTCAAGATTTTGTAAATTACCATTTTACTCATAATTTTAAGGTAAATTCAGTTGGAGTCTAGTAGCATTCTAGTCGCCCTTCCCCCCCAATTTTAACTTGTCAGAGACGCCTGCCAGATGACATCAAAATCTCTTATTCATACACGTCAATATCTCACACAGCAGACGAAACAGTCATTTGGCGCCTTTGGTAAATTACGCAAAAGCTAAAGTGAAAAAAGGGGATGTGCCATGTGGCACGGCATGCGGTAAGGGGTTAAACCCTCTTCCTGTTTTAGAAAGTTGTCCTATAATGTTACTCATGTTAGGAAAATGCATGTGCACATAGGCCTATATAAAATGGAAAGAAAAGTAATAAAAAGTGCTCAAATTCAAGGAAAAACAGGTTTTATTTTTGAAAATTTTCTTACCATTTCGTACCAACCATGGTGGCACTTTGCGGCTAGTCTGTCGACCTCGCTCAAATGTACGGGGCGCCGTCGTATACTCTCGCCCCGGGCGCTGATTTTTCACGGCGCGGCACTAAATTCTATCACTATAGTAAAGCTTATTTTTCGCACAGGGCATGATTTTTGGTATCGTACTTTAATTCTACCGGTGTGCCATATCAGCTCGTACTGTTCCAATTAGATCAATTTTTCTTTTTCTTTCTTTCTTTTCTTTTTTTAAGGCTTAAGACTGTCTATAAACAAATAGACACAATACTCTTATTCTTATTATTTTTAAACCCAAAGACTTCTGTAGTGATACGAATAGCTGGGTGGACAATATACCGGTACGTGCTTTCTAACTGCGTAGTCATTCGTTCGGTTCCCGCTCGGATTTTATATTAAACAATATTCATTTCACATTGAACGCCATTGTAGAGAGAAAAAAGAAAATGCTAAATTTCAATCCTATATTAGTCTATAAGTCAAGCCGGATAGGAAAAAGGAACATATGTTAAATTGTTAGAAATTCAAATAAACAGTTAGTTAAATTTTAGTTTTTAAATATTTTTCATGTTCTTGAGAAATTAAATGTTCAACAAATTCCTCAATAGAGAGTAGAAAACACTATGTTCTTCCGTGTTATATGATTTTCCTTTGATTGTTTTCAGTCTTCGTGAACTTGCATCAGGTTGACACACTTACATAATAGAAGATCAGATTAGAACGTGAACGAATGGGGGGGAAATACAACATATGAGAAAGTGTTGCAGACGATGAAAGGAAGAAAATGAAGTTGATTGAATCGATGCGTAATACGTATTTCTGTTTAATGTAAATACAGAATATTTAATTTCTTTTCGTATGCTTACTTTTCAAGAGTACTTCGCATATTTACATACACATACGAGGAATTAAAGGAATTTACAATCGTCATTGTAGCAGTCATAAAACTTTCTTGAATACTGCAGTAATCACGTGACGACACTAGCAAATATGGCTTACGGTTGGTTTTGGTGTTAAAGAGGAAAAAGCTGCTCGTGTGTTGCTTCGCTTCGCGAGTATACTATGTTTATTGGATGTCTACATAACAATGCAAAGGAGCTCTAAAACCAAAGAGATGTTCATCATTAGGGCGTTAGAAAAGATTCTGAGCGATAAGGATATTAAAAGATCGCACCACTCCCAGCTGAAAAGGGCTTGTGAGGTGGCACTAGGTGAGTTGTTAAATTTGCTGAAATGTGTGTTGAAAAGTGATATTAGTATTATATTTACATAACCACTAAACCTATAAGTATATCATCATTGTAAGGTATCCCCCTTAACAGTATGAAAGGAATACAAACAGTGTCAAGTGTAATAGTGACGTGCATTGTGTTGACAGAGGTCATTCGCAGTTGATGCTGTAACCGATATTGTATCAATTAGTTATTGAGTTGCTATTACGATTTGTTTCCTGAGATATTGTTTCGATATGTTTTATATAGTTACTTTGTGTTAAACGGAAACTCTTCTGAAGCGAATAATGTTAAGTGCAAGGAACTATTAATTAGCAAGGTGTGAGAATGCTACCACAAAAGTAAGGTATAACTACATTGACTCAAAGTACCAGTGCTGTAACTGCAATGAAGTGATCAGCCGATGGAAATTTATTTATGTACATAAATTCTGTAATTCGAAGTTTAAATATGTAGAGAGGGGGGGAGGGGGTGCCGAAGATAACTTAGGTAATGAGGCATTTGGGAAGAAATTGTTAAGTGGATCTTAAATTGAGTAACAGGAAGGATAGGGGCCCGAGAATATGCAAAATATACGGGCCAAATGTATTATATTAGAACGGAATATTGTATGAGTAATTTATGCAGACAACATGCCTGTAAGGTAATTAATGGTGAAGAAATAAGAAAACGCCATGAACTATGCAATTAGCCGGCAAGGTTTTAGAACGCAGGCCCCCTTTCTCATTTAGCTGTAATAATGACAGAAAGCAACGTACCCTGCGGGGCTCTAACCCGCCTTCACTCGCTGACGCTCGCTCGGCAATACAATGTTAATTAAATATTAAACTGTGGTACAGAAAGGAACCAACCTACTAATCAAAATAGGGGTATATTCCCCAGTCAGCCATAAGGAAATTCTCATGCGATGTAAAGAATTAAATGTATTTTATTTTTTGTTAAAACGTGTGTTCATCTTCAATATATAAGAAGAAATGTGTTCGCTGACAAAGGAAGTTAATTATCTAAATCGTCTGGAAAGATATAAATAGCGGCGAAGCTAGTTTATGAGCACGTAGTATGTGTTTTTTCGCATTTGTCTTTGTTTGCTCATACCCACGATTGTTAACGCGCTTTGTACGGTCGCATAGCTACGACCTTAAACTGGAATAGGGGGACCCGGAATAGGTGTAGAAGTAGCTTGTAGCTACCACCTAGCGTAGTTCCATGTGTATATTTCTTACAGTTGTCGTTACTCTTATACCCACATCTCTGACGCATCTGCTGCTATGGAATCCTTGTCCCTCATGTGACAGATAGCTGTAGGTGCTGTAAACAAACCATAGGGGAGCATTAGTTGTCAATCATTGCAGTATTCCTTCATGCATTTTCTAAACAACCAAGATCACTGACCCCTCTGTTGTCGGTGTTTGGATGCTGAATATTTTATCAGATATTTCTAGTATTGCTTTCTGGTATTTGAAAATCCTACGGGACAATCCATCCTGTCATATTATGATGATGATAGAATTACGGTTTGATAGACATTTCAGTAAAATTGCCATATTTATTGTTTTAGAGCCTTATAACGCATCACTTATTTTATACAACTGTTGAGCGTCAGCTTTCTTAAACCGCACAGGTAGGTGCGGATTTTCGGATTTCGTTTTTATCGCAAATAAGTTTAAAAAGTGGAAGAAAATTTTCCACAGCCGAATCATATTTTTTTAAAAAAAAATTGTCCCAGGACCTACCAACAATCAGAATACTTAATAAGTTTGCACATATTTATAAATGTGTATGCAAATGGGCATGGAAACAGTGTTGAATTCAGACATTTTCACCCGGGGGGGAATGTGAACTCCTCGGGGGGAGGGTTGTTTTTCTATATTTTTACAATAAAGCAGCATATTTAACAATTCCATTCACATGCACATCTTAGCTAATATTGAGACTAATTGCTGATAAATATTCAATATGAGATTATAATTTTAAAAAATCCTTTAATTTTATCTAAAACATTAAATAAAGACTGGCAAATATATCTTGAAGTATATTATTCCCTATATTCAGTAGTTACTGTTTGTTACTAATGTAGAAGTTTTTAAAAAAAGATTTAAATTAACTCAAATATTTTTTGTCCTAAAACAAACATACATAGGAATATCTTAACAAAAAGTAATCATTCTTTCTCACACTTCTGATTCTAATTCAAGCATATTAACTTTGGTTTCTTCACTGTATACACATCAATAGTTTAGTTAACGAAATCTTCAGTAGGATTAGTGCCGTGTCGTGGAAAATCAGCGCTTGGCGTGAGAGTATACGACGGCACCCCCGTACATATGAGTGAGGTCGACAGACCAGTCGCGAAAGGGGAGAAAATTTTAAAAAGTAAACCCTGCTTTTCCTTGATTTTGAGCAGTTTTTATTACTTTTTTCCTTTCATTTTATATATGTGCACATGCCCACATGTGTACATGCGTTTCATTCCTCTCCTTTTTCTTTCCTACTTTTCTTTTTCCCTCCCGAATTTTACGCCCCTTTCTTCGGCGCCGGGGGCGTCGCTCCGCTTGCCCCTCCCCCATGCCACGGCACTGAGCAGAATCTTCGTCACTTTCAATAGCAATCTTTCACTTATATACTACTATTATATTGATAAATTCTATATAAATCTCTTACCCCGGAGGGATAACTGTTCCTCCCTGATCCCTCTAAATGGCTCTCTGAATTTCACCCTTTAACTGACTTATTTTTAGTTAAAGAAAATTGTGTTTACTTTAACAATCGTAAAATACATTTACGTCTGTTACTTCCGATGCGAGAAATGGGATTTAGGCGCTCTATTTCAAATAATGCAAGAACTGAAATCTGCTGACATTAGAGATCATATACAATGATCGAAAGATCTACCCTATCTTTCCTTAACTATCTCAATCTGTGCTAGTGCTACCTACTAACATATAATATAGGGCGAGAGTATAGTACCTACTAAAGTACAAACCTTTCTTCAACGTTAAGAAATACAGGGTTTATTGACTATTTGATATTCTATCTGAGATATTACATGTTCAATATTTATATAGAAAAGGGTCTGCGTCATTTATATGTAGGCCTATATTGAGAGATCGGATTTCGTCTGCCCGTGCACGGGAAGAAAAAAAATATTAGGTGAAGTAATTTCTACATTTTGTGATTGAAATTTTGGAAGTTTCTCCTGGGAGGAATGAATTTTCTTCAGGGGGACATTCCCCCCCGGGCTACCCCCTGAATTCATCCCTGCATGGAAATTAGACGTAATATATGTGTAGGCCTACATCAACTCAGTTTGACGTTCTGATTTTATATTTGTACATGGCATGTTGTTCCCGCACATGCACAGTTTAGTTAGAGCAATAAAATAGCTGCTGTTCCGTTGAGGTTCTCATACTTAAGTTCATTGCATATTCACAGAATTCACCCTTAGTGCCTCAGAAAATGTTTCTTAAAGGAGAAGGTACATTGGGTGCAGATTTACCTTAGGAAGATTACTTGTTATGGGTAATAGTATGCCGTCATTGATACAACTGTGCAAAAGCACGAAACAACTTGTGCTAGATGGTCACGAAATATGTTCTTTTGCCGGATTTAATTTAAAAATTATGTTCTTTTGCCTAAAGGGCATAATCGCTGGGCGTTAAAAAAGAACTCGAATAAAGAATTAATGTTGGTCGAATTACTGCATACCGAGCACTTACAAAGGGTTTAAGAATCTTGGAGAAATACTGCAATTTTCCATGTGTGTAAGTTTGCTGTGTCTGTTATAATTATTTCAATATTAATATTCGAATTCTCGGAGGGAATTATAAATAACAGTATACACTGATGTCCAAAATTATTGTATCATGTCTATAACTATGTTTTTGTAAGAATATATTTTGATAACGAATTCACCCGGTATTTCTTATAATGTTAGTAAGTGTATAATAAGCAAAGACATGTATGTGGTAAATTTCATATCAAAAGAGCAGTAAATAAGAACAATAAAACAAAGATAAAACTTTCTTGTCCATTAGCAACATTTTGTTTTACACATTGTAATTTTCAAATTTACAATTCTTTTCCTATGAAATTTACCACAAATATACATTTTCCCATTATACACATTATGATTAAGAGAAACAAGGTGATATATTGAAGAACATCGTTGAAGATTGATGAAAGCTAATATTTTAAACCATGTATCACTTCATTTCATCATGCAATTGCTTTTTGAGATAATATTTACTGTAGTAACCGCAACGATTCGTGAAGACTGGGTTCTACACGAATCATAGAAATGTTTTGCTTCACCGCTGATACATCGAGGATTTCAGTACGAGTCATGGAACCATCTTACGAACGCACACTTAAGACATAGTCAAACAACGGGAGTTCTCCATTTAATGTGCCAAACTTTGAAGACAAGTTAAATGAGTGACAAGAAAAACACAGAAGGGAAAAAGGACATTCTGCTTTCCGTTTATATATATATAAACTGGAGAACACTGAAAATGTTATATCTCTCTTGCTTGTGAATTACCTTCTTATTGTTTCTAATGTCGTATTGCATAGCCCAGGAATATCTCCCAAGAACGGAAAGTATAAGAGTACGCTTCAAAAACACTTCGAAACAATCAGTGATAATGCTTCACATAACAATAACAGCACTGTAAGTCCCATCAAATAAATAAATTCAAATATCCCAATATCCGTGTTACAGGAGACAATTACGTTGCTGTGTATACCCGTAGATAGATTCTTGGGCACACTGTCGTCCAGGTGGCGAGTGATTGTTGACTAAGCACTTTCGCTTTCTTACCCCCCGGACACAACATGATGTTAATGTGACTGAAGAATGAAGAACAGCAGTGTGTGAGAAACTCTCTCCTATTCTTGGAGGATATTCTCTATTAACAGTTAATTTACATAACGAATGCGATTTGTCAAGTATTCCAGCCGGTGATCGTCTTACAAGGAATTTTGTTCAGCACGGAAACGCGAACTCCGTTAAATGTCCGATGGATTGGTATTACCTATCTCACGAGTTCGTACATTTGTTCTGTGGAGTCGCTGATGTATGTTTATATGCTGTTATTGTTCTTGCTTGAAACAGTTGTCGGGAGGGGAGTAATTGTCTCATGTCGGGATATTTTGAAATGAACATTTTCAGTTGACTGCACCCTACATAGCACGAACAAAGAAAATATTAAACAGCAAAAAATAATTAACATAATGAAACTACGCGACAATTCGACAACTCTGTGCTCTCAGGCTAACTGTATATCACAAAAGACGACGCTCGCAAAGTGTCATGAATAGGCGTTGGGGACCGGAACACACCCTCATGTTCTATTTAGTAGTAACATCAGTATATCTAGGTTAATTTTTAATAACTTCTAGTGATGACCTTAGTCAGTGAATAGTTGAGAATATTTTCTCTACTAATTTTCAAGGAACTTTGCTTGAAATATGTTCGTTCAAACAGGTCCATTTTTAACATCTTTTTACAAAATACTTACAGATTTTTTTACTTTCAGTGCATGAAAACTTTCCGGACACACTGTATTTTTCTTTAATTTCAGTAAACAAACTTTCCAGACACCCTGTATTTTTCTTACGTTATATTATAAAAGGAGAAAACAACCTTTTTTCTCACACCAGCTCCTACATAGGTACGAATTCAATTACATTTATTGATATTCAAGAAACGAAAAAAAGAAAATGCTCCAAGAATCGGGCTCAGATTTGATTCTTGATTCAGTTTATTTTTTACTTCTTGAATATAATTTTCCTTTTTTGATATCGAATTGAGACTTTGTTGTTGTTGTTGTTGTTATTGTTAAAGAGCACATTTTGTGTGTCAACTTATTTATTCATTTGCATATATTTTTTTAGAGGAGATACGAAATGAACTTAAAGATGGGGGACAGATTGCCACTAATTCGTCGTCCGCACTTCCCTTACCCAAGGATGATTCTGCCAACATTATTACTGCAGAGAAGTACTTCTTACCCTTTGAGTTGGCGTGCCAGAGCAAAGCAGCAAGAATTGTGGTGACAGCATTAGACTGTTTGCAGGTAACTTATTTAAATATATATATATATATATATATATATATGGTTAAAAATATTACATATAGGAAAATCCGTACAATGCTGAAAGACCTTCAAAATTTTACTGTCTCCTGCTGCGTCAGCATATTATTATTATCATCTATAGAAGGTTAAACTATTGACTTGACAGCAGAGTTAGATGGCTCGGTGGCTCAGTTGTAGAGCTCGCATCTTTAGTGCGACAGGTCCTTGGATAGCTCCCAGCCATGTGAATTTCTGTGTCTTAACGGTTAGAGAACTACAAGCTGTAAACCAAGTTTGACTTTATGATAAATGTAAGTATTTATCATTAATTCTGTAGTTATTCCACAGATGTGAGATATAGCGCATACGAGTGGTGGTGAAATAGCCTTTTTCTAACGTTATGAGGTATTATTTTGAATGAAGAGAAAGCAGTAAAGAGACCACAGAGTCTGTTGAGCGTCAGAAATAAGCCATTAATAATAATAATAATAATAATAATAATAATAATAATAATATTATTATTATTATTATTATTATTATTATTATTATTATTATTATTATTATTATTATTATTATTATTATTATTATTATCTGTTGCATGAACCACATCATTATTTCCGTCTACACTAATTACTAACAAATCCGAGACTATCTGCAAAATACATAAACAGAACATTAGGAGTAATCGGTCTATCTACTTCACATAATGAGAAATCAGCTCATTCATTTAACGTTAAACTAATGTTTGGATAAATTCCTTCCTTTTGGTATAGAAATTAGTATCCGAAGAAAGTAAAAATAAAATGAAAATAGAAATGGTGCATCATTTAGGTAAAATTGCTACTTAAAATCAACTTTAAATAAATGGCGAACTTAGACATTAAATATCTATAAGAGAAACAGAAGAAGAAAAAGAACATAGATAAGGAACCCAAAACAGAACCAACTATGAGTAAGTGAATAATCGTACCAATATGCCCCTTCCGTATAGATAAAAAAAAGTAGGAGAAAAATATAGAGTTAGAATAGTACAAAAATCACGTATAGATTTACAAAAGTATTTAACAGACTATAAATGTTATTGTTTAAAAAGTCAAACACTTTCAGGCATTTACTCTGTGACGTATCGATGTAAACATATGTACGTAGTTATGACTAACAGATATGCAGCAACAAGGATAAAAGAGCATCTGAGAGACTCAAAGGAACAAGATCTATCATGTCGGGTTTATCAAAACATTCCACAAGAAAGTAAACATTAGAGACCGGATGTTTAGGCATTAAAAACCTGTGAAATAGGCAGGCAAATAGGCACTTATAAATTTAAACAATGAAAATAAATACTCAATACAATTAAGAAAAATAAATTCAAGTCATAGATTATGTTCAAAGAATACAGAAACATACCTGTTTGTTAATATCTTCTTTTACTGTACACATAAAAACGAAGCTTGATATGCATTCCTTGTATATTTGGTAAATATGTTCTATACAACACTTTATCACTACACATAAAAGTCCTTATTGGCTGCAATAACTTTCTCACATTTCTCACGAACCACCTGGCCTTTGGCACCTGGCACACAGCAAATTTTGTCCACTACAGATTGAAAATGTTCCAGGGAGTTGATCAAGGTTTTATTTCTCTTTTCCAGAAACGTTATCGTGCCTGTCAAAATTGAATAGTGGGTAGCAATGAAAGCTAAATCGTTTCGCACATCATTGTTCAACAGCTGGTGTGTTATGCGAATTGATGAGGCATCCTCTTCAGACAAACAGCTTACTACTTCTTCTACGGTATGAAAGTTGGTTGCGTAATATAGAGCTGCAGAAATCCAAGTACTCCACCTTGTTATTACTGGGTTTAAAGGTAAAGCAACTTTAGGGGTGGTTTCTTTAAATAGCTGAATTCGAGATGGAGCTTTGAGAAATATTTTCTTGGTATTGGAGGTTAAAGTATCTACTTTGGGGAATAAATCACGGATTTCCTCAGCGATTCGATGCAGAGCATGTGCAAGACATGTTATATGAAGCATAGCTGGAAAAAGAACTTTAAATGCCATTGCATGGTGCTGCGTCCGTAATAAACAGAAGAATATCTTGATGTTTTACACCATCCGGCCATAGTAAATTCAGTGAGGAAGTGAACAACTGAGCAATTGCTGTACTATTTGTTTTTGGCAGTTCCTCACATGCTAGAAGAAATATTTTAGGCTGTTGATCATGTTCCATTGTACCAATTACAACATTAACAAGGAACCGTCCCGTGGCATCGGTCGTTTCGTCAATCGAAACCCAAAATTTTCCCCTACTAACTTCTTTCCTAATTCTTTCAATAAAACCCGAATAACAACCCTCTACGTAATTTTTGTGCAGTGTTGACTCACTCGGTACCTGTTCACCTGTGTACTTCGACAAGAAACGCTTCAAGGAGTCATTTTGTAGTTTCCACAGAGGTATATCTGTTTCTAAGAACGCCTTATACAAATCTGCAGAAAACTGAGACTGCCGACTAGTGGTAGCGTACGTAGTAATCAGTGAAGGTTTTTCTAATTTTTGTTTTGCATTTGAAGTAGATTTATGTTTGGCAGTTTCTAAATGTTATGTAACGTGATATTTTTTCACACAATTTACAATAAAGTATGGTTCCGTCAGTTGAAAACACATCACAACCGAAAGTCTTTACAAAATTATTCAATTCACTCTTCAAAGATGTGGCTTCCTTAGACATCTTAAGAACAACTTTTGCCCACAAAACCACGCACACACGATATTAGAAACCACACGGCCGGTCACAAGACGAACACTATGCTGAAATGAGAACTTAAAGAACGTTTATTCTTTTGTGCATCTGTGGAATGCAACGCTGTTGCAAACAGGAGGAAGTGGGAGGGAAAAATATGGATCATACTGTGTCATTGATTTCGGCGATGTTCTTTTATTGTAGCGGGGTGAAGTTTGACCTTGAACTGCCCATAATTTAGTTTGTCTTAATCTTATTTCTCGGAAGAGGCAGAATCCTTTCTTGAAATACGAAATTATAGGTATATTTTTCCCAATGAGGTCTTATTTTGAAGAAAATGCATAGAATAGGCAAAATCAGGCATTAATGCAATTATTTAGGCAGTAAGGGACGAAATAAGTAAAATAGGCAAAATAAAATTGGCTTAAATTGAAACTGTGACCCCCATATAAACTTTTAAACGTTATTTTTGTCCATATCTTCAATATTAAAGAATAGGCATTTTGCCTAACATCCGGTCTTTAGTAAACATACTTCGGAAGATGTGTGATGAGTATTTTATTAGGACCAGGAACCCTGAATTAAATCATGATAGCAGAGTGTTAGATAAGTTATGGGATCAAATCATTCAGTACAATTAACTGCAGAATCAGAATATAGCAGAAATTCATTGAACTACTAAATAAATTACTCATTAATATTTAGTAGTTTTTTGAATTCATAATAAGAAAAAGGTGAATTCAGAGGGTAGCAATAGTTCAACAATAGGCAGAATTACTTTTTATTTATTTGGTTGTGGTGACCAAGAAACGTTTATAAGGAAAGACTTAATGGTGCTTTTGGCGGAACTTTTTAAAAGAACAGAGGACCAGGAATGTAGGAAACAGAAATCACAACAGGGATGCAATCCATAAGAAAATCTTGTTTCAATCCCTCGAAAGTAGCGAAGTATGGGGTAAAATAAAATAAATAAATGAAAAAAGACGTACAGGTAAATTATTTACTTTATTTTATTAGGCTGTATACATAATTGTAAAGATCCTATTTTCCATTTATATGAACAGCTCGGATTTCGACATACACAGCCTATTCAACTCTTCATACACTTTTCCCAACAAGACACAAGAGCAATTTACAGATAATCAATACTCAGTTTCCAGTGGACAATCCTTCGATGCTATATTTTTGAGAAGGCACTCGCATCTCTACACATTTTCACTGCGGCATTACTTCTTTTTCTAACCTACTCCTAGAGCTACTAAATAAGTACCACTAATCTTTATTTCTTTTCACTTTACTACATCTCCTTCTTCACTTTTTCTTGTTAAAAAATAAATTGATAAATAACATTCTGTAAACATAACCTTTACTGCAGATGTAACTCGCCATTTTTAAGCCAACTATAAAATCGTTTAAAAAATACCAAATGTAAAATGACTAAAAGATGTACAGAAAACTATAAAAATAGAAAGGTTTCCATTCACTCAAAGTTGCTTTCCATTTCAAGTAATGATACCTAAAGTTGTAAAAGATATGTAATATCTCTAGTATCTCGTCAGTGTAGATACGTCTTCCCTAATTTATTGCGCCATTGTAGAAATTCGGAATTTGCTTCAACACCATCTCTGCCGTAATATTAATCTATTCCAAACCCATTTTTAAATATCAGGTTATAGCAGATGTGTGTCTATAGATAGCTTTAGGCCTAACATCAATAAGTACTTTCCCTTGACATCTTGATTCCAACTCCTAATATCATGCAGAACTTTTGTGTCCATCGTCGGACAAAGACAGAGAAATTAATTACACACAGGTAAAAGTAAAAATTGTGTAAGATATATCAAATAAGGACATGAAGAAGTAACTAAAAATGTTAAAATGCCAGCAACTTAACATGTCTCTGACCATAATGCTTCAGTTGTTTATTACCTCTTTCCCAATAGTGTTCAATTAGAACTGTAGACCCCTTGCGTGCATTCTCTATGTGGATCACGTAGCCTGCCTGTGGTAGAACTTTCACTTCTCATGGTATTCGTTGATGTGATTTTTTTAAATACTGCTTTCAATTGTTTGTTGTTCTGTTCTTGAACCAAGTTGTTTCGTCAGGAGTTTGTTTTCGAAAACCATCCTCTGTTCTTCGTGAATTGGACAAAATTATCCCATCATATAATAAATTAGTTTAGATTTTTAAAAGTAAAATCTGAGTAAGTGAAATATCAACATCTTTTTGTGTATGTGGATGATATTACACACAGTGGCCCCGTGGCATCTAACTCTCGTCTTTGGTGCGAGCAGTCCTGGGTTCGATTCCTGATAGGAAGACTCAATCTAAAATTTGTAACAGCTTTTCCAGGTTAGTCATCCTGCCTGAGGTTGTTCCTTGGTTTTACTCATTCTCACTCGGCAAATGCCGGAATAGTTTTTAACATACAAGTCCCAAGCCACTTCCTTCCCCACTTCTTTCTTCCCTGGATAGTCTGCCACCAAGGGACGTCATCCCTTATATGTGACGTGCTTAAGGCCATAGATCCCGCCCATAAATGCCCAGAAATATGTATACATAAATAAATAAATGAGTATATTATTTAAATATATTTTTTTTTCTCTTGTCTTTTACAGAAATTAATTGCATATGGTCATCTCACAGGCAACATTCCAGATTCTACGAGTCCTGGTAAATACTTGATCGACAGGATAGTAGAGACAATATGTGGTTGTTTCAGTGGTCCTCAGACTGATGAGGGTGTCCAGTTACAGATTATCAAGGTATGCAGGATTATTCGTTGCATATCGTATAAAGTTAATATTAGGTTGTGAATGAGTATATAAGTGTAACCAAGAAAGTTCTGTCGCTTTTTCATCCACCACCTTCGAACATCGATATGTTACCTAAGGCGTACCTGGAAGATCAAAAATGGTCCCCATCAGTATCGACGACCTTCTGCCAATGTTCTGGAAGGCCGTAGATTCCGAAGGTATCAAGTACATTTTGCACCTCTACTAGGGATTTGAACTGGCATCCTCTAAGGTGATTGTCCAAGGAATGGAACAGGTGATAATCGGACGGTAGAATGTCCGGGGAGCGTGGCGGATGCAGTAGTGTTTCCCATCCAAGGCATAGAATGGTGTTCGGGGTCATCCTATCCACGTTGGGCTTAGCGTTGTCCTGTAACAGGAGGACCCCTTTGCGATTCAGAAGTGCTGGCTCCAGAGTTTTTAGTTTTTTTCTTGAACACGGCTCAACTGCTGACAGTACACAGTTGCATTGATACTCTGACCAGCTGGTAGCAGTTCCCGATGCACGATGCCGCAAGCAGTCCACCAAACACACAGGAGGACCTTCTTCTGGTGCAGTGCTGATTTCGGCTGTTTTGGAACCGGTTCATGGGATGTTAACCAATGATGATGGTGCCGTGGAGCTTCATGTAGGATTCACTTCTCATCACATATTATCACCCTGTCCAGAGATGTAGGGATGTACTAATACTCGATATCGATTGTGAAGAGACCGATACCGATACTTTTAGACACTTTATTATATACATAGTATCAGTAATTTTTCAGAATAATGAAATGATCAACATTGCAATAGGGTATATTAGATATGAGGCCAAACTTTGGCATACAAAGACAAAAAGCAGAATTTCAAATTAGGTTCCATACAAAATATAAATTTCCTCTAAATTTAATCCAGCTCTCACAAAATGAACTAAAAAAACAGCAAATACTTATATAGTGTAAACTTAATTCTAAGAGTGAGTGATCGATGTTTAGAGTGATAATGTACTTTGATAGTTACATCATACTTACTAGTTTCGTTTACATACATATAATGCAAACGGATACAAATTTTTATTGTTTATAAAATTATGCGTTTTGAACCAGGTGTTGCTGTTTCTCCATAAAAAAAATAAGTTTTTATTTTATTTTATTTATTTTATTTATTTTTTTTTTTAACGAAAACGATATAACCATTTATTAACTTTAGAACTAATTGTTTTTAAGCAGTAAGTAGGAGAAAATAATGACAAAATGAGCGTCTTGTGGATGTCTTCCATAGCATTTTCTTCTGAGTCGAAACCATGTCTCGTTTGGGATTCAAATTACGGGTCTGCTATCCTGACCATGGGCGCCCGAAGGAGAACAGGGTGGGAACCCTCCTGGCTCACAAAAAGTTATACGTAATATAGCAAACCACTTATATTAAATACCAGACGTAATATAGCAACCATGGAATGGACCCCCCATAGAAAATTTTCTTCGGGCTCCTATGATCCTGACCGAGGACCTTTGGCTTTTCTTCACCACTATTTTGGCATCGAGGGACTAAACATATCAGTTGAGTACGAGTAGTGCAAATGAAAGGCGTACACATTGATAAAGAAATCGATTGTACGATTGATAATAATTTAGACCAACTTTAAAAGAAACCGATGAAATGTAAGTGTCACTGTTAACATTAAACAATTTAAAAATAGTTCGGAAAATGTATCGGTAAATATCGGTGTCCATTTGCCGATACCAATACTCCCAAAAGTGACCGATACATCGGTACATCCCTACAGAGATGACTCCTTCCTCACACAAGACAGCAATGAAACACAAGTGCATGCTCGCGTTGCCTTCTGGCCCGGAGTCAAATCATGTGAGCCCATCGATCCAACTTGTAGTGCTTCCCAAGTTGATATAGGTGCTGCCGAATGGTTTCTCTACTCACACTGAATTATAGTCTCAGTTCCTCAAATGTCTGGCCACTGTTCGCGTGAATTGGTGCCTGAAGATTTTCATTCTGTACATGTGTTGGTCTTCCGGCACGTGTGCGTCTTCGAGTGTTTCGTTACCGTCCACACAAACTTGTTAAACCACCGCTGCACTCGCCGCCTAGTCACGACACCCTCACCAAAGACCTCTTCTGCCCCACTGCAGCGGCGTTTAACCCCAGTTTGAACTCGTATAGCATACATGCCCTAATGACGCTCTGTGGAGGTCCCATGTTCACTCAGTCCTTATGCAAGTTCATGGTGTAACTGAACTGCCACAACCAGATGGTATGTTGGATATACCCACACCTACAACTGACCTTCGCCTTATCTCCATTCACATTCAACTCACGATGTGAGGGCCAATTGAACATATACCTCCACAAAAAGTGATAGAACTTTTTCGGTTACCTTCATATTTCCACTATAAGCATAATTTGAACTACTAGTGTTATAGTCTTGATATTATTAGTGAAGATACGAAATGTGAACTGGAAATAGAGGCATAGATAATAGTGTGATAAAGTAAGCATTGATGGAGAAATAATCACTTGTCAGCTAAAGAATATATGATTCGCATCTTTAGTTCCAGATTATTCTTTCCGGGAACAAACTAACTTCAAACTAACTAGTAATAAATATACAAGATAAAATAAATTAAACTACTATATTGTAGAAATATTATCTGTTTTATTGGTTGTAAGCAGGTTTTATGTAAACCGTATTATTTTTTAGGCACTATTGACTGTCGTTACAAGCCAGCATGTAGAAGTTCATGAAGGTACAGTACTTTTGGCAGTAAGGACTTGTTACAATATTTATCTGGCCAGTAAAAATTTAATTAATCAAACAACAGCCAGAGCTACATTAACTCAGATGCTAAATGTTATATTCACCAGGATGGAAAGTCAAGCTGTAAGTTGATGATTATTTATTTGTTCATTTTTACTATTACTACTTATTACGGGAAAATTATGCTTATTGATGGTGTAAAATTGCGTATATTTTAACCAACGTTCTTGAACAGTTGGTAGATTTATATTAAACCAAATAACTGATTGAAGCTTGTTTATGCATTTCTTAGAATTATATCAATATTGTGTTAATCCTAACTGTGTAATGTTCCTTTTTAATGAATTTTTAGCCGATTAGTGTCCCATACGCACAATTACCAGTTGCGTAAGTAGCTTCCCTAAGTGTCTTCAAATTTCAATATTTTTCTCTTCAACCATATATTTCGCTTAGCTGTATGTGGCAGTTTGGTTACGTGCTACCGTCTTAGCGTACTTTGGGTAAACTGTTACTTGAATTTGTTTGTAATTTGTTAGAAAATGGGTGGCCGCGCGTAGCGTAGTCACTAACGCTCTCGCCTTCGGTGCGAGTGGTCTCGGGTTCGATTCCCGGTTGGGGCACTCGATCGAAAAGGTGTAAAAAGCTTTTCCAGGCCAGCCTCTCTGAATAAGGTTTTCCTCATTCACACTGGGGTGATACTTAAAACTTACAAGTCCCAGGCCGCTTCCTTCCCTTTCCCCGGATAGTGTGCTCGCCGAGGGATGTCATATGTGGGGCTAAATAGTCATAGATGCCGAAAGCCCAGGAATCTAAATCCTAAATTCTTGTTAGAAAATGGCTGTTAACTAATACTGATTCTGGTATGTATTTCAATACACTTTTCCACGAAGAAGGAAGAGCAAAATTGGTAAATTAGTTAATCGTGACTTGAAATCTGTAATGACCCCGAGTAATATTCAAAATATCGTATTTAGTTGAATATATGTGCCTCCCTTTTTAAAACTTTTTGGCTTCACATGCTTGGGGAGCGCTTATAATTGCATAGTTGCTGCGTAGTTATTGTCCTTTTTTGAACCGAACGTCAAACAAGAAAAAAATTGGAAAAGGGAACAAGGAACGTAACTACGAAAACTATGAACAGTGAGTTGAAAATATTGACGAGTGATGAGACACTGTAACACCATTACCAATCATACGTTCAATTTTTCTGCGTAAGAAACACCATAATAATGGAGAACGAAAACGAGCTCAAAAAGTTGACAACGTATAGTTCTAATTTTTCAGTTCATAACACTTTATGTATGAGTTCAAGCTTGTATTTTTCAGAATGAATAGAGAGAGAAATACCTAACTCGGTGGAGTCGTACAGGGTTACTTATATCCGTACATTAAACAAAATCTCAGAATGATATTAAATTTTTTTAGGTGATCGTTTGTATGCAAGGAGTGCTTTTATATTCTAGTAAATACATTTGACCCGGTGAGGATGCAACGTTAAGCTCTTGGTTTATATGTCATGTAACATCTATACTGAAAGGATCGCTAAACTTCAGTCCAGTCCATCTGAATATTACAGAATAACATAAAGAATAAAGAAATTTCCCCTTTCTCTTCCATATTCCGTAAACAAAATTAAAAAATAATTTAAAAAGTCCTAGCAAGTGTTTGGTTAACTCTGCAAAAGTCTGTAAGGGGTTAAAAGGTACAAAATGTAAAGAAGGAATGTACAGCAGAGACGCCGGATGCCGCGCGACAGCCTTTTTACATTTTCGTTTCAACCTATTGTACGTTGTCCACAGTTTAGTTTCGTTGGATGTGGGGTCTTATCTGAATGTTTTCCCAAAAGTCTGTTCGTAGTCCATTTGCCCAAATGCAGCTAGGTGGCGCTACTATGCCAGCAGAAGGGGTAAGTTGACCAAAGCTCCTTTTCCCTATAGTTGAAAAAGATATATGACCAACGGGTATTAAGGAACAGGACTATAGGAAACGATTTCGAATTAAGGTAAGATAAAATACAAAACATAAAGACCAAATAATTACGTCTACATTATACAGATAGCCACTTGTCCACACAAATGTATCAGATTCATGACAGAGGAAAATGATTGCTTCTCGCCTCCCTCTTATTAAATTTTGTGTCCACTATACTTTATTATAGGGTTTTGTTTCGTGGTGATGAATAACATTAGGGAAAAGTGTTTCTAAACTTTCTTGTAGGTACTTGGTCATTGTTAAATAAATAAATAAAGATACAAAATCTTAACTTCTATCCTCAGCTAATGATCGTCTTTAGAATATTATTTTCTTCGCCATATTTCCGTTCACTCGCAGGTTTTTGACATAAATCTCTTTATGATTTCATGAGATACATAACTCTATAAACTGCAAAAAGGAAAATGATCCCAAGTATTCTACGTGTATATGCTAGATTTTCATCATATTGCTTCCCTTTGGTGTTCATTGTATTGTTACCCTTTGGATGCTTGTACTGTTGATATTTGTTTTACTAACCATTAATTAAGTTCCAGAGAAGAGGCGAAACCTAATTTGTACGCCTTTCCATTGAATAAAGAGGAGGGGAAATGTTTAAGACAGTTTCAGAGCGTGCTATGAATTCAGTTGAATACAAGTATTATATTGAGGAATTACCATCAGTTTTGACTAGGATGTAGAGTGTGAAAGGTTGGGAATCAAGTTTGTTGAAGAAGGTGATATTCCAGCTGGAGGTGGTGGAAACCTGGTATTTCTGGTTTTAACGTTCAGTCACCATATGGCAGAAACGGTAATAGATAGCGACAAGGGGTTCCTGCAATCGAATACGAGTTCCAAATATACATCATCTCCATTCTTAACTTTGTACAAAAACCTGAAGTGATAGAAGTCTTCTACAATTTCCGGTTTCAGTATTGATATACATTGAGTAATAAACCCTCTAATCAAACAGAAGTGGCAGAAATCAAGCACTTCTGGCTTTAACGTTGATTGCTATGAAGTAAAAACGTTAATAGACAGTATGAAAGTTGTTTTCTGCAATCAGTTTAGCAGCCCGAGAATATTCCCACGCTAATCTACTAAAACCGGAAGTGATGAAAATCTACTACCAATTCCGGTTTTAATATTACCGTAAGAAAGTATCACACCATAGAAACCAAAACTCTTTCACGTTGTGTACACGTGGCACTTCTACTTGTTCTTTAATGTCTTTTATCTATGTTTTTCTATTGATTCCTCCATTGATTTGTTGCTTTTTGAGAACTGTATCCCACTCTGTTAATGATTTGATCTTTCTCTTCAAACTTTCTTCTGACATTGACTTAGCTACTTATTCTGTGGTCAACAGTGAATGACTAAAACATGTTTTTTTTTCTAGTATTTTTTTAACAATGCTTTTGTTAGTTTACTTTTCTTTCTCTCTGTATTAAAATCCAAAACATGGAACTTGATTTTCAGGTACTTTCGCATTAACCCTTTCACTGTGGAAGGCGACGGAAAAAAATTTCCCTAACCTGCGAATGTCGATTATAGTCGACGTGTTAAAATTTGTCTGTATCTTGGGTTTGTCGATTGTAGTCGCCAAAGGTTTTCTGTGTGATTTCTATTGTTTATCGAAAACAATAGAACACAAACAAAAATGAACGGTACAACTTTGGCGACTACTCTCGACAAAGCCAAGATACGGACAAACAAATTTTAACACGTCGACTATAGTCGACATTCGCATGTTAAGGAAATTTGGTTCTGTCGACAAAAGTCGACTTCCTCTGTGAAAGGGTTAACTAGAGCTCCGAAATTTTGTACAGATAATGCGTAAACCCAATGATAATACAGTATTTTCACATAATTTTCACTCCATCTTATTGTTTTACCGCGAAGTTAATAAATTAGTTATTTAGAAATAAATATGCAGCGCCTTTTTTATTTTATTTATTTTATTTTATTTTTTTGTACAACTCAGACTCTCACGGAAGTTTGGTTGGCTGTAGAGAATTTTATATCAACAAATGTGAGCATTTTTATTTTTGTAATAATGTGGTGGGCGTGGCGTGGGAGATCCGGGTTCGATTCTCAATAGGAGTTCATGTGGTTCGGATCCGAATTTGAACTGTAGGTCCACGTTTTTATGTAGCCTCGCTCATGAACGGAACGCTAAACTCGGAAATCAAACCAAATCTTTTTGTAATAACAGAAGAGAAACTATTATCTTCTACAATGCAGATAATAATAATAATAATAATAATAATAATAGTCTTTAAAACAATGCTTTTATAAGATATGGGTGAGGTCAAACGAAGTAATGGGTTTAAGACTGCCAAATGGTATTGGACGCGAGCGAATCACTTCCATATTCATAAAAATTTTAGTCCTCAAGCTTAGGAAGGGCGACCAAGCTTAGGAAGGGCACTTACCCCCATTTTTTTCGTTTTACGCCTAGTATGCCTAAAAATTTTACCCCTGAACTTCATGAAAGATGCCCAATGTTTTTTTTTTTAATTATTATTTTAGTTCCATTTCTTTATTTTACTTTGCCAAAATTATTTTCTCCATTTTAGTGCATGTATGAAGCATTGTTTTTTATTCTCTCTTTTCTTCTTTCCACTTAGATCTCTTCTTACTTAAAACTTAGTATTTACTTCTATTTGGTGCTTCCGGCGTGTATGGTCTAAAATATTTGTTTATTTTAAATTTCATATGATGCTACTGAGACTCCTGTGTTTGTCTTAACTATATGTTTAATTCTTTGTTGCAGGCAGAAGAAGTAAATAGAGTGAAAGAGAATTTGGAGAACATTCAACGAAGTCGAAGTGGTAGTAAATCGTCGGGTAAGAGTGTGTCTGATCAAGACCAAAGTGTGAGTGAAAGTGTGTCAACTGTGAAAGGCAATGAATTATTACCTCCTGGGAGTGAAGTCATTCAATATGAAACTAGTGAGGAGAGCAACGCTGCTAACAGTGAGAATGAAGGCACCGTGAGCGTAGAGCATACACGTAATAACATTCCAAATGGACCAGTCGGTGGTAGAATACAAGAAACGGACGATAGTAGTGGAACGCAAGCTTCCAGTCCAAAAGAAGTGGTACAAGTTATATTGGACGGAATTGTAAATAGAGTCTTTGAAGGTATAGTGCTTTTGTGCGTCGTTTAGTGCTACAATTATGTTGTTGTAAAGGTAGTGTAGTTGTGCTCTGAATGGATGGATTTACGCTGGAGGTAACATTGCTAATAATATATACACAGGACCCTATTGAATACATATTACATAATGATTAAAAATGTACTACTCTCTGTATCCGGTCTGAATGCGAAATTTAAAGAATTTCGAATCGCCGGTTCGCGTAGTTACATTAGATTCCTTAATGTGGTAATCCTAGAAGATTTAAAAGAACATGAATCATCAGAAAACCAATTATATTTGAAGTATATAGGCCTATAACATTTTTAGAAGATTTAATGATCAATTTTCTCCCCGACCTTAAGTACCGTTCTTCCCTTCCCTAGAAGAATTCAGCCCATCAGAACACTGAATTTTCAGACTGTAAAATGTTTGCATGTTATATTTAGAATCATTACTTATGTGATTGCCTTAATTTTTCAAGGGATCTAGTGTAGTTAGGCGTTATGTTATTGAGGAAGATACCAGTGAATATCGAAATTACTGAAATTTCATCTTCAAACTGGATTCAAACAGAGGATGGTACATTTTAATTCATTTTTTGCTATTTTAAATGACAGCATTGGCAGATGAGTAAAACCGCCTTTTACAATGCGCTTTGAATAAATGGATGTACACTGGAGGTAACATTACTATTAATATTTACTTACCACACTATAGGATAACAGTGAGACTACTTTCCTAACAATGCTATTTTACTAACATTTTTAGAAATGTTTTACTAATCTTTTCTTAACGTAAATCCACTCTAATGGTAGGTTAGTATCAAAGAAATAAAAACACTGGTAATAATAAATGTGCGCAATAGAACCACTAGTGAATGTGTTACTAATATTTTCACGTTTTTCATACATTTATAAATTGACTCATATTAATATAATTTAAAAATCATAAGAGTATACCTCGCCTCAGTGTACTTGAATTGTACTGAACTGTTTCAGCAGTCTCTGTTGTTTTCATCAGTAGCTCTGGGAAGCTCATGAAAGTTTTACACTTCTCAGAATGTCGTTTTGTACTTTTTTTCGTGTCCGGTTATCAAATTACCGACCTTATAAATGTAAATCATAATTTGTCGGCTTGGCACACGAGAAAAGTGCAAAATGTCATTTTAAAAAGTTTTAGTTAAGACTTTTCTAGACCCACAGCTACTGACGACAGAGGTTGCTGAAACAGCTTAGTACAGTTCAAGTACACTTGGATGTAACTTCGTACAAATTGTTTGAATACACTCCTTGCGGTCATTGTCATTAGCATTGTTGGTGGCTACAATACTTAAAATACACGATTGAAATAAAATGAAATGAAATCATTAAGTTATACGTCGCACGGCTATGTCGCTATAGTAAAGGAGACTGTGATGATGAGAAATGAATGAAATGGTGGAATGAAGAAAGTGGGAGGAAACGGGAGAACCTCGAGAAAACCCACGCACACGGTTTTTGTCCACTACAAAGTTCACTTGGCGCGAGCTGAGATCAAACCAAAGACCACATACACCAGAGGTGAATGCTCTACCACTGAGTCACCGCGGCTCCAAATATACGATTAAACTTGAATGTTAATAATGTAAATATTACTAATTAGCTAGGTTGTGCAGGGCGTGAAGAAAAGGACAATTGAACAGTTAACTTAGCAACGTAAAATCTCGTGTAAATTGTTCATTTTTCTCTTCGTAGTCATCCTGCTTAATATGATTTCAGCCATTAGAACTAACTGATTTGATATGATTTCAGAGCAAATATCTTTGACCTATCTGCTAACTCTTTTTTCAAATTTGCGATTAACATCAGATGTTTTTAAACTTCTAATTCTCTGTAGAATAAATTAGAGTTCTTTTACCTCATTTACCATCATTATATATGTAGCTTAATACTTTTATTGGGTTCGGCTTTCGTATGCTGTCTATTAGTTTTATTTATTGATTTACTAGCAAATTTCCCCGCGTGCTACTGTGGGCAGTATTTTGCGTTCTTCCTTCTTCTCCTTTTATATAGAATTCGTCTGAATTCGAAGTCTCGCATAAAATTCGGCCATCTCGTATGAGCATCTTAGGGAAACGCTACCATTTCTTTTTATTCAGTTCTAGGTCAGACATCTAAAACTGCACTGTCTTAGATGGAAAGTCTAAACAACAAGGGACGCCGCATTTTCCTGATGGAAAAACGATTCCCGTTAAATTCTTTTAACACGTTCGCTGCGTTACGAGTCATCGGTGGCTCGTGCGATATTTCATTTCTCTGCGGTGCCGTTTTATGCATTGTATTACCTCTGTGCAGAGATCTTATTAAACGCTTGTAGGGACATGGGTTTAGAAGTAAATGCGGAGAAAACTAAATACATGGAAGTGCGTCGGGACCGTAATACGGCAAATTATGGATGCGTTAAAATACTAAATAATACTTTTGATAAAGTGGATACTTTCAAATATCGAGGATCAATATTAACAGAGGAAAATCATATTCACGAAGAAATTAAATGTCGACTAAAAGCAGGAAATTCGTGTTATTACTCAGTTCAAAATCTCTTGTCGTTACGAATTCTGTCGAGGAATTTGAAGCTTAAAATATATAAAACGATAATCATGCCTGTTGTTCTGTATGGTTGCGAAACATGGTTGCTTACTCTGAGGGAAGAACATAGACTGAAAGTATTTGAGAACAAGATCCTGAGACGAATATTCGGACCCAAGAGGAACGGGAATGGGGAATGGCGGAAACTTCACAATGACGAACTACATAATCTATACGGTTTTCCAAACATTGTTAGGGCTATCAAGTCTAGGAGGCTTAGGTGGGCAGGTCATGTAGCTAGGATGGAAGAAAGTAGAAACGCTTTCAGTCTTGACTGGAAGACCAATCGGAAAACGACCATTAGGAAGACCCAGGCGCAGATGGGAGGACAATATTAAGATGGATCTCGCAGAGATAGGAATCCAAAGTAGAAACTGGATCCAGTTGGCTAAGGATAGAAGTCAGTGGAGAGCTTTCGTGAACGCGGCATTGAACCTTCGGGTTCCATAAGTCATAGAGTTTGTAAGTTATTACCTCTGTGCGTTTGTGGTATTCTCGTTCATACAGAGTTTTAACATTACTACCATCGATGGACAAACCTTCAACGAGACACACGGTGACTCGTATAGCACTGAGATCCAAACTCAGTTTTACTGCAGCAGCGAACGTATTAAAATCGTGGTATTTCGATTCTTTACATCTTAAGGACGAAGGTCATAATAGGGACACGGTGGCTTAATGGTAGAGCGCTTACATCTGGTGCGTGGGGTCCCTGGTTCGATCCACCGCCAAGTTAATTTGCTCGTAGATTTTCTCGGGGTACTCCCGTTTCCTACCACTTTCTCATTCCATCATCATTCACTTGCTTTAATTATCGTCTCCCTTAGCTTAATAGGTATAAACGTGGGACGTTAAACTAAAATATTTAATTTTGAACAAAAGTTATAATGGACATAACAACTAGAAACGCCTCTTAAGCCCTCTAATTGAGCCTTCAATAGTGAGACATGTAAGATTGTGCTGTTAGTACGTTACTTCGCACGGTAACTCTTCATACGAAACCGAATGTTTGAATTTTATTTTTTACAATAGGCAACTAGATCAGTTGTTTTGGCTGTTTGAAAATGAAGTCAATCTCGTTGAGATTAAAAATATGGGTGCCACTTCTTTACGTCCGTTAGTCCGCACGAGAACTCTTGAACTAAAAAAAAATAATTGAGTTTTGTTTTTTGTTACAGATCGCTAAGGTAGTTATCTCGGTCGAGTTCGTGAATTGAGTCGGTCCATTGAAGATTAAGAACATATGTCACTCATTTACGTTTTGCGTAATTTTACTTACTGTCTTTACTAGAATTTATATTTTTGTTTTTCCTATTATTTTATTAATATAAGGTGAAAAGAGGTTATTGGAATATATAGCTTGTTGTTTTTTTATTATTTTGAAAAAAAAAAGTTAGAAAATGGAATATTTTTGTTTTTTCGTGTTCTTTTCAGAAGTGCGAAAAAAGTGTATTTTGTAAAAAACCACATTACATTAAGGAATAGCTTAAAATAGACGATTTGTTACATGACATAAACATACAAGGTGGGGATGCGAGGGCGAAACCGCTGATAAATTACCATAATGCTTCAGCACAACGCCAATGGTGCCGGGAATATGCAGTATAGACCGCAGATGACTGAAAACTTGTGATATTGTTGAATGAGCATCGTTCATCTTACTTCAATTCACGGGACGTATGTTTGTGTGTAGCAGACGCTCAGAGAAACATATGATCCGCAGTGTCTTTGCCTAACCGTGAAACATGGCGGCGACTGTGGGTAGGAATATCGTGGTTTCCAGTAGGTCCTGTGCTGATGGTCACCGGTCGCGTCACTGCTTGTGATTGTGTCTCCATTTTAGAGAACCATGTGCATCTTATGGACCAGATATTTCCGGGGCAATGACGCCATATTCTAGGATGATAGTGCGCCTATTGACACAACTGAGTTGCTGCGGCGTGCTTTGAGGTACATAAGTGTGAAGTTGAACACCTACCCTGGCTGCCCAGTTCCCGAATTTGAACGTAATTGAACTTCTGTTTCTTTTGGAGACATGGATTCGGCGCTTGGACGTAAATGGACATCTTTCGTTTGTTTTGGAGACATGGATGCGGCGCTTGAACTAATTTGAACATCTTGTGTTTCTTTTGGAGACATGGATTCGGAGCTTGAACGTAATTGAACGTCTTTTAGGGAGACATGGATTCCGCACTGGAACATAATTGAACATCTTTTGTTTCTTTTGGAGACATAGATGCGGCGCTTTAACTAATTGAACATCTTTTGTTTCTTTTGGAGACACGATTCGGCGCTTGAACGTAGTTAAACATCTTTTGGAGACATAGATACAGCGCTTGAACGTAATTGAACATTGTTTGTTTCTTTTGGAGACATGGATTCGGCGCTTGAACGTAGTTGAATATCTTTTGTTTCTTTTGGAGACATGGATTCGGCACAGATTTCTGCCTCCATCCTCTCTCACGATACTGAGTGATGCACTGCACGTGAAATTGTGTAATATTCCACTTGCTACCATTCACGACCTCTGAGACTCCATTCCATGTCGCATCATAGTTGTTTTGAGGGTGAAAGTTGGTTCAATGCTATATTAATCTGGCACGTTGGATTTTTTCACGTGTTTGCATTAAATTGATATGTATCTGTATGGGATGCATATTTAACATCATTTTTTTTTTTTAGTAGTAGTAGTAGTAGTAGTAGTAGTAGTATCCTGTACATGCAATTTATAACAAAAGTATTTCGGGACTTCACTGGACCCTTTTTCAATGTATCATCATCCACTTCTCTATCCACAGAAATCTTTTTTCGAAATGTCAGATAAAATAAGTGAATAAGTATCAGTAGAGAGTGTTTCTTGTAAATTATATATTATAATAACAGTTTTCAGTCTAATATTGTTATTGACACAATACGTCTACTTTTGACATTTCAACATTAATGCCACATCAGAAGAAAAAAATACATCAGTCTTGCTTTATGTCTAACACTTACGTATTCGGAAAGTGTGGATTTAAATTACTTACTTTTTCTTTACAATGGTTTTACTATTTGAAGCATGGGTTTTACAGATGTACAAAATCTGTGACTATGTTTTAGTTGGTAGCAGAGGGAAAGAGAGGCCAGAAGATTGCTAAAACTGTTCCGATTTTTGGAATCTAAGGTTTTTTCCTCTGACTTTTCGTTCTTCGCATCTGGCCGCATATTTCTCACTTTATGAAACACTCACTTTATGGAGATAGAGAGGGTTGGTCAAAAGACAAGCCACAGGAAATAAAGTAGAGGTGAACAGGCCATCAGTAAACCTGAAAGACACGACAAATTGATATCCTGGAAATAGTCTCCAGCGTACTGTAGGGACAGTTTAGGAAGCACATGAAATGATGACGAGGAGCAGCATTTAATCAATGCAACCTTGGGAATGACACATTTCTTGGGAGGAGGCAGGGGCATGGTCCCACACTGCAGCATTAGAGAAAGTGTTCAAAATGATCACGATCTGAGCAGAGATCGTTGGAGCAGACAAGAGCTTTGAGAGAATCCCAGAAGTAAACTTCCGTCATGTTTCCTCCACAATATGCGTCTAGTAAACATATTCTCAAACAGCCGGAAGTGTATCTCCGGAAGACAACATGCATATATTGTTGCCTGTCCTTAGATGAATCAACTGGTATTTTATTTTATTTATTTATTTATTCATTAGCAAAAGTGAACATTCTTCACACATAGTGAACAATATACAACCTCTAACACAATAGAGTAGTTTGGGTTGTCAGACTTACGGGAGTTCTCAGATATTCTACCTTTTTGAACCTCCGGATACGTGATCCTCCAATTCCAATCGAATCGAAAATAAAAAGAAAACGACTTTGTACATGGTTAGATCTGATAAAGATGTATCTATGTACAAAACTCAGTGGCTCTAGATGACTCCTTTGTATGTGAAAATCTGACGACAAACAAACACAAACGTTGTTTTATGTATTATCACTAGCAGAAGTGCCCGTTCTTCGCACGGGAAGAATAATGTTTATGCAAAATCTTTCAAAATCAAGAAATGTGTGAAGTATATAACGACGAGCAATGCCTTTGGCATTTTCCTCTGTGGATTATCAGGCCACGGAACCATCGAGTTTTGGGTTGCCTATGGTTCACTGTACATATACATATTAACAAGTTTGGCCCTCCCAATTCCCCATCGAGTCGAAAATCAAAGAAAAAACTGCTTCATACGTGATTAGGTTCATTTGTATACAAAATTTGGTGGCTCTAGATAACTCATTTTTATTCGAAAACTAGCAGCGTTCACCCCGCTTCGCTGGGGTCACCCCGGAACGCAATAAACTTTGTTACTTAGATAATTTTTACTTTTTCGCTTTCAAGTGATATGATAAAAACCATAGAAGATTGCAGTAAATGTTAACATTATATCGCCTGTCATTTATGTTAACCCGCCGAGTGACACGGTCATGTGGGTTGCATATAAATACGGTTAGATTTAGCTATGATGAGCTAACAAAGGATTTCTACGTTATGGACACTTGAATGGTCAATTATCTCAAGACACTGGTAATTGAAAATTAAAGTGATATGATAAAAACCATCTAGGGTCCAAATCTTAATAACCCCCCAAAAATGAAAGAAATTGGTTCAGCCGTATTAGCGTGATGAGCTAACAAAGGATTTGTACGTTCTCTTTTATATATATAGATTTGATAACAGACCGACCTACATACACTCTTTCATATGTTAATATGGTATTTATTTTTACATTCTTCTGTGATACTTATATCATTACTTAACATTGACACGCCTTCACTTTTAATTGCATTGTGACAGATATTAGTAGATACTTGTTAGGAGTAAAATCGCCAAAAACTTCATAGCTGCTTCTTATTGAACAGGATCTGAAGCGGATGGGTGTACAAATATGGAGAGCGGGAACTCAACACCACGAAGACCGGATTCGCGTGGAGACTCGACTTTCACTGGGCAACCAGCAACTCCTACAATGACTAGGGTTCCATCTCAGGTAATTTAAGAATAAATTCAATTGAAATTAGTAAGTTTTAGATGAAATTCAGTTATTTTTTTTTTCATTAGAGACAAAACAGGTGGAAGTTCTATATATTAGGTGGACGTGAATTGGATATTCTACAAAGATTATATGCAGTTAATTGATTTTTAGGGGAGATAAGGACTTTTATAACGTAGCTTATAACATTTAAGTTATTTCAGTCATTATTTGAGTAATTCTAATGTAGGATTAAGGCAATAATCTGTTTTATATCTCAGTTTATTACTCTGCAGCATGTATAGTCTTATTCAAAAAATATTTTCCACCTATCCTTCTTTAAAAGACTATATTTGATATCTGTACTTAGAAAATAATATTTTAACTCTAAATAAAAATCTCGGTTGCCCAATGAAAATCCACATACATTTGATTTAATTCCTGCTGAAGGTTAGAGTGCAGGACTTTTGAAAGAGAAAGGCGTGGGCTGGTTCTTTTAAACAAGGCTGTGAAATTTCAACTAAAGTTTTTAATTCCCCTTAGTAGTTGGTGTTTCTTGGAGTACTCCTTAAAACTGAAATTGAGTTACGAGGGTTGATCAGAAAGTAAGGTTACAAAGCCTGCAGTGAAACGTGTATATATATTATTTCATACACCCAATACAGCCAACAACTAGTGCATACGTTGTTATTTTTCGACATAGTCTCAATATCGATCGAAGCATTTGTTGCATCGTGGGATGAGTTTGAAGATTCTCTCCTGTTAAAAATCATATCCTTACGTATTCAACCACGTTGTCACAGAGTATTTCACCTCCTCGTCTGAAGTGAAGCGACGATCTCTGAAGTAATCCTTCAAGTGCGGGAACAAGTGAAAGTCGCTTGGAGCGAGGTCCGGACTGTAGAGAGGGTGATCGATGATGTTCCAGCGAAACTCAACAGCTTGGTGACGTTTCCCTAGCAGCCACAAGTGTCAACACCATTCTGCGACCTGTTGACGAGACATTACAATCCCTCCGTAAATCCCAAACTAGCTGCCGGTGAATTTCAGCGCGGTTACATGTTTCGCCCACAGAAATCGATTAACTGAGCGGACTTCTTTCCGAGGTCAGCTTTCCAAACGAGTCGCCATTTGTATTTACTTGTATTTACTTAGAATACAGCTGTAGGTGACGGGTGGCTGAAACTCTGCACAGTTGCCAACTCCATGTATTCAATTTAACGCACACTCCTCATTCCTTTATAATTGACGAAACTTCAGAAATATCAGCCTTGTAACCTTCGCCATCTGTATCTATTTACAGATAGCGCCGTAGGCGGCGGGTGGGTGAAACTCTACACAGTTGCCAACTTCCTGTATTTAAGTTACTGTACACTCCTCATTCCTCTGTAACAGACGAAACTCTAGAAATATTAGCCTTGTAACCTTAGTTTCAGATCCTCCCTCGTGTATTACATACTATACCAACTTTCATAATGAAGAAGATACACTTAGAAGATGGGATTAAGTTGTACTTTCAATAGACTACACATAATAGAACAATTATTATAAGACATTTAATCAGATGTGATACTGTATATTTTTTTATATATTGTTTATTTAATTTTGATTTCTTCAAGAGTTCATATTGAAGAAAATCACACTTTTTAATTAAAATATTTCGATCATAAAGATCTGACTTAATGTAGAATATGTAGATCCGGAACATGCTTTTGAATAAGAATTACACTGATTTATTCGTGATATAGGTAGTAAGTCAGGAAAAGTAAAGAAGAAAAGAAAAGCTTGTTTTTATATTCTAAATTACATTGGTACAGATTTTGCATTCTTTACCGTATAAAACTGTTAACCCTAGTTATAAAGGTTGATAGCACATACTGTAATATTTGATGTAAGTTGCAATACTAATAATAACACTAAATAAATCATAACATGAAGGTAAATTATAGTTAGATATTTCACCCTAAAATATTTCAGTTTGTTGTGATTGATTTACTGTAATCAAATTAATTTTTAGTTTTATCTTGTGTGATGAACCTATCTTCTTCTTTTGTTATAGTGTAACAAACTTACGGCATTTGACCTCAAGGTATGGGTTATAGCAAATTCTTGTGTGTGGTTAGACTAATATGCTTTTTAGAATAGTTGCTGGTAGTTATATATGTATATTTATAAAATTAAATCTGTGCAGGAAGTGCTGCGGAAATTATAATTTTGCATGCGTAAATTAGTAGGCATTAGTAATGCTTGTATTTTGTCAAGATTTCGAGAAAAATCTGATCTGCACTGCAACTTTTCAAACCTGTTTCATTTATTTATTTAAATTATCATATTTTGTTTTTAAGTGTTTTAAGTACTATGTTAGTTTCAATTCGTCAGATATTTCCTTCAGTCGAATATGAAAATGAGAGAGAACGATGAAAGACTTAATAATTTTAACGGATAATTGTTCCTTGTAAACTCATTGTTAATCTTTGACGTTTTAGATCCTAAAATAGTAAACTCTGGCCAAGGTACTAGAGTTTTAAAACTATACATTCTACTCTAAGCATCTCTTCAGGAACCTTCTTAATTAAAGATCTTCCTTATCCTATCTTTTCACTCGTCTTTCTTCCTCAGGCTTGAAGCCATTCCTGATTGTGAAATCATTATTAGCTGTGTAATTTTTTTTAGAAAACAAAATAATAAACGCTTAACAAGGTGCTACAGGGTTTCTTCTAACTGGAAAGTCAAGAAAACTAAAAATGGTCAGGGAATGCCAGGGAAACCGATAAAAGTCAGGGGAAAATTTGAAGTTTCTTTGGACGTTGTCGTTTTGATAAATGGAGGATTTAAATATGACAGAAATATCTTTAACGCAAAGCCATTATGAATCACTGGTGGTGCGATGAATCGGCAGACTGTAATATGTGTAACCCCCGATGGCAGAACTTTCTTTGCCTTTCTGCGATGAGCTTTTGTAAGTCAAAAATTTTCTGCGGGAATTCCAAAATAAAAAAATTAAGATGATACTGTCATGTTTTTATTACAGCGTTACATGAAGCATGGTACACAGTTTTCAGCGGTATCCCTAGTTCGAGTTACAATCTGTGAAGTCACATTTTTTGAAAGAGTTTCGCTAAAAGAAGCAGGTTTAAAATATTTATGATACGATACACGTATTTTGTAATGAGAGCAGCTTAAGGAATTTTCTTGTATGTATATATATATATATATATATATATATATATATATATATCCTGATAGGGGTCAATTTAGGGTAATGTATATAAGCTGGTCTGTTGTTCCACTATCATTACTAAGTTCATCTTTTGCTGCTGACCTTTTCTTCACCACTACATTAGTAACCACTGAACCCCAAGTTTTCACATATGGCCTCCGACAATGGTACACTCAATCAAAACATCATTAGCTTAGTGCGACAGAGTATTTGTCTCGGAAATCTGTTACTGCAACTTTAAAGAGAGTCTTCAATTCAAAAAGCTTTCATTTCTTGACCTGGTTACCAAGTCCTGCATAGATTTAATGAAAAACTTGTATTCAAAATATAATCTTTCCTGATCTATATCTATCAAAACCTGAAATGGAATACACTCACAAACTCAAAGAAGTTTAAAGTCGGAAAGTCCTTTTCTGCTTGCTCAACGGAAACGTTACTTCTTGGAAAAGACCGGGCATGTTTTTATACTTTTCCGTTGGTTATTTTTTCCTCTGGCAATTTTTCTGAACAGGCGCGGCAAATTTTCTGCGATCACATCGCAAATCGCAGCATGTTCTGCTATGGAGGTGTAACCTACTCCATTACTTGTACTACTTACGCAGTTACTCTCCAGTTCGTTAAGAAAAGTTTACTGAGATTACAGGATGCACAAAATTTCCTGTGAAGTTGTGCATCGTTCGCTGGTTGGAAAATGCCATTTATTTTCAGAAAACATTACAAATTCGTAATTAAATTTCTATTAACAAGCCATGCCAGCAAACACGAGAGGCATAGAAACCATGAAGAAGGCAGCAAACGATTCATTTATTAAGTGTAAACTGACTTTCTGCAAGATGGTAGTCATTGAATAGGAACTCTTCCTGTGTAGGTTTCAGACTTAAACACCAACGGCACCATTCGTCTTTAATTCTGTAGGGAAACTTTTACAAAATCTCATAATTCGATGTGTGAAACCAGTACTGCTGAAATGTATAGATAGAGCGCTATTAAGTGTTGACGTGACAGACGTGTGTGAGCAAAGATGTCAACGTTGGATTTGCTGTCTAACGTTTTCTCACACAAATAAGGGAGCGCCGAAAGGTGTTAAAAGCTTCAAACTTTGAAAGAAAAAGAAAAAAACTCAAATAAGAAATTTGAATGCTACAGAAAGAAAAAGAATGATTAGGTTTATTAATTTTAGATAATCAAAGAGATAGGCCAAATCATAATACATGATTACTTGTTATGTTCATAAGTTGTATTGAGAATGAGAAAGGTATTAAAGTTATGACTGTGTAATATATGCGTATAATTATTGTTTGGTGCTAGTGTTTTATTGCATTCCAAATACAGGAAGTTTGACTAATTCTAATAATAAATATTTATAATAAGAAAGTAAGCTTATAATTTATTTGGAAAATAAAAAAGGAGAACGTTCGACGTCTGTAGAGATGGTAGAGGTCGATTAAGAAAAGTTTTTTTTTTTTTTTTTTAAACAAAACAAAACAGAAAAGACTAAGTGATAATGTTTGCTGTGTTGTGAATAAGGCTAAATTTACTTACTCAGTTATGGAAGTTCAGGGAAATCATTACCAGAATTTCAGTGTGAACCCAGAAGAACCTCTGACTCTGCAGATGGTTCCCTTACGAATGGAAAGAAATTGCAGTAATATCTGGGGAATATGAGGAATGCATTAGCGTTTCAGCCAAATCGGATAATTGTATGACGGGTTATCTTACACGCTTCCTATTGGTCAGGGAAGTCAGGGAAAATGGTGCAGGTCGGGGAAGCTCAGGGGAAACAATTGGAAATCAGAGAAAGAAGGGAAATTTCATAAAATATATTTTTCCAACATTAATTATACACCAATTTCAGCTTAGCGAATCACTGTAACACTAATTTTTTGGGAGGTAAGTGGAATGTACGTATGAGCAATTGATTACTATTTGTCTCTATAGAATAAATGTTCTCATATATATATATATTCACTGATATTTATTCCATATTTACATGTCAGCGTCATCCGATACCTGTCATGAAAGTCGGAATGTCCTGCTAAAGGTCAGGAAAAGTCAGAGAGAAATCAAGAAATAGATTTCTCCAGATCGGTAGGAATACAGTCTTAGCAATATATGGCTTCACATGTCTTTGAAATAAAAAACACCTCCTGCGAATTACAAGCAGTGACTACAGTTTACTATTTTTCATGTACGCATTCTGATTTCTGCAAGTACAGTTCCATTAATTGTCTCTTCAGGTGAAGAGAGCGCATGGTGGACGATACTCTGAACAGTCCACCAAACACATGAGTATAACGTTGTGTTGATGAAATGATTATTTTGTCTGTTTGGGAATGGATTCATGTTCGAACCAGTGGTATAGCTGGTGGCGTATCATAAAGAACCTATGTCTCGTCTCACGCCTATATTGTGTCCAGGAGGAAATTCCTTCTCTGATGTGACAATAGAGAAACGTGTTGCTTCCTGAATTGCAGTCATCTCATGAGGAACTTTTCGTTCTACTTTATACCATTTCACAAGGTGGCGCAAGATGCTCAGAAGTTTGTTTCTGCACTAATTGCATGCTTCTCCGAATGCCTTACATCAGGATTTCTCAACCTATTTTGTATCACGACCCCTTCTATCAAATCCTCTTGGTAACGATCCCCATAAGCGATTTCTGGTAAAGCTTTTTGATTATTGTTGCTTATCACGTACAGTTGTAGGTATACAGTATATGTGCATAGACTTAATTTTGAATTGTATTTTAATACGCACTTTTAGTTTTTTTTTTTAATTTCAATATGTAGTTTTTTACCAGTTTTTTTCTTTTTTATTCCAGTTGTTTTTTAAAACCGTTGTTTAAAAGTTTAATATGTTTTTCTGTATTTGACAAGTGTGGACATAAAAAATGTGTGTATCGAAATAAGAAAATAAGATTAATCTTTGAAGCAATGTTTTTTTTCGCTAATAAATCGTAATTACATTTATCTTTTTTTATTATTACAATTCGTGCCCCCTCTCCCCCCAGGTTCAGAAACCCTGCATTACACGTTTTACCAGTTTCGGTCTCAATAACCGCCTTACGAATATCCTGTATTTTTTAGGAGCTTCCGTGCAAACACACATGCTATTACTGACGTCTTTGTTTAACTGTAGCTATCATGGTTAATAGGCTTCGAGAGGAAATGCTAACACGTTATTTTATTATTATTATTATTATTATTTTCCTTTCGAGCGACGATAGGAGAGGAGAAAGTATGGTGATCATTAAGAAAAATCTAATTCGAAATTTCAACACATTTAATGGCCCTTACTTACCGAAGACGTGTTTTTTTAATACCCGTCTTTTTGTCCGTTTGTTCATCCCAATGCGAACATGTTCACGCTGCTGGAAGCCATATCGTGCAACACACAAAATTAAAGGATTTTTTTTTTTTTTTTTTTGTTCTTACCCTCAAAATAAAGGGTGGTTTACTAAAGGGTGAAAAATAAATAAAATTTTTAAACATCACGAAAACGACTGTACTTTGTTTATTTTTTATATTTCATGTTTCATTAAAAACCTTATGTCGTTTTTCTTTTGACTATATTCTTTAACCTGTGGTATAAGTTATTTTTCTGGAGAAAATTTACGAGAGTTAGTTTATTCTTGAGACTGAGTTTTCTCAGACTATTTTCTCGAAAGCGATTGGCGATTTTGTTGATAATTTATAAAGAAATATTTCATTAAAAACTCCAGCATATTACGTAAGTCATTTTTTTTAATGAAAAATCCACAGTGGGTTTCCTTTGGCGAAATTTTCCGAAAATGCCTTATAATTTTGTTCGTATTTCACAGAAATTGCTCCTTCACTAATTACAGCATAACAGTATTCAGTTTAAGGAGTTATAGCAAGAAAATTTAGTGCAGTGACCCGTACCTTTTATTTAACCTCGAATCGAAAGTGAAGGAAGTATGTGCAGTGCCATCAGTGGAAATGGGCCATAACTTTTTGTGTGCCTTGTAGATTATTATTATTGTAAAATTCTGATTGTAAAACAGGTATCTTTCACATATGTAAATAAGTCTCTTAGGTTGCATTGTTTTGATTTTCAAACACTAAAATTAAGGATTTTCCAAGGTACCAATAGATACCAAAAAATGATGAGCTGTTAGCGACTAGTTTTCCGTTGTTTCTTTTTCAAACCCTCAATTGACTAGCAGTCCGCTGGTGATTTGTAGAATCTCTGACGGTCGAATTAGATATCGTTGTTTTCAACAAATAATAATCCTAATCTTAACCTCGTTAATGTCCGGGATTTATGAAAAATAACTGAACTGCTATAATGCTTCGTGTTTCAATTTTGCTTAAATTAGATAAATCCTGAATGGGCTTCAACACTCATTAGAGAAAAAAGGAAAATGCACAGTAGATGAGATTGTACGTACTGACTTTTGATGTTCGAGAGATACTATATGTTCTGGTCAGGCTATAGGAAATTATTGCACTCAGTACAAATCGATATGCATATCGTTCCTCCAGCTTATTTAGGAAGATCTTATTTTGTAAATATACAGTAGCATGTTCACATATTTATTTTCGTAAGCACAGCCCAGCTACCACAAAATGGCAAATTTGTAAATCTGTTAGACACGTTTGCATGTTACGTAGCATGAGTAGCATACATGTCATGAAAGAAAGGAAATTATAGTTACCAGGAAGATTAAGCATTTCACCTTTTTATAGTCCTGGAAGTTTGAAAGTGTTTTACAGGATAGGGTCAGAAGTGTTATGTACAGACGGTAAATACTACAAAATGTTAAATCAACTTGAAAATTTCATCAGTGTAAAAAAAGTTTATTATTTATTTTAGCTACTTACATAGTCCTTGAAATTTTATGAAGTTGACAGATTTATATAAATAGTCATTGTATTAAAAGAGAAAATTTTAGTTTCGACTAAAGAAACCCAGAGAGACCTAATGGATATTAAGTGAAGGAAGCACATACAGATGTGTGTTTGTAGCAAAGAGATGATAGTAAAAATAATTTAATTTCATAGTGGAAGAAGATTAAAATTCCTTATATTAATATCTGACAGCTTTACTGCGACAACGATTTTAAGAAAAAATATATAACATAGAGATGGACGATTATTTGTGTGTGGTTTATTCGTCTGATTCTGAAAATTTTTCGTTATTTTGTATAGACATTAGACTCCTTATAATTATTTCGAGTGAGAATGAAGCCGCTTTAAGTGGAACATCGTACCATACATACAGTTCAAGTTAGCCAATTTAGGGTGCATATTGTTCATTAAATGCGAAATGGTATAGCAAATTAACTTAAGAAAACAAAAATTCTCTGAATTTATTTTACTGCATATAGGCATGAATTGGTGAATATTACTACGGTAAATGTACCAAATTGCCAACAATTCTTAGATACCATGTTTGAGAGTCTAAATTTATAGGATACTAGTCCTTTATTCCGTATCAGTACAACAGCTTTACAGTTTTACAATGAATCGATACATTTCATATAGTTTTGAATTGTTGAAAAGAGTATAGTACACGAGTTTTTCAGGAGGAACTAAATTTTTTGTACTTTCATTCAGAGCATGTTCCTCTAAAAATATTTTATGCCTGTCAGTATTTCCAAGGCACTTCACATCATAATAAGAATGAAGAAGAGTATGGTCTTGGAAAAATGCTCATTCCTGCTTGTGTTTTCAGAAGAAATGTGCCTCTTCCTGGAAATTATTTTTTCCGAGTAGTTTTGATCGTTTCCACACACAGGATGTATTATGAAATCATTTTTCTTTAATTAATAAGTATAAATAAACATTCCTTATTTATGTACAGTTTTATAGTTCATGTTCAAAATGTATTCCATGTATTTACAAGTAACTTAAGCCATTAAAAACTACTTTCTTTTACAGGAAAGTATGGATGTTGGTAATGAAGGAGATTCCGCTGTAACAGCGAAATTTACTCATATACTACAGAAAGATGCATTCCTAGTTTTCCGTGCATTATGTAAATTATCTATGAAGCCTTTACCGGAAGGACAGCCAGATCCTAGGTATGGTATTCGTATTTTAAAGTTTGTAAATGACGACAGAATATTGATTGCAGTATCTATATAAATATTATCGTGATAATAAACAGCAGTCTGTGCTTCACGCTAATTAATAACAATAAACAGTCATACTAATAGATGTCCAGGGGCGGCTTTAAGATTTTAATTTTGAGTAGGCCCGCTCCCTCGTTTATGGACATATTTGATTGATTAATGACAGTAAGAAAGTACTTTTACAATAGTGGTTGATGCTATTTGTTAAATAATTATCTACCATTAATGTAGATAGTGGAATATATATTTACTCTTTATTGTATCTTGTAGCGTTTATATATTTTTCAAAAATTGTGGGTAGGCCAGTGCCTACCCGCTAAAGCTGCCACTGTAGATGTCGCCTGTAAATCAACACAAAGTTGTATATAATGAAGTGATTGAATATTTATACAGATATGGTGATAATTGTGCAATCATTATTATTATTATTATTATTATTATTATTATTATTATTATTATTATTATTATTATTAACAACAACAACAACTACTACTGCTACTAAATAATAATAATAATAATTAATAATATATAATTAAAGCTTTTAATGCTAATAAGCTAAAAATGTTGAGCTCGGGCTCAACTACGAGTAATATTAATTTATATATCTGTAGTTGTGAATGTCATCGAATATTAAGCTTGTAACTTGTTATGTAGGCTTTGCTTCAGCCAATCCTCGTCACATATACTAGACACAGTTACACAGAGACAGATTCAATTTTATACTAGTTATGCATTATTATTATTATTATTATTATTATTATTATTATTATTATTATTATTATTATTTTGTTTTTCATATAATTCTATACTAATCATTTTTAACCAGTAATTTTTTTGTGCGTAAACTCCCTGAAGACACTAGAACGCCTGGGCAGATTTAGTATTCCCTCCGCCGAATCTTTATTATGTCAGACCTTTAAATACCTTTAAGCAAAAATGAAACATTTTTCCAATATCTTATTTTTATTAAGTAATTAATTGTGTATTTCCTTATTTACTACTTTTTTGTGAAATTCACTGAAGAATCTAGTATTACAGTTACCCGTTGAAGAGAAGGGTAGCCAGTTTCTTAAAACTAAACAAAAAAAAAAAAAAAGTATTGATATGTATTGATGAGAAGATGTCTTATAAAATTTGTTCAGTAGCTCAAATAGTACTTTTTTGATTACTTTGTTTGCCTATTCGCTGTTATTAATCAAGCCTTCATTTAGCTCTTACAAATATTCTTCGTTAGTAGACCTTTATCTTATTCAACATCACGGGTCAGAGAAAATGGTTGGTGTGACATCTGAAAATCAGGAAAAATATATATATATATTTTAATAAGAACCCTGAACATTTCTTTTTATATTTACTTTATCAGTGTGTCCGTCTGGGAGACCAAAAAAAAATCTCTTGAAATACTTAACGGATCATTACCAGTTTTGGCCAGCGTGTAGAGCATCAGAAGTTAGGAATTGAGTTCGCTAATTGAGGTAGTGTTCAAACCGGAAATAATAGAAATAAGCTATTTCCGGTTTTAACCATTATTATATAGCGAAATATAAATATACAACGTGTAATAGATAGCTAGGAGTGGTTTACTACAATCGATTAAGCATCCCAAGAATAAATGTTTTTTCCGTCCTTAACACTGTACTAAAACCGGAAGTGATAAAAATCCAATATAACCTCTTTCCATCTACATAGAGCAAAGGCAAAGAGAGAGCAAACAGCGCTTTATTATTATTATTATTATTATTATTATTATTATTATTATTATTATTATTATTATTATTATTATTATTATTATTATTATTATTATAATAGAATCGATTTATTGTTCTGAGAGTAGGTACCATTTTGTCCCATAACCCTGACTTCAAACTGGAAGTGGCAGAAATGAACCAGTTTCGAATTTAACATTAAACGCTATTGAGTAAAAATGGTAATAGAGGGAATCGGTATTCAACAATCAAATACAGTATGCGGCAAAACAAACAGTACTGAAATCACATCGTTGACATTTATTTATTTGTTGTACAACATAACGAAACATAAGAAAGGTTGTCAAATGGATGTCAACTAAATGTTACTCAACACATATTGTAAATTTACAAGGAATCATTCCTGTGCATCATGTGTTCAAAATGTTGAACATTAATGTCGCATATATTCTTCATAGCGGTCCTGTAGATCGATGAACATGTTAGTGAACACGGTTTGCTGGAATGACAAAGCAAATGACCGAATCTTTTCTCAACTCCGGTATAGTGGTAGGAAGTTATCTGTTCGGAAAATTGCTTCCTTCAGCATACCCCTTATGTAGGCATCTGGAGTCATGAGGTGAGGGGAGTGGGAAGGATATGGAAAATCCGTTTCACAGGAAATCAAGCGATGTCCAGACTCTTGTGAGCAGAAGGGTAAGTGACTCACTTGCAGTGTGGGCAATAGCTCCGTCTTGCTGCATTCCATTGTTGTTATAACGACAGATTTTTAGTGCGGTAAAAGCCGCACAAATCATGCAAGACAGGGTCAATAATCAACTGTCGATTGATGTGGCGATCAAAGTACACATGGCTTTTCATCACTGAACCATATGTTACTGATGAAATCTTCGTTTTCATATGCCGTAGCTAACACTCCAGAGCAATACAGTAGACGTCCACGCAGTGAGACGCTGCCCCATACCGTATGAGCGGAAATATTGCTCGACAATAAGTACCTCCTCCTCTGTTGTGAGTAATATTATCTTCGCGCCAACTGCACACTACGCTAGTCCACACACAACTGAGCACACATGTGGCACTCACAGCTCATACCACATAGCATCTGAGCGCCACCCGTACGCGAACTTCAGTACTGTTTGTTGTGCCGCATACTGTAAGTGTCCCAGATCTCCACTCTAATCTCTCTACCAAACCCACAGGTGATAGAAATTACTACATCTTCCGGCTTCAGTAGTGAGAAAATATCCAAACTCCGTGTGTTGTATACGTAACACTGCTGCGTGTTTTGTACACCCTACCCCATACCAACATTACGAATGCATGTAGTCTTGTGAATGAAATACATCAAGTATTAAGAGACTTGGAGGAAAAGCTAAAACTTCGCTGGACTAGCAGGAAATCGAGCAGTGATTCCCGATTGTTTCTATAACAGTAACTGGTCTCGATTTTCAGTTTCATATATTATAGTTAAATCTTATTTCGACTTTGAAGCACTTAATAGTTTCTAACAGTCGTTTAGTAAAGCAAATTTGCCATTCTGTAGTAAACTAATGGAATTGTTGATAGCTTATCAGGACGTCCCTCTTGAGAAATTAGATTGATTCGATTGAAAATCAACGCCAGTTATATATGTTCAACATTGACATTGTCAGAACTAAATAACTTTGAGTAGCAGTAGTTGGAAAAAGGGGTGATCAGAAAGTAAGGTTACAAAACCTGCAGAGATACGTATATACAGGGTGGTAGGCAACTCCACCGACAAACTTTGGGAGGTGATTCCTTATACGAAATGAAAGAAAAAAGTTGTAATAAACATGGCCCGAAAAATGCCTCCTTTCAGAGTTATGATCCATTGAAAATTCGAAAAATCATTTTTCAAAACTCCCTAACTTAGAAACTATAGGATCTATCCCAAGCGGTTTAAGGAATTACACAGGAACTGGTATACGCACTATCTAAATATCCATGTTTCAGAATTCACCGCTACCAGCGAAACGAACGCACCATTAGTACTTAAAGGAGTATCCCTATACTTCAACTTCCTTTTCACAGTTCCTTTCACCGATAACGGAAGATGGTAAAACATGGATATTTAGTTAGAGAACATACTAGTTCCTGTGTAATTCCTTAAACCGCTTGGGATAGATCCTATAGTTTCTAAGTTAGGGAGTTTTGAAAAATGATTTTTCGAATTTTCAATGGATCATAACTCTGAAAGGAGGCATTTTCGGTCCATGTTTATTAGAACTTTTTTCTTCCATTTCGTATAAGGAATCGCCTCCCAAAGTTTGTCGGTGGAGTTACCTACCACCCTGTATATAATTTCATAGAACCAATACAGCCAGCAGATAGTACATATATTAGGTTATTTTTCTACATAGTTTCCATTTGTTGTGTCGCGGGATGAGTTTGAAGATCCCCTTCTTTTAAAAATCCTGTCCTTGCGTGTTCAGTCACAAAGTATTTCACCTCCTCGTCTGAAGCTAAGCGACGCCTTCCTAGATGCTCTTTCAAGTGCGGGAACAAGTGAAAGTCGCTTGGAGCGAGGTTCGGGCTGCAGGGAGGGATGTCGATGATGTTCCAGCGAGACTGCTTCAGCAGCGTGATAGTCTTCTGAGCTGCATGCAGAAACCGCAACCTTTCGACACCATTCTGCGACATGTTGACGATACATTACATTCTCTCCGTAAACCTTTACCAGCTGCCGGTGAATTTCAGTCACGGTTACATGTTTCGCTCACAGAAATCGAATAACTGAACGGGCTTGTTCGCTAGACTAGTTTTGCAAACGAGTCGCCATTTTTGTTTACCTACAACTAGTGCCATAGGTGGCGGGTGACTGAAACTGCACAGTTACCAACTTCATATATTAAAATTACCACACCATCCTCATTCCTCTGTAACAGATGAAACTCCAGAAATATCGGCCTTGTAACCTTAGTTTGTGATCCTCTCTCATAATTAATAGTATATCTTCCAAATAATTGTTGATTTAGCACGTTTAATGTGAGCTATATCCTCCTCTATACATGGTATTTATGTTTTTATTTTCAGATCACACGAGTTGCGGTCAAAAATTCTGTCTTTACAACTCCTACTGTCCATTCTTCAAAATGCTGGTCCAGTATTTAGGTCAAATGAAATGTTCGTTACAGCAATTAAACAGTATTTATGCGTTGCATTGTCTAAAAATGGTGTCTCTTCAGTGCCTGAAGTTTTTGAACTGTCATTAGCTATATTTCTGGCTCTTCTGTCCAAGTTTAAAATGCACTTAAAAATGCAGATTGAAGTGAGTATAAATTATTGGTATTTATATGAGTAAAAATACTACCACTGTCTAACAGTGACCTTCTGAGAGTTGTCATTGCATATTGTAGATGGTGGTGGATTGATGCATTAAGTAATGTCTTTGTATTGCAAAATCTGTCCTGTGTTCTTTTTGCATGGTGTTTTAGTGGTTAGCCGTGACAGTATTTGAGCTTGATCTCCGTAGATAGCCAAAATAATTTTCTTTTAAATTGGAACATTAAGGTGCTGAAATACACTGTAAATTCTCTTGATCCATCTTCTGTATAATTTTATTTTCCAAAGCAGAAGAAAATGTTAGAGGCTAAAGGATGTTATGTTTTAATATTTACCCTCGTAGTGTGTTTTTCGTTAAAGTGGACATTCATAATACACTCACGGGAAAATAAAGTTAGATGTTTCATTTGTAATAATTTACGGGCATATAGATCCATACTTTTCATAACGAAGTAGCATTCAATTATCCATTCTATTTATATGGGAAAAAAAAGTGAGATGTCGTCAAGTGATATGAATATAAGCACTATAGCGTATGTAACTTTTCTGTTATACCACGTGCCCTTTGGTGCACTGGGTCACGGGTTCGATTCCCGATGGGAGAGCCTTGAAATTTGAATGCATTACTGTATTAGGATCCCACATGAAGTTGTATGCCCACGTCTCATATAGCCTCGATGCTGAAAGGGAAGCTAAACTCCAATGAAACATTTAATTGTTTGTTATACACTTTAAAGTAGGCACTCAGTTTTAACTATGCTTGACATACTAGAAGCTCACTGTCTGTGGCTAATAGAAGATGCGAGAATATCTCCAGCTCAGTTTATTATGAATCAACAATACTGTAAATTACTGTACCATAGTACTGTACAAACAGTGCCTCGAATAAGACCCAAGTCATCATCTTGCAAAATACTTAACTTACTCGTCCGCTCAATTCCGTAACGACCATTAAATGTCGAAGTCAGTTCCCTAAAAGAAATGAAGAACGATTTTTCTTTCAAATATGGCCTAGAGAGACAAGAGTAACCTTGTTACTATTTACCAATACGATCGTACTCTTAATTTACTGTTCTGCTAACAAATGAAAGATTGTGGCATCACAGTAGATGTCTCTGTAATATCCGATTGTTGTGCAGCTTAGTTCTATTATGTATTTGCAATGGAATGTTGAGGTTTGGAAAATAAGATTAAAAATAATTTGTGAAAGTAGGCAGAAAAGCTTAATAGTCTTAGACCTATATTTTGATATTATTCTGCTTTTAGAGTTGTTGTAATGATAGAAGTCTTATTAATATGAAGGCACTAGGAAGCCTTCCAGGAAGTAAGGAAATATTGAAAACATTGGATTGGAGAACGTAATAGCTAACTATATATAACACTGATAGTGTGGTGTGGAAATTAGTGATGCAGATGTGTAATGTTCGCGTTGATGAAGAGCAACTTGAAGCGACGTTGGTCTAAGTATCACCAGGACGCTAGGTTCATGCAAATCTTACCAAACTACAAATAAATGTGGTGGAAATCTTAGCAAACGACAAATAAATGTGGTTTAACAATGTGCAAGTTTTCTGCGAATGTTAGATAGATTGACTCAAATTTCTATATGGAATTTCTATACATGGTATTAAGAACTTCTAAAACTTAACGTTGGAAAATGAAACTGAGCAATGGTTTTAACACAAATGCACGCTTTTGGACCGAACCCATCAAAGGGAGTTTTTACATTACTGAGACTAGCACTTCAATGTTGAGGAGGACTATTTCGAAGTTGGTCTAAGCCTGCGACGCGTAGTGTTCTCATGTAATATAAACTGATGTATAACTGATGTCTTGTATCACATATAAAAGTATCTTACTTGAAATACAATCTCGTATCTTTTGTTGTGTTACTGGTGTGATAGGAAAATTGAATATACGGGGTGCGTCACGAGAAATGGGACAGTTTAAAACCTTTACAAAACAAAAGTAAGTAGACATGGAAAAATAAAAAATTCTTATTGGTCTCCACGACCTATACAGACATTGTTATTAATGATGGCGGTAACTGTCACACAGTCTGTATCTTGTGCGGATGATACCGGAAGTCTTCCTTCAAAATTCGACGCGGCTTCGGACATGTGCATTATTCTTGCATAGGATAAACTGTTCTCTTAAGGACTTTTCTGCAGAGCCTGGCTACAAGATCGATATTTTCTAGTGTAAACGTTGTCCTTGATGATCCTTCATGCATCTTGTCAATGACAGAACCAGTTTCTCTTCACTGTTTTACACGCCTGCTAATCGCTTTTCTGTTCGGCACACGAAAGTGTGTCCTGCCCACTTCGTAGCTCCGTCTCTTCCCGCAAGCAAAGGCGTGATGGTGATTCCACGTCTACTTTTCTTCAAGTGGATGGTGATTTCACTTCTTGAACATGCAAGTGCACTGACCAATGATTCATAATGAGCTAAATGGCAGGCCTCTGTGATGTAGACGGCATGAAACTAGCGCCGCTACGAGCTTCCGTTTGGCAATGTTGCCAGCAGCTTTTGGTCTATTTCCTGTGACACCCTTATTTATGCATACTAGAAATATAAAAGTAATTTTTAAAATTTTATTTGTTTCAGGTGTTTTTTAAGGAAATATTTCTAAGTATTCTCGAGACTTCAAGTTCCTCATTTGAACATAAATGGATGGTGATTCAGGCGCTCACAAGAATTTGTGCAGACGCTCAAAGTGTGGTAGATATATATGTCAATTACGACTGTGATCTGTCTGCTGCTAATGTGTTTGAAAGGTGAGCTACTTTTATTAATTCTAAGGAGTCTGGTTACCAACCTAACCTCCTGTACATATTTACCTTGTCTGTTCGTTTGTACGTCCGTCCGGAAGACAAAAAAAAAAAAAAAATCTGAAGAGCTACTTAGTAAATCCCGATAAATTTTGGCTAGGGAGTAGGTGGTCAAAAGTTAAGAGTGAATTCGCTAAATGGTCGTGATCCATTTACTGAAAGTGGTAGATACCAATGACAACTTCCGGTTTCAATATTGGTCTTCATGGAGCAAAAACAAGAAGAGATAGTTAGAAGCGTTTTATTATTACAGGGTGTCTATCGGTCACGAAAGTCATGAAAAAGTCACGAAATCAGAAAACGGTCATGAAAGTCAAGAAAAAGTCACGAAATTTAGCTTTTGGGTCACGAATTTTTTTTTTATCTGTACAAATATAAGCACAGACTGGAAAAATTTATTCTATAAAACGTCAAAATTCACCATCAAAAATGTCTATGGTCGGCTTTAGACGCTACAAAATCGCAAGCAAAGCATTCTTCTATCGCATGCATGAAAATTCGGCCGAATTTGCACTTAAATTCGCTCTTCAGAATGTTAGGAAATTTTATGGTTTGGTTAAGAAAAGGTCACGAAAAAGTCACGAAATTTCATTTTGGAATTTGAGTAGACATCCTGTATTATTATTATTATTATTATTATTATTATTATTATTATTATTATTATTATTATTATTATTATTATTATTATTATTATTATTGATGTAGCATTAAATAAGAAGAGGTATAATCTTCTCTCTCAAACTCTTTCTTCAAAGCAAAAGTGACAGAAATCAACTACTTCCGGTTTCAACATTGATCCCTATCGAGTAAAAAAAAGTTAATATATAGAGAGAAGCGGTTTTCTGCAATCAATTAAGCGTCCCGAGAGTATATGCCACCTTCACACTACACTTACTACTAAAATCGAAATGGCAGAAATACACTACTACCTTCAGTTTGAATATTAATTGAGAAAATATTACACCACAAATAGTAAACTCTTTCACGTAGGTAGATTACTTTAATCTAATTAGACATTCAGTTTATTGGAAACAAAGAAAAGTCCATGCAAAATTGTACTTGAATTGATAATTATGTAGAGACTTTTGATATATTGAACATCAATAATCATCAGTCCTTTAATATGAGCTGGCGCGTATTGGGCCAACCTAATTCTCAGTTTTAATCTTCAGATCTTCATTACCCGTTAATATAACAAATAAGAACTTCTAACTAAACAGTTCCCTTTGATAAATCCCTAATCAGCCTCCTCCTTTTTTTTCCATTTACCATGCCTTCTAAACGCATCATGATACGGTTCCTTCTCAATCAATGTCCAAACTAGTTTCTCTTGCACTGGGGTCTCTTCTGCTCCTCTCTCTCTTTTTCCGTTCACTATACCTTCTAGCTCGTGCTTCATAACACAGTTCCTTCACAGCCACTATCCTGACCATTTTCTCTTCTCCTTTTTAATTGCATCTGAATTTCTTTTCTCTTCTACTATCTCAAACATTTTTTTTTTATTCATTTTTCTTTCGATCCAGCTAATTCTCTCAATTTTCTTCTACATTGATATTTCGAAAACCTCCAGGCTTCCATCGCGTTTTACATAAGAAACAAAAGAAAAATAGTATCACGAATAAATTTAGATTCTGGACAATTCAACAAAAGTTAAGAATACTTTAAAAATACAGATGTTCAGAATTACGGACGAACGAGAAGATGCTTATATTTATCTGATGGATACAATCTGACGTAATGCGGTCATTATTTTATTTTATTTTATTTTATTTTTTTTAAGTAGAAAAGAGAGGTATTTATCGTTGGTAGTAGATGATGTAGAAATTAGTTTTATCTTTATTTATGCTTTCTTAAATACTCCTTTTGACACTAGTTGAAAGAGTCTGAAGTGTTTTGAAACGTTATATGTTTCTAAGTTTGAAATTTTAAGGACGTTGATGTACTATTCGTAAAATATCAAATGTAAGATTAGTATCTGAAAACAATTAAAAATTATATTTCTTGTCTTATTATAAAGTGAAAAAAGAACCCATTCTATATAATTTCAGGCTAGTCAATGATCTGTCTAAAATTGCTCAAGGGAGACAGGCATTGGAACTCGGTGCGACTCCCAATCAGGAGAAATCGATGCGAGTGCGAGGATTAGAATGTCTAGTATCTATTTTAAAATGTATGGTAGAGTGGAGCAAAGATCTATATGTTAACCCAAATTCACAAACCACATTAGGTAAGTTAAATATTTTTTTATAATATCCAATATATTATGGTTAATTTTCTTGGCCGTAATAATAGTGTGTGAGATTTCGGAAAGAAAAGAGAAAATATGAAATCGTAATTAAACTCGTCGTGAAGGTTGTGAATATTTCTTTCTTAAGCATCCCATTCTATGGGCAGAAGGAATACATTGTAACCAATATAGGTGAAAGACCTTAAAATATGTGTTCGAAAGGTTTTGTACTTCATTATGAATGAGTCCATGTACGTACTTGCAAATTAGTGGAACCTACTAAGTCCTCTGCGTAGTCATCTTTTTAAATCAATGCTTTTCGTGTATGTTTTTATTACGGAGCATGCTAGCTTAGTGATAGAGTGTTCATCTTTAGCGTAAAGTTTCTCTGATTCGATCTCCGGGCATGGGAGTTGATAGCAGCACGTCGCACAGTGGGGTGAAAACGCACAAAGCTGGCCAAAATATAACTATATTCAGATTGAATGAAATTTAGTATTAAGGGGTTATTGAGGTTGCTGATTACGATTCTGCAACTAACGTTGAAAAAAACAAAATGGCGGATACAAAATGGCGGAATAAAATTTGCAAAAGTCGAAAAAGTCGTAGAAATGTTCTCAAAAGTGGCGATAAAGGGGTTATTGAGGTTGCTGATTACGATTCTGCAACTAAAGTTGAAAAAAACAAAATGGCGGATCCAAAATGGCGGAATAACAAGAATGTCAACATACTTAGTAATTTTCACAATGTATCTTTAACAACATTCACTTTTTTCACATATTTTGATGAACAATTACTTGTTACTTACGTTCTTATTTATTGGAAATGTATTATTACTTAAATGACACAAATTATTGGTATTTGATTCGGTTTTGATAACTGCAACGGCTTGTCACTGTAAAAATTAATGAGCAATAATTAACATCAACACGCTTCGTAATTGGCACGTTTTGGCAGCTATGTTTTTGTCGACAGCATTAATTAATTTTCAGACTACCATTCTACAAAATATGAACGTGGTGCACGAGGGTGCACATAATGTTTTCAACGCTTTAAGTTAATAAAATATATAAACAATGTGATAATTTTGCCTGACTTGCGATTTAAATTATAAATTATTACATCATTATTATTAATTTTTCACTTCATACACTTATTCTACTTACCAGTACGATATAGGAAAACTTTACAGCTTTAAAAACTATGAACGCGTTCGAAAGTTACAACCGTTTAAACGGACGCTTACAATTCTTCTATTGTTCTCTACGCATTTGATCTGCTGAAGGGTCTACTTAAGGATGGTTCAGGTAGTCGGAATAAAGTAAAAACCCTATTCTATTTATGGATTTGGGCCCTTCTAACATTACTCTAGGCAACTACATAGAAAATTCCTATATTACTAACTTTCGTTTTTTTACTTTTGGCCAGTTTTTTGCGTTTTCGCCCCACTGTGCGTCGGTGGGGTCTCCCATCCCTCCTACGTTCTCATTTCACCAATTCTTTGAAAAGCATTATTCACCTTCATTAATCATGCGTCTCCTTGAGCCTAAATGCCATAATCGTAGTAGCAGGATACTTAAGTGTAGATTTAAGTTTTGTTAGCAATAACGATTGTTACTATTAATGGAGGAGGATGAAATTATGTTGGTCATTATTGCGTATCTGTGAATTAAACGTGAGTAAAGAGTTACGATAAGATCTACTGTGATGTTAAAATGAAATGAAATCTTTAAGTTTTACGTCCCACGGTTATGCCGGTTAGGCTAAAGGAGACGGTGATGATGAGAGATGGGTGAAATGGTGGAATGAAGAAAGTGGGAGGAAACGGGAGAACCCCGAGAAAACTCACGAGCACGATGTTTGTCTACCACAAAGTCCACACGGCGCGAGCTGGGATCGAACCAGGGACCCCAAGCACCGGAGGTGAACGATCTACCACTGAGCCACCGCGCCCCCCTGTGATATTAAGATAAGAACATGGAATTAATTGAATTAGGTTAGTTATATTTGCAATTGTTTAAAACCAAGAATTACGGTGTTTGTATCGTTTATATTCGAATTGCATGAATTGATGAATGTGTCAAGGAAGCAGAGCAGGCTATTAAAACTTCTGAATATGCATTGTATTCAAGGTGGGGTGTGTTTGGATAATACGATGTTCCTGAATGTACGCGTATGTTAAATGTATTACAAACTAATGATGATATAATTATTTCAATTAGTTCCTCAAAAATCATTGCACTCTCAAGTCTTAAGCCCTGCTCTGGAGCCTTTTTAAGTGTAAGGAGTTTTAGAAATTAGAATTTAAAGTGACATTATTGTTAAAATTCCTGAGTGTCTAATAATGGTATATGTAGAATATGTAAATTAAAGATCCAATGTTCATACCACTGGAAAGAAAATTTACACTTGGATAAATGACTAATTATGTTTTCGTACTAATTTGAGGATGATATATCCAGTGGAACTGAATTCAAATACATTTGTCCATGGAGTCACAATAAAAGTGACCTTAAGTTGGGATATTTATGTTTGCTTATATCTCAAATTTGAGAATTTTCTTGTGGCTCTGATTGAACTGATATGGTTAAAAATAGCTACATTGAATTCAACGTTCTCAAGGTAGTATGAAAAACTCAGAAATGTATTCAAGCGTGGGCACTTTCACATTGCCATGAGATCATTTTCCTTGTGAACCAATGGGCAGATATGTTTCGATTATAATTACTTGGGCGCATGGGGGGATATTCAAAATTAACAAAAAATTGGCTACTTACTAGTGAATCCTCCCTTGAAAAATTTAAAAGATTTTGACGTTTCGGAACTCTCAGCTGGTTCCTTCCTCAGTGGCAGGGTAAGGACCGTCAAAAAGATCTCAATGAAGAAATACAGTTTTTATATAAAATAGGACCAGAAAACGGTTATAAGCTGTGTATTTTACAAAAATGGTTTAATCAAACACGTAGATCGCTGCAAGTCCCCAAAACGGTAACTTCCAAAGAAACAAAAACTTGTATTGGAATTCCTTATTTTCCACAACTTTCAACAAAAATTTAACGTATTCTTGCAAAGCATAACATATCTGCTTCAAGTATTCCCCCCAAAAGTTTACAAAAACATCTTACTGGATTTAAAAGATATTTTGTCGATCCATTAAATAAGGCAGATATTTACCGCGTCCATTGCGAATGTGATTCCTCATACATTGGCCAAACTAAACGTAATATTAACACGCATGTGAAGGAACATTTTAGACAATCAAAAAAGTCACAAGAAGAAGGCATGTCGGGTTTAGCGCTTCATCTGAAACAACATTCACATAATATAAAACAGGTTAGGGTAATAGTTTCAGCAGAATCAAAAAAACAACGGGAAATTAAAGAATCGTTCTTTATTCATAAATACAAACCTGCATTGAACCTTGATACTGGCAACATTGATCGAACTTGGGTACCTACCTTTGATGCATACTTTGGATCTGACAATAGTGGCCTAACATAGACACCTCGTTCTTTTTGATTCACTTCATTCTTTTTTCACTCTGCTCTGGCCATCTCAGGATCTTTTTTGTACGTTACTTTTATATAGTGGTATGTATTCCTGGTTTTACTCCTTTATCTCCTTTCCACTTTAATCCTTTTTCCCTTGCCACTGAGGAAGGAACCAGCTGAGAGTTCCGAAACGTCAAAATCTTTGAATTTTTCAAGGGAGGATTCATTGGTAAGTAGCCAATTTTTTAAGATACGTTTCGAGTTCGAAACGCAATTAGACATACATCCAAGCTTGGACATTTTTACCAATGTATTGAACGTTATTTGTTTCATATTGTTAACAGTTCTATATTTTAAGGAAGTTTCTATCCTCTAAAATGCGAATATTGCTACTCTTAGATTACTTTTGATCGTTTTTTTTTTTTTTAATTATTATTTATTTATTTCTTCAAAGGTCAAGAACGAATACGGGACGCTGCAGACGAGAATGATTCTGGCAAGGGAACCATACGGTCGTTCGGCAGCAGTGGGAGCTTAAATTCCGTGAGCTCAAGTCAGACCAGCGTAGGGCCTACACGTGAAGTACCTGACACTCCTGAGCAGTTTGAGGTTCAAAAACAACAGAAGGAAATTTGGGAACATGGTATAGATATGTAAGTTTCGTTTTGAAGTACTTCGTATTTCGAGATCTAAAAATATGTTCCTAATTATAATGATTCACCTTATCGCTAGGTTTTAATAGTTTTTCAACAGAGGTACACGAAACGATGAATTCAAGGTTTGAGTAGGGTTTATTATATGATTCAATGTGTATTTGCTTACGCTTGCATATATTGAGTATTACACACACACTTATGGTCGTTCCAGAACGTAAATTTATTTTTCTAAATATCATTAGAAGGGGCCGAAGACTAATATAAGATGCAATAAATAAAACTTCGTATAGAAGATAAATGTTTTTACATACTTTACATTAATTGGTAATCCTTAATATTTCACTTCCTATATGCTGGAAGGATCTTCAGAGGAATTAGCTACAAAGAAGAAGAAAAACAAGGCAATATGTAATTAAAATTCGTTCTAATTTCAAGGGGTAGTTCCTCTGAAGATGTTTCCACTATATAGGAAGTGAAATATAAGGAAGTAAAAGCACCAACTAACGCAAGGAATGTAAAAAATAAATAAATAAATAAAATAAATAAATCTTTTTTATATCTGTTTTTCTCAACCTGGTGGTCGGGTTTAAGGATGTTGCAAGAGAAATACATAGGAGTTGCAAAGGACGGTGATAAAGACAAATTTAATTAGGATGTAATGGCGGAAAAATATATTTTTAAAAATTATTTTGAATTTCTTACTTCGATTGACATTTTTATTTCCATGCTTATTGTTAAATAAAGCAAAGAATATTAAGTAAATAAAGAATCGTTTTAAAAAATTGCAATGAAAGAGAAATGAAACGGATGAAAAACTGCATATTGAAGTACAATTCAAAATGAAGGTTTGTATGAAATGAGTCTGTGTCATTTTACTAGACTTCACAAGCGATAAACAATAATAATTGGGTAATTCCACGGAAATGTACACCAAAAGTGTATTTTCTAAACTTATGTGTTTCGCTTATTTTTGTCACCCATATCTTCGATTGAGGTCTAAAATTATGAATGCTATATAATTTGCTGCAGTTTGTAAAGTGCTGAACTGACAACAGTGCTGATCCAATATGGCCGCTCTGTGGGACAAACTGAAGGGCATATCGACTGACATTTAATTGTCGATCATTCATTTTATTGAGAAAAGAAAAAGGTGTTTACAATTTTGAGTGCAGAGTACAGTATTGTGTATCACTACATATGCGAATGTTGTCTACTTTCAGCTGTTTAAGTGGTATTTCATATTAGAAAACTGGTCTTGTGCTGTAGTGTGCGTCACGAAAAAAACACATTTTTTCCTGCTGAAAGTTAGTTATTGCATGTAACGGTTTAATACTTTCAATTTTCCTTCTTGATAGATAGAGCAACTATTTGCCGTGATATTGATTTGGAAACTCAAATAAACACAGACTTACAATTACTGAAGTGTATGTAGTGTGCGTCACGGGCAGTGTGTGTCACGTTCAAGCACGGCGGAAACTGCTGCACAACGTAAAGCAGAGCACGGAAAGGTTCCGTACGTCCGGAAATAATGCCGAATTTCGAAGAAAAGAGACTCAAAAACAGAGAATTAGACGTGAGAGGAAAAAGAAAAAATATTACAATTGAAGAGAAGGAGCATATGCGAAAGAAGAAGAGGGAAGAAATTAGACGATATCGTCAGAAGAAGAAATTAAGCACAGCTATTGATGCTATGTTAAATAAACAAGTACCAGTGCATCTTCACCTAACAAAGTGTTTTCATCTCGGTGTTCATATGGGAAAGCTATGGATAAAGTTAAAAGAAGCGTACCTCATATTTCCAATAAGCGTAAGGTTGTTGTTAAACAATTGTTTGAACAGTTTGCATCCGACAATAATAAAAAAAAAAAAAACAGCCAAGACACTAGATCAAAGTTCATCAAAAACGGCAACTGAAGAAGATGTTATTCAGTTTTATGCTATATTTTACCAGGCACTAGGACTTGGAGATTGTTTGATCATCAGAGATTCATTCGGCCAACAAAAAGTTCGAAAACGGTACTCGTTCCTAACACTCGGTGAAACAGTTCAAGAAACAGAATCCTGATATAGAGATTGGAAGATGTAAATTCTGTGAACTTCGGCCGAAACACGTCTGCTGAACGCGAACACCACCAAATCTTTCTGTGTATCAATCACGAGAATGTTACATTACTGTTAAATTCATGTTCATTTCTGTCAAACAGCACAAATGATCTGATTTCGTCTCGTAGTGTGCGACTATGAATCTGACACATGTATGTTTCATACTTCACAAGAATGTGGTGAATTACCAAAGTTAGTTTCGCTTCTCAACTCTACTCAACCAATGGACACGCATATGGAAATCACCTATCAACAATAGACTACTGATGAGACTGTCAAAGTGCCGAAAGAGAAAATGTCAGGAACATTAAAGGAAGTGATGAAAAAACTATAGAATAAACTACCCGTTTTTTATAGCATACATTTATACTGCGTCACTAGGCAAATTATTTTAAAATCCTGAAAAAAATGGGTTGATTTAGTTTAAGGTCCCACGGTTATGCCTGCTAGGCTAAAGACGACGTGGACCTATTGATTATAGTGGAATTCTAACCACTTTGGTCCTTCAACTGTATCCTCACCGAGAATCGAACCCGGGACCAGGCTATCTGAAATCAAGCGTGCTAGCCACTAGGCCAAGCAGGGGTTCCGTGAAAGAAAATGTACCGGAAAACACAATAATCATACAAATAAATTTTAGTGAAAACTACACATTTCTGAAACATGCTAAATCCTTTTTTGGTCGCTCAATAAGTATAGTTGAGTTTGCTCTTTCAATTCTCGAGTACCTTTCGACATATACCTCAGTTTCCTATTTTTTTTAAAAAAAGTGCGTTTTGGTTTCTAACAAACATTATTGAAGCGAAACTACTGCAGGTATCGATAGGCATTTGAAAAAATAAAAGAAACAATATGCTTATTGAATCACCAAAATGCGTTTATTTATTTAACGAACACCAGATACGGCTCAGAGGCCATTTTACACTAAGGAAATGATTTGGGAAAGTGTCGGCCAGAGTGGATTTGCTAGGTACAATCCCGGCATTTGCCTGGTAGGACTGAGGGAAAAGCAGATAAACCCGTCAGAATGGTCGGCAGCGGTATCGAACCCACAACCTCCCGACTGCGAACCAACGCTGTACCAATAGAGCTACCTCAGTAGTATGTTTTGGAAATACATTCCACAGTTATACGAGGTACGATGAATAACAAATTCAAACAATCAATAAGATTCCAAACAATAGGAAAATTTAAGTGTTGTCATTGAAGGAAGTGTAGTGTGCGTCACAAGTGAACTGTATTGTGCGTCACAGAGAAATTCCATTGGCATATGTTTACTACAGTGAAGTGCAAATGAAACGGTGGTTGTGAGAACACTGCATTCCTTCTGGAAAATGTTTATGTACAAAATACATTTTGTAAAGTCATACGGAGGAAGATTTCCTAAATTCAAAATATGAGTAAAATTTTACTTCCCTTTCTGTAGTGTGAGTCACGTTTTAGTGTATAAATATAACCTGGTATTTTAATAATTAAATACAAAAATACCAATATGTGGAAATTTTAATATGTCCTTTCTATAATCATATTTAGAAGTTTGTATTTAAATATCGATACATTCATTACCATAGTTAAGGTTTAAAATATACGAGCATGTTCCCTTGTAGAGTGCGTCACGCGTGGAAATAGCCAATTACAAACCGGAAACTACGTATGAGGGTCGCTGACAAGAGGATGTGATAAAAGAGGGGGTCGTAATATGAAATCGGTTGAGAAACCCTGTTCTTTATGATATATAGTTACGTAAATGACATGAAAACCATAACATATTAAATGAAACTTCGTAAGCTTTATATTGTCTTAAACGTAAATGGGCCCAATATATTTCAACCATCTTGAGCTCTCTCGTGGCCAAGCGGTTAGCGTAAGCGCCTTTCGCATGGGATACCCGGGTTCGATTCCTGGCGGGAACTTAGGACGTGGCTTGGATGCCACGGTAAGGTGTAGATCCACGTCTCATATAGCCTCGCTGCTGAAAGGAACGGCAAACTGAAAATCAGATCAAATCAAATCAGTTTCAACGGTGTTATTGTTCTCTGGCGGTCTTCAAGGTTTTCTTCTTCTAACAGATAAGTGCGAATATATCCTACATATTCATTAATTCCATTTTCTTTTAATTCTGTACTACAATTTATACTTCGAATTTATGAGAAAATACTACCTTAAAATGTGCTTGTTATTTATGTTTAGCATTCTACTTTTATTCTGTTAGCATTTTGTCATTAGAAGACGTAAATGACAAACACATTCCAAAGTAGGGGTTATTATATAGATATTTTCGATATGTATATAATTAAAAAAATATTTTAGCGTTCCATGATTTTTCTCAGGCTGAGAGAGACCGTGGTAATGATGAGGTGGATGATAATTGTGAAATAAAGAAAATAAGAGGAGACTGAAGAATCCCAAGAAAATCCATACCCACTGTATTTGTTACCACAAACCCTACTTGGTGCGAACCAGAGATTGTTTTAGTATTTTCTCACAAATTTGAAGTATACATTGTAGTAAAGAAATGAAAGTAAATGCAGGATATTCATACTTATCTGTAAGAAAAAAAATGAAAACTCGGTAAATGGCCACAGAACAGCATGGTGGTTGAAATATGTCGGATCCATTGACGTTTAACACAGTCAAAGGCACAAAATTTTACTTATTTCGTACTAGTACAAGTTGCATAGGAATGAAATCTGTAACGTTTCAAACGATTGTAAAATAATTTATTTTGCGAGAAAGTCAAGAGATCAACAGATTCTCTCCCATTCAGTTAGAAAAAAAAACCTCAACAGTTCAATTTGACGGTACTTGGCTGATCCCGAGTGAATGCCTGTGCAGGTTTATGTAGAAAAGTTTAATAATAATAATAATAATTGAACGAATACATTTTAAGTTAGGATTTCCCTGCTTTAAACAGTGCTTAGAATGGTCCTAGGCTGAGACCTACATAGGCTAGAGGTTTCGAGGCCTACATAATTTTAGCTATATTGTTCTGGCTACTTTAGGTCTCCCTCAGAGACCAACCACACACTTTCACTCTTGAGGGTGCTTTACTGTTTATGTTATGTAGTCTGCATCACAATTGATGCATGTTGTGCTTGGATAGAACCAGACATTATTTTTGAATTTGTAATTCAAGTGTTCAGTTACGTAAACTGTATATGTATTTGAAAAATTGAGACAGTAAGCGATTTCTCCCGACACCTTATTTAGATTGTGTGACTGAGTTAGGAATCGATCCTAGACTTCGGCTTGTTTCATCAATAGTGAAAATTAGGTGTTGGGAAAAATTGGTTATTGCACATTTGAAATGTCCCTGTAAACATAGTTTGCTGGGTTTGTCTTTGCACAAAAGATGTTTTTTGCAGTACAGTTCACGTCCTGTAAACGGTAGAGCGCCACCCTTTAAAGTAAAAATGTGTGGCTGCTTTAGGAAGGAGTGGGAAATCTAGTAGTAACGTCCCGTTAAACTTTCCTTTTATCACTTATATTTTAACTTGTCGAAGTCTAATGTAATTTCTTACCTCACCTCACCTTACCTTACCTTAGCAGCTGGCGCTGCAGTCCTTGGTGAGCTTTGGCCTCTTGCATTTTCTACCTCCGTTCTGTTCTGTTTTTGGTCTTTTCTGTCCATTCCCAAGCCTTCATTCTTTTTAAATAATTTGTGACATCATCTTTGCTATTCCTTTCCTTCTCTTTTGGAGTGTAGTCTTTCTTTCATAAGGGGGTGCGGTGGCTCAGTGGTAGAGCGTTCACCTCTGGTGCTTGGGGTCCCGGGTTCGATCCCATCCTCCGCCAAGTGAACTTTGTGGTGGACAAACCGTGCTCGTGGGTTTTCTCGGGGTTCTGCCGTTTCCTCCCACTTTCTTCATTCCACCATTTCACTCATCTCTCATAATCACCGTCTCCTTTAGCCTAACCGGCATAACCGTGGGACGTAAAACTTAAAGATTTCATTTTTTCATTTTCTTTCTTTCATAACTTTCGTTTACGAGGGCGTTATCCTATCATCGTATACTCCCATCACATGTCCCAACCATCTGATTGGTCCCGACTTAATGAATCTTACTATGTCTTGATTCTCTATTATTTCACTAACTTTTTCTTTATTTATGGTTATTAATAATCCAGTTCCATCTCTTGTGCCCTTACCTTTCCTAAACCCGAACTGTTTCTTCGAACTTTTTCATTTGTTCTTGCATACAACCATCTGTTTAGAATTCGAAGCAAAACTTTTGCTGCGTGAGATATGAGACTAATAATTCTGTAATCCTCACATCTCTTTAGTGCGATTTCTTAGCTATTGGTATCATGATCATCTGCAGGAAGTTCTTTGGCCACACTTCTGTTTCATATATGTCATTGCAAAGTCGGAACAATTCTTTCTTACCCTTATCTCATATTTTTAATGAATTCGATTGAAATGTTATCTAGTCCGGTTGCCTTTCTATTCGTAATCTCAGATATAGCTTTTTTAAACTCATCCCGAAGAATACTAAACCCTTTATCATCCTCGTCTGCTTCATTTTTTGCTTCAACATCTAGGCCACATGATCTATTCCTACTCTCATATAAGTTCTCAACATATTCTTTTCATCTTCCTAAGACTTCACTTCTCTCTCTCTGTCTACCTTCCCAGTCTTATTTTCTACTGCCATCGGGTAACCCCTTGTTTCCTCCGAAGTTTCATAGATTTCACATTCTTGTACATTTCCTCATATTTTCCAACTCTTTCTGACTTTTCTTTATCCTCGCATTTTCTTTTGCAAAATTCTTTCCTTGCTTTATCTGTTTCCCTTCGTAGCTCGTTGTTCAATTTATCTGTTTCTGGTATTGCAAAAAGCTAAAATTTTAAGTATACATTTTAATTCATAAGAAAATGAAAATTAATAGAATAGATTGGACTCAGGAATTTACTTTGCTACCGTGTACCCTTATTTTATGTACGCATTATTCTAATTTCATTTCCTGATAGATATATTCAGATTCCAGGGGCGACATATTAAAAAAAAAAAAAAAAAAAAAAAATAGAATGGTGTGCGGGCAAAAATGAGACTAATTATGAGAGAAAAAAAGAGAGGTCCATACTGAATACAATGTTGGTATCTCAGGACGATCATTTTTAACTCGTTACAACGCTACCGGCACTAGAAGGAACTGAGGTTATATGCGCATTAACTGCCAACGTAATCCGAACATTTGGTCTTACACCCGTCCTGTTCCTGGTGACTCAATGTAAGCTGTCGCGGCCATAAATTTTAGGCCTATATTGAATACCAACAAATAAGAGAGAATGAGCGCAATGTTTTCATGGGCTCAGGGTCGTAAAATACTTGATTAGCGGGCTAGGTCTATTTCTGTTAGAGCAGAAAGAAGGACATAGATGAAATATAGAATTAAAAAATAGTCTTGATATTGAATGACAACTTTATTTATTTATTTATTACCATTTGTAATGTTTCTAAATGTTATAATTGACAGGTTTAATAGGAAGCCAAAGAAGGGGTTACAGTTTCTTCAGGAACAAGGTTTGCTTGGAGAGACTACATCAGATATTGCAGAATTTTTCCATACAGATGATAGATTGGACAGAACAGTTGTAGGAGATTTTTTGGGAGAGAACGACAAATTTAATAAAGAGGTATGTGCTATCCAGCAGACTAAGAAAAACCTGTTGTTCAAATATTTATGCAATGGTTCGTCTTACTGTTACGATTTTATTTTTACAAAGGTTGAGTATCATTGTTTGAGAATTGTTTAAATATAGGTGACTTGAAAAAATATAGATAAAAAAGTGGTAATGTATACAATAAAAGAGTAAATTTACTACCTCAACAAGCTGATTCATTTATTAACAAATCTGAGATATTATTACGCGGAGAACCTTCAAATAAGTATTGTCTTTGTATTCTGAGCTGTAGGATTTAGCAAAGTGCAACCCCTAAGGTAAGAAGGGGCATGAGTTTTTTTTCGTCGGATCAGATCAAACTATAGGCGTACTGAGTGGTTGGAGTATATGCTTACTCTGTTAATGGTTACCATCAAGGGGTGACGTTATTAGACCGCCTTACTACTGGTCCAGCTTCTGTTCATGTCTGTATATGGAGTGTTGACAAGAGACTTCAAAATAAGTCCCTATCGCTGAGCCCTTTTGTAATACGGTTCCCGTACTGAGTGAGGACCTATCACCATATGCAGTAAGGGCACTCAAGCATTATAATTTAATCTCACCTCCCCTTTGGAAAACATAGCTCCAAGTTACCGAATCCGGCGGTATGACCACGACTTGGCAGAGTCCAACTCAAACCAGAATCTGTAGGACGACCTGACAGGAGGGCTCGGATCCTGACCGTGCCTACCTCCGTGTCGTTCAACCGGCGCAGGCGCCGAATCAACCCCCTCTCGGACTCAAGGGTAAGACTGAGCTTCTTCGTGGCCAAGCGGTTAGCGTCCGCGCCTTTGGCGTGGGAGGCCCGGGTTCGATTCCCGGCGGGAGCTCGTGGTTCAGATTCCACGTTAATCAGAAGGTCCACGTCCCATATAGCCTCGTTGCTGAAAGGGACGCTAAACTAAAATCAACTAAACTCAAGGGTAAGACATAAATCGCCCATTGGGGAGGTATCCTGAAGAGTTCCCTCCCCCGCTAGGTGTGACAGGATAGGTATGAACATCGATTAGATTCATATTGCGTGTAGTGCGGGTGGGTACTCTAAAATCAAATGTATGAAGCAGAAAATAACAGTTTAATTTTTCATACTATTTTATGAAGTTGGAAAATACCAGCTCTTATGCGACAAGTACTATAAAATATTCTTATTAAGTGTTTTCATGGTAGTCATTTCTTGAGAAACTCTATGACGAACAATACCTTAAAAGGAAGTTAAGAACAGTGTCTAGCTTGGAAAGATGTGAGGGACAGTACATAAACTAAATAGGCGAACAGCGTTCCGTAGCTAATGCGGTTACATTTTGAATTTCTGTAAATCTGTGCAACATTCCTAACATTTGCATAGATGTTTTTGTAATAGCGGTAATATGCTCACTGAAAGCGCGACTGTGATCAACTATTACAGCAAATCACAACGCCTTAGCCGCATTGGATAGCACTTCTCGTGAGATTAGCGAAGTCAGGCAGTACCAAGTCTGGCAAAAGGAAAGGTCGGTGACAGTTCGTCCTCACCAGATGGTGTTGGTATTTCAGCGTCCATCCAGCGTAGCGAGAATAATTGGGAAGCTACAGCATTAACAGCGAGGGAAGCCGATGTGGGGACCACACATCTCCCCAAAGGAATGAGTGCCACATGCTGGCTGGTAGATCCTGGCCCCCAAAGAGTACAACGATAACGTTGTATATAGTATTAGCAATCTGTGCCAGCTTATAAAAAGGGATCAGAGGCGAATTATGTGAGCAGTATTATATATAAAGAAAAGAAAGACACATAGAGATTATTTTGTAATCGTTAACTAGAAAAAAAGTTGTTGCTATGGAAACCTAGTAAATAAGTGTATGTACGTAGACATCTTGTTAAATATGAAAAAGTGGATTATGTACGCTTCTCATGGTTGAATATTAAAAATCAGTTAAGAAAGTGATAAAACGTGTGAATTATTTCGAAGATTACTTAATTGAATTACGAACCACCTTTTAAAAATTGGTGCCTCAACACCGGGAGATATAAGTGTCGTTTTGAAGAATAGTAAAAACGGCTAGCTTTCAACGTGACATTAGTGTTACCATATTGAGAAGCGGTAAGGTGATACACCGAAATATTGCAATGAGTGCAACAGATAGTGACATAACTGGTGATCAGTGTGTGTATTCAGAAATGAATTCTAATGAAAATTTGACTGACATTTTAAGAGACTTAGCTCAGCAAATTAATGATCAAGTTCGAAAAAGTGATGAGATATCTCAACAAATTAGGGAACAAGGTCAACACTTTGATGAAAAATTGGATCAGAAGATAAACCAGCCAACTAAGGATTTTTATGAAAAGATAGCGAGATTAGAACAATGTAATGAAAGCAGATGGGATCTTATTCAACGTCAACTGAGTCAGACCAACCAACACATAGTAGAAAAATTTGAACAGTACGACGAAAAAATGGAAAAAGTAACACAAAGATTCACGGAAGTTCAAGATTCAGTAGATGGCCTAGAGTCAACGATAAATGCTCACGCTGATCACATTAAACTATTGCAAGATGAGGTGAACTTTATCAAGGAGAAATGTATTCCCGAAAGTGCATTTCAGGACAATGGATACATGAATGTGGTGCATCCTACATCTACTGGTTGTGAACCTACTCGTCATCCCAGACCAATTTTGGAACTTAATGAATCTTCGAGCTGTGAAGAGAGTACTGATAGAGAAAGAAGAGTGAGGCCATCATCCCGGCGGAAACACAACTCCAACAGATGTATGAAGACTAATGTAGGTAAACCGTTACGATTCAGCGAAGTTAAGTCTCTTACTAAATTTAGTGGTGTGTCGGAAGATATACCCGCTAGGGAATTTCTTGAAAAGTTTGAGGATGAATGTGAGCTCATGGGTGTAGATGAGTCTCAATTTTTAAAATTATTGCCGCATATATTATTACCACCCTGTTTAACATGGTTCAAAGCTATCAGGTGAAGTCTTCGTACATATTCAGATTTCAAGAATGCTCTGCTATCAAATTATGAAAATGATTTTATGATAGCGAATAGAGATGCCGTCTTGCGAACGAAACATTTCAATCCAAAATTACACAGGAGTATTACGGAATTTGTAGTATCTACATATAATGAGTTAAGATCACTAAATCCAAATCATCCGGAATCCCGAATTATAGCTTCCATTAGAATCTTATTGCCATTTCGATTACAACAGTTGTTAATGTCGGCGCAGTGCATTAGCTTTAATCATCTAATTATGCTTATTCAGAATTATGAAAGTCAGTCGGCAATACAGAATAACAATAGAGTGCAAGATAGAAGTCAGGGTAATTCAGGACGTAATCAGACACAATATGCTTCTGTTCGTAATGTAAATATACAACCTGAAAATAATGCTAATGTCCATAGTTTTAATAACAGAATGAATAGTTATAATGGTACCGGTAATCAAATGCAACCTAATCACAGAAATGGAGCTAGGAATTTTAGAAATAGCTACAGGAATTTCAGTAGAAGTAATAATTATCGCCGATTTTCACAAAATCAATTTGCAGATGGCAGGAATTCTGTAAATAGGAATCAAAATATGGTAATATCCCATGAAAGACAAGAATGTATACAAAATTGTGCTATACAATGTTGCTTAAATGAGCCCTTCGAACGTATAACTTGAGCTATCAAAAAGGCGTCCGATGGATTTGTATTGAATTGACCTTTGCTTACGTGTATGGTTAATGTGTTCTTCATTTAATTTATTATTAAAATGTATGTTAAAAATATATGCAATTGTGAAATAGTTCGAAATAGTGATGAAATTAAGTTATGGCAATCAACTGAAAATACTATTGAATTTGTTCCTTACAGTTTTGTTGCAATTTCCTTTTATAGCATTAATTGAGGAAATGTTAATTTGTGTTTCATGCTAAGAAATTATGTAAAAGCTTTATTGTAATACGAGAATATACTGAATTTGACAATTTATATTCACTGCAGGAATTACGTATTTAAGCTACTCTTGTTTTCGTGTTTTTATTCTATTCGAATTTCATATGAATATTATAAATATTCAAGAATAAAAGATCATAATTTTAATGTAAACGTGTGAAGGTTATGACAGATATATAAAATAGATGCAACTTATTATATGGAAAGAGTAAGAATAATGAATATCGAATCTCTTAATTTTTCAGAGTTTATTAATGTATTAAATGATAATCCTCAATGTGTTTATATGTTCTGATTTTGTTGCCTTCTGATCCTACCAATATTTAATACTGTAAAGATCTTTGTTTGTAATTAATATTGTTTTTACATGAAGGAATAGTTAATTTGTACCCTTGAAGAAAATATTAGTTAGGTTTAATTTTTGAATAGCCTCATCGACGATAATTGTAAATCGACGTTCTTAGTATAATGATATATCGATAAATATATATATATATATATATATATATATATATATATATATAAAATGTAATGTTATAATATGTTATATATATATATATATAAAATGTAATGTTATAATATGTTATATATATATGGAAGAGTAAAATATTTGTATTAAAAGTGATATTAAGTATATACGAGGGCTATTCAAAAGGTAGGTACTTTATAATCTTCAACCCAGGGTTCTTTCCTTCATAGCAAAACTATTACGGAAGTCCCGTCCGGACGACATCTACAACGATAACGTTGTATATAGTATTAGCAATCTGTGCCAGCTTATAAAAAGGGATCAGAGGCGAATTATGTGAGCAGTATTATATATAAAGAAAAGAAAGACACATAGAGATATTGAGAGATTATTTTGTAATCGTTAACTAGAAAAAAAGTTGTTGCTATGGAAACGTAGTAAATAAGTGTATGTACGTAGACATCTTGTTAAATATGAAAAAGTGGATTATGTGCGCTTCTCATGGTTGAATATTAAAAATCAGTTAAGAAAGTGATAAAACGTGTGAATTATTTCGAAGATTACTTAATTGAATTACGAACCACCTTCTAAGAGCCGTTGCGCCAGGAATTTAGTTTATCCTTAAGTACTTTTACATTTTGAATAATTTTGAAGGCATCTATAGTACGAATTTGTTTTCGAAGGAATAATAATAATAATTCCTGGAATTTCATATACTTTAGACAACATAAAAATTTATATTTCAGTGGCAGAACAAACGTTTTACATTTATATCTTGATACTCTCTTGATTCAAAGAACAATATTTTGTATATATATATATATATATATATATATAAAGTGTAACTTGTAGCAACTTTTATAGATATGAGTTGTTACAAGTTACACTTTATTTGCATAATCACCTTGTTTACATGTTGAAATTCAATGTATGATTCAAGAAGCTTTTCACCTGATTTTACCATCTGACGTTATGATCCTGTTTTGTTCTGTTGCAGATTATGTACGCGTATGTAGACCAAATGGATTTCAGCAACCGTGACTTTGTATCTGCTTTACGAACTTTTCTGGAAGGATTTAGGTTACCTGGTGAAGCTCAGAAGATTGATAGGTTAATGGAGAAATTTGCTGGACGATATTGTGAATGCAATCCAAAGTAAGTATGTAGAAAAATTGCATGTTTTAACTATTGAGAATTGGAACGGGTACAAAGTGCTACAGAATGTTTGTGCTAAGGGCAAAGTGCCACAGAAGGTTGCACATTAGGATGTTGTGAATCCGTGCTAACAAAGATATTATTCTCAGATTCTCTTGTATGTTCACTTTGTTGGAAGAATATATACTCTAGTTATTGTGTACTCTTATTTGTTTGATATGAACTCTTGTAGTAATTGAATCACTATCTCATGGATATAATAACGTCGTATGGTAAAAGTATCAACTATTATCAGTGCATTATTGTTTGGGCATTTGTCAGGTCTCTCAAAGTCGAAACTCTGCATTTAAATTTAAGTAACGTAAATAATTTATTCTAAACTTCATAAATTTGGTACAGATTACTATTATTAGCTCGTTTAATTTATCTCCCCTTTGAGAGTATTTAATATTAGCTTTTCCTGTTGGTCCCATTGACTCAAAAAATACAAAGGTGATACAAAATGGCGTATAAGAGTTATACCAAGTGTTAGTACATACAAAAGTAGGAAACTAATAGTCACAGTCGACATCCTTTATTTGCGTAATCTTTTACGTAGACTTTTTATTTGTAATTAATTGCAAGAAATATTACTTTACATTCTAAATAAGTAATCTAGACCAATTCCCTGGCCTCTACTCGGCGTCGTGGGGACAATTGATAAACTACTTGAAAAAAAAGAAAGAAAGAAAGAAAAAAAAGCGAATTCCGGACTTGAAAGCCAGTATTAACGAGTGGATCCGATATGCTGATCACATATCATCCCAGCTTCCCCTCAGGGATGTTGCGCCAGGAATTTAGATTTTAGTTTTAGAATAAATAATTTAAGGGGCTATTATGGATTTATTTATTATTTTACGATTACTTTCAGCAATGGATTGTTTGCTAGTGCAGATACCGCCTACGTATTGGCCTATTCTATAATAATGCTAACAACAGATTTGCATAGCCCACAAGTGAAGAGCAAAATGACAAAGGAACAATACATTAAAATGAATCGAGGTATTAATGATAGCAAAGATCTTCCAGAAGAATATTTGTCGCAAATCTATGATGAAATCGCTGGTAATGAAATCAAGATGAAAGGAACTGTTAACAAACCTGGGAAACAATGTGAGTATTTTAGATATTTTCGTGTAAGTTTTGTTCAGTAAAGACCTATAGATACAATAAAAAATACAGTTAACTTAACACTCGTGCAGTTAACTCATACTCGCCTATTTATGTGTCCTGGTAAACCTAATCAGATGACTATATACATGATTTCGGTAACCACCCTGTTGTCTACAACAGCCTAAGGAAGAATTTCTGTAATTTTGTGTGGTATTTAACTTAGGCTTTATATATATATATATATATATATATATATATATATATATATATATATATATATATATATATATATATATATATATATATATATAGAGAGAGAGAGAGAGAGAGAGAGAGAAACATTAAGATATATATATAGAAACCTTAAGATCAGCATTGACTCTTTGAAGTATTGGTGATCACTACATACAATAACTTAAAACGCTTTTCGGTAGCAATATAAAGGCAATTTAAGACGCTACAATTTACATGTGCTTTTATGTAATTCAAAATATTTAATTTCATTTTAGTTAAAATGTGTGTAAGTAGTAGCATCTTAAGATTGCTTTTAATATTTGTATCATCACTGTGTGTAGTGGTCGCCAGCACTTTAAAAATGTTATTGCTGGGTTTGGAGTTTTCTGTAAAGAAAGAAAAAAAGAGATAGATAACATATAAATATCTTTGTGAAGTTAAAGCTATTCATTAGTGTCTCGCTGCTGATTGCAACAGAATTGGATGCCGAAATCTTGCTAGGAATATATGCTCCGGTTAAGTTTCCCAGGGCACAACAAAATATGACAGATTGTGTGTGTGTTAAAAGTGAAACAAAATTGTTGAAATGTTTCAGCATTGTAATGTTTTTCTGAAAACCCACACGTGTTTTTTTTTTCCATATATACTACTCGGAGATCCTTCTACGTTCTCTTCTGTCTTTTGTTCCTCCTCTGCGGGTGTTCTCATCTTTTTTTTTTTTTTTTTTTTTTTGCTCGGCGCTCCTTTCTTTCTCATTCTTCTCTTTCTTCTTGTACACTTTGAAGAATTATTTCCCATTTCCTGCTCATCCTTAATATATCACTTCAATTTTTCATTAATTTTATTTTTCTATTATCTTATCACTTCAGTTGAGTCACAGAAAAAATACGTAAGAAGACATCTATACTATCTCCAAAGAGACCTTCCAGAAATGGTTTCGATTATGAGAGCAGCGTATATTGGTTTGAATGCATAAGCTGTCACTGAATTTGTGTGATCATTTGTAGTCTTAATAATATACAAAATGCGCGTAACAAGGAACGTGGTTGAGATAGTTTGGCTAAACTTTAGTTTTCAGACACTAGAGGCTCTATCACGGCGAAATTAAAATACCGCTAATTTTACATTAAGTATGTGATATCTTCAAATAGATAAAAGATAATCGAAATGTGGAACAAGAGCGCCCTAGACAATATTATTGTACGTGAGATAACGTTATCACGACTCACTTATCTGCTTTCGATTTCCAGCCATTTAAAAAATCGGCATTTATTTTCGCGTTTCTAAATGGCTGCAAGCGGAAAGCTACTAGGTGATTCATGATAACGGTACCTGATGCAAAATAACATTGTCTTAGGGCACTCTTGTTCCACATTTCGATTATCTTTTATCTATGTATAATATAATTACTGTAAAATTAGCGGTATTTTAATTTCGCCATGATGGGACCTCTTAATAATTCCCACCGAAAATGAAGCTCCATCATATCTCCGCGCAGTTAACTATTTATGGATTGCAACGATAAAACGTTAATTTTTATTTATGTTATTTCTTTCAAGAGCCGCCTCTTACGCCATGCAACGTTTTTTTCCGTCTGCACAAACCAACAAAATCAACAGCAGTTTTCCGTTCATCAGTTTGTATCCATATGGGTATATATATATATATATATATATATATATATATATAGTGATTTTATTATTTGATCTTAAATTCACAGTTATTGCACTGATTTTTTTAGACATACAAACTAACCTTTTATAATTACTCTTTGTAACAAAAGAAAAAAAAAATAGAATTTTCCCTCTAAATGTCACTTACATCGCTCATCAGAGTAAATAAAAGTTGTGCGAGTAACATTAACACATTTTCCAATGAAGAATATTATACGAAATTATTCGCAGATACCCCCAATTAGATATTAATGTCATTTACTCTGTCGTTCCACCCACTGAAGCCGATAAGCTCAGAGACAATTTCACTGACTGCTAACTCGTTAGGCGTTAGCACACTGTTATGACAGGAGAAACGTGAATACGTGACCAGTTACACGATTATCAATGTCTGTCTGAGAAGGCGAGAGGGATTGAGTAGAAAACTGACAACTGCTGTCTTGGTGCGCAATTACGTTTGCGAAAAATATAGATAAACATATACCATTAAAGGAAGATAAACTGTAAACTCATTAATTTAAATTGGTTCATACGTGTTATGCTAACTTCTTTTTTCAATGTTGTAGGGCTACTAGCGGTATCCCCAGTAGCCCACAAAAGACGTTATTGAATAATGAAGGGGAGAGGGGGATGATTCTTTGGAAGAAGCGCGTGCAGCCTCAAAGAGATTTTTGAAGAGGATTAGATACGAGAATTCGAAATAAATAATTAGATTTTCCCGTCCAAATTCGGCTTACTTTAAAAATAAATCTTGTACAGTCCCTTTCTAAAACGTTTATTTTCGTTCTAGCATATAGATTGTCTGGTATTTAATATCAAAATATGTATTGCCTCATTTGAGAATAATGATTGTAGAGAAAAACATCTTTTCTTTCAGTAATCTCAAGTGAAAAGAAGCGACGTTTTTTATGGAATATGGAAATGGAAGTTATATCTACAGCTGCCAAGAATTTAATGGAATCCGTAAGCCATGTACAAGCCCCTTTCACATCTGCGAAACATCTAGAACATGTGAGGCCTATGTTCAAGGTAGGATTTCTAAGCTCTTTGAGAAAAAATCAAATAATGTGCATTTCGAATCAGATTGTTTATGTAGTCTCCTCTAAAAGTATATGTATATATTATCGTTTTTTTTAAAGTTCAGAATGATCTTCAGAGATTTTATTATAATCATGGGTTAATAGCTGTGAATTATAAAGTGTTTACAATAAGTAAAATACCGAAGTTTTACTGTATATCTACATAGTGAAGTATAGAGGCATGTGCTTGATATCATGAGAAATATCAGATTCGTGCGTTTACATTATAAGCTTCGTAAACAGTTAACCTCACATTTGCCTGTACTTTTGTATTGTTTTTTTTTCTTTTTCATATATAGAAAAAAAATAATAATGCCTCTAGTATTGAATATATTGCAGATGTATTGTAATTTTTCAAGGTTGATTGCTCGAGCGTGATTGCTGTATGGTAGAATGCTTAACTGGAACTTTAAAATCGCAAGGTGGATTTCATGTTAGAGTGACCGCTGATTTTTTGGTATTTTCCTGCTTTCTTTCACTTGTCATCATTCTACTAATTATCTCACCATAAATCACTTGATTATATCAACGTTTAGGCCACAGGGCAAATTGGATATGTTAACTATATGATGATTATAATTAAAGTCCCCTTTCAAAATGCTGTAGAAAAATGGTCCGAATGACTTCAAATTTGAACTGAATATATTTGAAGAAAGGGGAAACGGTATAGAATAAGAAAAAATCCAAAGTGTATCAGTAAATGGCGCTGTAAGCGGCTTAACGAAAGTGGATTCGGCTACAGGTGACATTTAGAATCAAAGTACGATGGCTTTGGCATGAGTTGCACATTAACCCGTAAGCACTCGCGCCCTTTTTGTGACACTAGTACTCGCGCGGGGGTCCAGTAGACTCCCAAATTGATATTTGTTTTATTACAATAAAAATATATTTTTAAAATAATTAAGACAATGTAGCTTAACTCCAGACATGTTTTTAAAAGTATTTGCTGCAATCACATTTTTTGAACTCGTTTTGAGACATTTTTTAATATTTTTTCATCAGGACTTCTGGCTAGCAACACAAAAGTTACCTGGTCTGTGAACACCCCGCGCGAGGATTAAGCGTTAAACCAATGGTACTGTTCAATGTGCATGATTGTTTCAGTTTTATGACGGAAAAAATAACTTCCAAGTCATTTAACAGTTGTGGCACTGAGTGGAAAGTCCATCCACTACGGCAAGCCATCTATTGATACACTTTGGAGCTTTTTTTCTTATGCCATACCGTTTCCCTCTTCTTCAAGTATATTCAGTTCAAATTTGAAGTTATTCTGATGAGTGTTTTTACAGTATTTAAAAAGTGGGACTTCAAGTATAATCATCCTGTATATATTTAGTATTTTCAAGGTCATTGCTTGTCAGATTTTCGTGGTAGAATGTATAACATATAATGCTTCTTCTTCTACTGAATTTCATCTATCGTAAAAATTTGGTATTAGGAAAGGTCGATCTCTAAAATATATTTATTTATTTATTTATTCCACTCTAATTTTTTATAAACGTACCTCGAAGAGAAGTTCACATAACTGAATATAAAATTGTTTTCCTTTAAGTAGAGTGGTAATGTTTTATTGTTGCATATGTCTTAGGCATTAGTATACTATAAAGCAATTTTTTGTTTCAGATGGCGTGGACTCCATTCTTGGCTGCATTTAGTGTTGGGTTACAGGACTGTGATGATCCAGAAATAGCCTCATTGTGCCTTGACGGAATACGTTGTGCAATAAGGATAGCCTGTATCTTCCATATGACGGTAAATGTCAGATAGTATTGTGTTCTTTCAGTGATATTTCTTAAGGAAGTAGAAGGCACTTTTTTGTTATATGCAATATATATATATTTCTTGTATAATAAAAAAATGAGTAGGGTTATCAATGTACTCCATGATTCGAAGAACATTGAAAAATATCAAACGCAATTACAGAGAGCAAATCTGAGATAAACTGTTATTATTCATGTGAACTGGCTTTGTCAGCTTCAAATGGTCTGTCAAAATTCTTCCCACGATGCAATGAGATAATCGCTTAAGATTACAAATATCCTCAGTGGTTAGCTTTCTGTTTGAGACCAATACCTCAACAGGAACTTTTTTAAGGTGGTTGCACAAATTGAACTGGACCTTGACGGATCTTCAGTTGAAGCCCCTTCCTTCTCTTTCGTAAAATCACGCACGCATTTCCGCACAATTCAGTCAGCAAAGGCAGTATCTCCACAAATATCCTTCAGCAATACCGATATCTTTTTTTCACAATATCGAATATCGATATATTTTTCACAATGTGTAGACAAAATCTTTAATAGGCACCTCGATGGTGAAATCCATCATTTCAAATAAGTATCAAAAAGAGGGATTTTTTTCACAGGTGAATATATTAAAAAATAACATAATTAGAAGCTGATAAATTAATTAGAAGCGTAGAAATTTTGCATGCACTATATTCATGTACACTTATGTCCAAAATGATTGTCGCATATCTATAACTGTCTTCTTATAAGAATATAATTTGATACTGATTTTGCAGAGTACTTTTAATACTGATAACATGTGTATAATCGGAAAATGTATATTTGTTGTAAGTTTCATAAGAAAAGAATTATAAATACAAAAATTAGAATGAATAAAACAGTGTTGCCAAATGGACAAGAAAATTTTATTTTCGTTTTATTGTTCTTATTTACTACTCTTTTGATGTGAAATTTGCCACATACATGTTTTTACCGATTATACACATGCTAACATTGTAAAAAATACTGGGAGAATTCGTTATCAAATTATATTCCTACAACAACATATTTATAGACATGCGACAATCATTTTGGACATGAGTGTACATGCATAGAGAGGAATCCCGTAGTCGGGAAAAGTATAGTTTCTTTGTACATTATATATAGATCTGAAAATTTGTAAATAGTGTCCTGGAAGACCTTGTAAAGTCAGTATATTCGTGTTCGTCAAATAAGTCAGAAACCTGTTATTGTGAACGGAGTAGCCAGTACCGTTCCCGAGCGTTTAATTCTATCAAGAACATGTAGAATGCTCTAGATAAGGGCGTGGCTTCTCTTGTTCTCGTCTCTCAAAGCTGGTAGATCTTCGCTATAATGAACACACATACTAATAGAGTTGGATTAGTCTACGTGTTCAATAATATTCAGCGTTGTTGCAGACATGCATTGTTGACCTCAGTGATCATATCTCCGTTGGTGCTTTTGTGGCAGACTCGTTTCTGCACTTTTAAGATAGACCATTTGTAGGTTAGATCAGTGAAACATTATTTTTTCTGTCAAAGTGTCCTAAGTATCTTTCGTTATTTTGGTTTTGCCAATATATGGTGTACTAAGTGCTTATTAAATTACACGATACATTAGTTCAGAATCAGAATTTGTTGATTTTCATTCTACCTTCTGATATTCATTTGTACCGTAGTTTATGACAAACAGTGTTTGAGAAACATGCAAGTGAATGTGTATATTACTGGCTGTAATCAAGTAAGAATTGTATGTTGGATTGTTAAGTAGCAGAGTTAAGCTGTTAGTCTTTTTTTTTTTTTTTTTTTTTTTTCGGTCAAGCACTAATTAACGTTGTAAGATTACAATATATTGAAAAGTGATTAATGCAACTGAGTAAGTTATTAGTAATAATATTTCTCAATCTCTTTTTTCCTTTCAGTTGGAAAGAGATGCCTACGTTCAGGCGTTAGCGAGGTTTACGCTGTTGACAGCCAATTCTCCTATCACAGAAATGAAGGCGAAGAACATTGACACAATCAAAACTCTTATTACTGTAGCTCATACAGATGGTATGTTAGTTTTTAAGAAAGTATTTATTTTACTTAAAACAAGTTTAAATAAAATACTATTATGTAAAAATTACATACTTTCAGTTGTAGTTATTTTTTATGTTCCTTATGTGTGTGCGTTTTTCCGTCAATTTCTGGTTTTTATTTTGAGCAACAGTTAAAAATAAAATGAATAAAAAAGATGACAAGAATAAAATGGAATAGAAATAAGAGTGATATTTTATGGAAATTTACTTACTTACTTCTCGTCTAATTCATGTCACCTTATTTATTTATTTATTTGTATACTTCAACCATCATGCAGTGATTTCAGAATAACTGCAAAATTTGATGGAAAATGTACACATAACGGAGCATTCGGAATATAGAAGATCAGTCTTTAACTATTTATTTGCTCTATAGCATTAAATTCTCATTACATAAATCTTACTTTTAAAATATCGTGAATGTATATAGAAGAAAATTTGATCATCACTGTATTGCGAGCGATGGTAATATTTAGAAAAAATATAAGCAAAAGGCTAATATTCATCGCAAAGTACAAACCACTCCTCTAGGAAGTGCTTTCCTAGAAAATTATCCCCATCTTTAGCCTAGTTACAAATCGAAAAGGATTTAAAACAAGAAGAAGCCGTTATTATTGATATGGTACAAGCAGGTATAACAGGAGATCGACGACACCCACCATCAACCAACAACAAATGCCGAGGCTGACAAGTGGATTGTTGTCTCTCTGGTTCCGCGTATTTCGGCAAAAATTAAGAAGATACTGCAAAAATGTAACATCAAGGCCTTAGACATTCCTCAGAAATTCATAGAGAAATATATTACAAATTTTAAATCATTTTTTACTGATCCCCAACAAAGTAGTGGTGTTTATCGGGTTAAATGTCAATTTGACAATATATAGGTCAAGCAAAAAGGAATATTTGGACCAGAATAGCTAAGCACATTCACACATCGAAATCTCGAGTTTACAGCAGTTATCCGGATTGCCATCGCATCTCAAAGACAATAACCATAATATTGCTAATTCGTGTTTGATAGAGAAAATAAAAATAACAACTGAACGAACAATTAAAGAAGCCTATGCCATTCATAAAGAGAAACAACACTCAATTTAGATAAAGGAGACATAAATGTGACTTGCAGTAGTCTTTTTACTATACTCATTTCTGCCGTCTAGAAGGTAATAAAAAACAGTGAGCAGCGGCAAGTGAGCTACCATTAATATCTTTTCATGTCCGACAAGAAGATTTATGCTTCGCATATTTTAAATCCTTTTTAACAATTTCTACCCATGTTTTCGAATTGTATCTAGGCTGAAAATGGAGATAATATACTTCGAAAATAGTTTCTAAAGTAGGGGTTTGTCTTTTGCGGTGAGTATTAGCTTTTTGCTTACAATTTTTTTAAATATAATTTGGTATTCGTGTTACATGTAATGGAAAATTTTACACGAAAGCAAAGAAAAATCTTGTTTGTGTGTACAAATGCCGAAAGCGGCTCCCTTTTAGAGTTACGAACGTCAAAGTTTTTGTTAGTAGGAAGTATGTCTGTTAGGGAACAAACTGGGTTGCGTGAGCCGCATACCCGGGCTCGATTCTCGGTTCAGTAATGCATTTTTTCACTGTTGTATATTGTTGAATTTGCATCTATAGAGGAGGTGAAATGATATAGAATCAGTTACTTCCTCCATTACCATTTGTTAACTAGATCGTCTGTGGTATTGGTTACTCAATTCTGAGTTGGTATTAAAATAGTTTCTGCTTTACACAATTACCTTTCTTGCAAAAAGTATATATCCAATGTTGTAAGGTGCATTTGCGTTTTAAAGCAAATCGCATTCAATATATTTGGTTTCCATGTTATTGTTACATTGCAATTACTTGTATATGCATATAGTTCAGGAGACTTTTACTTAAAGCACAAGCATTGTCGAAAGTTCGTATCGTCAAGATTAGCCGAAGTTTAGATGTAAATTTAAAACTATGAAGTTAAATTTAACGACAATTATAGCCTTAGTAATACCTGTGTTATATTTTATTTTCATAGGAAACTACCTTGGGAGCTCATGGTTAGATATAATAAAATGTATCTCGCAGTTGGAATTAGCACAGTTGGTTGGTACAGGAGTGCGACCTCAGTTCATTTCAGGACCAAGATCTGGCTCAGGACACCATGACAGTAGTAGTTACCATGCAGATCCACTTCATCTAAATTTAAACACTTTAGATCGTAAGTATTCTAATTTATTTGTGTATTTTAAGAGTTCATGCTATAAAATGCTCTATACTTAAAAATATATATATATAATAAAAAACGAATTCTATATTAAATTCGTTTCACTCACCACTGAATGTAGGAAGAATATTAATTAAAGCTAAGATCTCTTTGTTGCTGCACAAAAACGTGACTGTTTGCTGCACCACTTTTGGAGTTTCAAAACATCCTTTTACTTTAACATAGACTGTCTCCAAATCTTAGAAATTTCCATCAAATAAACATCACATATTAAAGTTAACTTACAAACAGCTCTTTCAGATTTCACATGATTTCTATTTTATGTAAAATTTCTGCCTCTATTACCAATGTGAAGTTTTCTGTAAACACCAAGTACATATATATAATTATTTAAGATAGTATTTTAAGTGTGTTAAAGGTTGATCGGTGTATGTCCGACCGATTTGGCAACACTGCTGTCGGCTGTGTTAGTTTCACCAGAAACATGAAACCTGCGTTTTTTTTTTTTTTTTTAAAATCACTGTGGTGTCTCAGCTTGCGTTTTACCCCATATTATTTCAGTAGTAATAGGGTTATTTCGGAAAGTTGTAGGAAGACGTATACTAAATTTCATTAAAGTCAGCCGAGTTTTGCGAGGGTTATCGTGGAACAGATATACGGAAAGACAGGTACACAAATGCCAGTTGAGTCTAATGGTAGAAGCTCAATTCAGTGATTTGGTTCTCACAATCTTTCTACTCCTTTTTTACACACAGTTTTAGCTTTCATTACTAACCTGTAAAACTGGTCTATTTTTTATTTATTTTTAAATGAGAGTAAACTACTTTCTTTCTTTTTTGCATATGCTTATATGTTTAGTACCAATATGTACTAGATTACGTACATTACACGTTAATCCATTTACATCAAATAGGTACTAATTCAAGACCGGATAGAATAATTTAACTTGTGTGCATATTTAGATGTCACAGGAAGATGGTGGAATTATAGTGATTTGTAGTACCTTAAAACTTCTAACAGAATGCACAATATTGTCGGTAATAATGAAATTATCATTAATTCTTGATTAGAAAGGAATTTTAGTAAATTATAGGCTATTCAAAGGAAGTCATCCAGACATGCACTTCCTTTCTCATCACGATTTTATTTATTTATTTATATATTTTTAAATGTTAATTTTTGCACTACGCTTATTCGGAAATAAATCCTTGTTGCAGTATTTCCTTTTAGGTGTGTCTATGGGATTTCAACGCCAACCTTTTTCTTATTATTAGAAATTTGCTCAGTTTTCTTAAAAAACTTTAATGATTATGCTTCATCGTTAAAGAGAGAGGAAAAACAAACTTAAGACACACATTCCTCAAAATCAGAAGATCGTACATTATTGGTTGATTGAAGGTTACCGATTGCTGAGGACTACTCTCGGTGATGACGATGAAGGATGTGTATATTGGTAACGGGAAGTGCGTTTCCTGAATTCGAGAGATGAACATGAAGCATCTTCGTCTTACCAGATTATTAATTATTACCCATATATGAACACAAAACGAATTAGTAACCTATGTTAATTTGTACAGCTTATATATTCATACTTCTAGTACCGCTATATTCAATATTTAATTTAGGTTTCTGCATGTTATTTTTCTTTCAGATTGTATTCCTAATAGACTTCTTTTTTGTTTCCTCTCTTGTATATTATTTTCATTTTTTGTGTTGAAGTGTTTAACAATTTTTTTTTTACCTGAGTAGTATATTCTTTTTTATGTGGTTCAATACTGTTCTTTTGTAATTGTTAATGTTTTCTATGTATTGGTGCTTTTTTTATGTATGTACATGGTTATGTGCTCGAAGAAGGCTGCAGAGCCTCAACTTCGCTACGTAAAAGAAGTCATAAATAAATAAATAAATAAACATCGGGGCTCGAGAAACCAGATCTTATACTTAATTCGAGTGAGTTTAATTAATTCTGTTCGGAAGAGTACTTTTTATTGCATTGGACGCACGTACGAATATGAATTATTTTTGTGGATGCGAAGCCCAAAAGCAATTTTTAAAGCAACTACGAGGTTTAATTTCACATGGAAACATAGCAGCTTAACACTGAGACTCGAACTCAAGACGTCCAGGGTACGGCCCAGACTAGAACGTCATTTCTCATCTTACAACACCGAAGTACCGAACACATGACTGTTGTTTTCATAAGGTACCGTCCAGTGAATGTAACTCCTGTTTCTGAGTGATTACTCTTTTAGTGTGGTGAATGAAGACAACGATCCACAAATTAGTATTGAATTTACCACCGCTATGCATCTTCTTGTACAGCACAGCAAGTATTTGTTCTACTAGCACGTTAACTACTTATGACCACTGTTTTAATGCCGTAGAACTGACGTGTATTTGTGTTGAAGTACTATTCTCCCCGTCTCACTCACTCTGTCTCTTGATCAACAATCAAACTTTTTTTTTTTCAGTTAGTAGCCTGTGCTAAAATTCCCATTTCTAGGACTCCAGACTAGAAATGTATTTCAGCGCGTACTATCTGGAGAAGCTGTTAGCAGTGCTTGCAGCAAGCTAAAATTTAAATATATTTTATTCCCATTTACTCTACTAAAAGATCGTACATTATGTTTAGGTTAGTTTTAGAACCAGTTACTGAGATTTTTAACAGTCACAGTAGACATTGGATATTTGTCTGGTCACAAATTGTGAGTCCGATCATTATATAATATTTTGTAAAGAGTGTCCAGCGTTATCAAGAATAAAAAAGTAAACGCAAAAATTTCAGGGTGGATTGACTTAAATCACTTGATTTCGTTAATAAAAATCGTTAAATCAAATTCCGAAATAAATTAATCTAAAGTGGAAATAACTAAAATCCCGTTTCTGTTCTATTGCAATTATGGAAGATGATAATCATAATACAAGAAACTCAAATGTATGTACAGCACAGTATGAAAACGAGTATCATGCAGAGGAGGATTAGGGAAAATCTCGTTTTGAACGGGGGAATCCTGCTTTCTTCTCTTTGTTACTTTGGGTTTCTAAATCGTTAACTATTCCAACGGGGAAATCACCATGAACATTTAAGATGAAAATTCTTTTGTGTGCGCGTCTGTTTCTTTGCTCCCTGATAATAGGGGTGTATTTAGAGGGGCCCGATCCCCTTAAAAAAAAAAAAAAAAAAAAAAAAACTTGAAGCGAAATATATGTATTTCGTGCCGCAAGCTACGTCCGATTTTTTAAAAATATGCCCCTGCCAAATATCAGTAACTTTTGTGGGAAAAAAAAAAGTTGTGTTGATGAATGTTGCTGTTCTTTTTCCGTAGTGCTTAAATATTGTGTAGGATTGAAATCAATTAACGAGTGAGGATTTATTTAAAATTCAACCCCAATACTTTCACTTAAATGAAATACTAATTCCTAATGTTTTTTCTTCATTTCACGATTTGTATTATACAAAGAGAAAGATTTGATAACAAAAATTATTTTTAAAAAAAATGATTTTTTCCACCCTGAAAAATTTATAATGAGCTAAACAAAAAATGGTTATATATATATATATATATATATATATATATATACCTTTTTTTAAATGTTTTTCAGCTAGCGTCAAGGAATCAATTGGCGAAACTAGTTCTCAAAGTGTAGTAGTGGCTGTGGACCGAATCTTCACAGGATCAACTCGTCTGGACGGTGATGCGATAGTAGATTTCGTGAAAGCTTTGTGTCATGTGTCTTTAGATGAGCTTGGTCATCCTGCTCACCCTCGAATGTTTAGTCTCCAGAAAATAGTAGAAATTTCCTACTACAATATGGGAAGAATCAGATTGCAGTGGTCTCGTATCTGGGAAGTGCTTGGCGAACATTTCAATAAAGTAGGGTGCAACCCAAATGAAGACATTGCATTCTTCGCTGTGGATTCGTTAAGGCAATTATCCATGAAATTCATTGAAAAAGGTGAATTTGCCAACTTCAGGTTTCAGAAGGATTTCTTGAGGCCTTTTGAACACATCATGAAGAAAAATAGGTAAGAATTTTTAATACATATTAGCAGTAATTTAATACAGATACAATCTGGCACACTTTGTTAAGATTAATAACAATCATTTATTCTGGGTCCGGAACCCTAAAAGAATTGTTATATTCGTAATACGATTGCGGTAACCAATCTTGTTTCCTTCGACAATTTGACACTAAATCAAGACCTTGGGCTTCACAATTATGTATAATATACACATACACAGGGCATTTAACCTAAAATATTTTTGAAATTACAAAAACCGTGACAAATCCAATTGCGCAGGAATGTACCCATGTCAGGGGTCGATACGATTCTGTGAGGAGCAAGTGCTCCCATCATAGGGCTCCGGGGAAATGGCAGCATGGGTCGAGTGATACCTCGTTTGTTGGAAAATGAAATAACGCTCGGAGGAAATATTTGCGGTATGAGGCACAGTTTTCTTTCCACATTCTCAAGGTACTTCCACATTCTCATTCCACCAATTTTATCATTCACTTACCTTCATCATCCATTTTCCTCAGCCTAAACGGCATAATCGTTGGGCGTTAAACTGAAAGATTTCATTTTATTTTCCCAAAAAGTACGAATTCGCATCGGAAAGTTTGCAATGAACCCCTTCCAGTACTTTTATCTTCATTCTACGGATTGTGCCCAGCTGATAGTAATCAAGTACAGACCTCAGTGTAGCCAGTAATGTCTTGTGGTATAACAGTGCGTCGTTCGGAAGGGCCAGTGAAAGTCTACTTTTTTTTTTTTTTTTTTTTTTTTTTTTATCGTGGGCAGCTTTCAGTAATAGTTGCATGTTGTTAGTTAATTTAGCAGTAATATTTAATATACGTGGATGCAGTTCGGTTTAGAAGATAACACCCGTGTCTCCTACCTTCGAATGAATATTGCTATACTGGCATTACGAAAGTGGAAAATATTCACAGATTAACAAATTGATTCCGCTGATTGTCAATTGTCAGATTAGCCGACTCCCGAGGGGGAAAAAATGCACAGAAAACCTTTCAAGTTCTAAAAATTTAATTCATTAAGGAGAGCAGTGTAATAATTGTAAAATCAAAGCTATAGAATAAGCGTAGCTCTCTTGAAGAATGGTTATCGTTCTCGTCTTTGCTGTAAGGGCCCGGATTTACTTTTTAGTGTGAGTACAGTGCTTTAAATCCCACAAGTCTCAGTCTCATATGGTGTATGAGAAACTGCACGTCTCATGTGATGTCGGTGTGAAAAAGAACGCTGCAGTCCTTCAGGTATTGGTTGCCATCCATCATTGTACCTTTTTCTAAGGATGGTCACCATTCGTCCATCTTACCATGTTACAAAACCAGTAAAAATATTTTTGTAGTGTTAGACCACTTACATTTATTTTCCGTTTTATACCTTTGCTACGCGAAATTCAGAATTGAAAACATAACTAACTGAATATATCAGTGTCCTTAGGTAGATAATTTGTTTAACTACTTTTGGTGGCAAGACAGAATTCTAAGTTTAAGAAATTATAGGTTGTGTGTTAATATCATATGATAGAACGTATCTAAAGTACCAAAACTAGTACACTTCTCAGGGACCAATTTTTCAAAACTTCTTTAAAAATTTTTACAATAGTAAATATTATGAAACAGGACCATCATCATCTTGAAATCCGACATTTCATTAATGATCTGATTTCTTGTTGACGATATTATGGGTAGCACATATAATGCATAGTATCAAAGTTTTCACAATAAGCAATAACGTAATCCTATTGACAACATCTTAGTATCTTATGATCGTGGCACATTAGTTGGCAGTATTTCCTTTTTTCGCCATGCTGATAAATTTGGGTATACTGTTATATCAGGTTGTCTCTCTCTCTCTCTCCCTCTCTCGGAGCTCAAAAATTGAAAATACGTTTATCATTGCTTGAAAATAACAATATAAAACCATATATGCACCATTTTGTTCGATGATCTTCCATCTTCCGGCATCGTGATGATCTCGTCACTATAGAACCTCTGTTGTTTCTTTTCAAAAATGTGACACATGGTTTACGCAGGCCTCTTCTGAATCGAACTTAACATCATTTAGGGTGTTCTGCAAAGACTGAAACAAATAATAATCTGATGGTACCAGTTTCGGCTGTACGGTGGATACATTAGAACTTCCCAAGTTTTATCTCAACTTTTGATTGACTGTTAAAGATGTATACGGTCTGGTGTTTTTTGCGTTGTATACTATACCGTTTCAGTTGATCAGTTCTGGCTGTTTCTTTTAAATTGCTAGGTACACTCGTGCTAATTGTCGATAATACAGGATGAAGTCTGTAGTTTTGTCCGGTGGCAGCAACTCATGAGGCACGATGCCCTTCATATCCCACCAAACGCACAGCATAACTTTCCTGAGCATGAGTGTGGGTCTTGCCAGAGACTGTGGAGCTTCTTCTCGTTTCGATCACATCTTTTCCGCATAATGTTGTCGTAGGTTATCTACTTTTCATCATTTATGATCGGATTCAGAAATGGCTCGACTTCGTTACGTTTGAGGAGAGATTCGCAAATGAAAATTAGTTCGAGTAATTTTATTTATTTATTTTATTTTATTTTATTTTATTTTTTATTTAATTTTTTTTTATTTTTTATTTTTATTTATTTTTTTTTTTTTTTTTGTTCAGAACATGTGACTTCCAAACGTTGAGCTTTTTGTAACCAGCTTTCTCCAAATGGTTCAACACTGTTTAATGATGAATGTTTCGGTCCTTGGCGATGTCATGACTGGTTACATGCTGGGCTTGCTTGAATTCTGTAAGAATATCATCTACTGCAAGGAGCATCTTGGACGTCAGAATTTCCAGAAGAGAAGCGATGAAGCAATCTTTCGGGTTTTGCTTTTGATAACATATCTCGCTCATAGACAGTACAAATTTCTTCACGGGCCTACACAGCATTTTGCACATTTATCGAAATAAATTTGTAAAATGTATCGCATTTTTGCGGAAATTCTATTTACCTTCATGATATAATACCTTGCGTTTGATTGTAAAAATTCTAACACTTCTTGACTATCTACTATCGTCAATTATAAGTTGTCAAATGATGTTTGGCCTGATTCGCTGCGATTCATTTATCCTGAGATTTGGACACCAATGCCATATCGTGCGCAAAAAGCTCAACAGTTTTAAGAAGACCTGATATTTCAGTGCAGTTGTAATATATTATTTAAACTTCGTGCTTGTCTACCTCGTCTGATTTAATTTCTTGTCATTTCACCTTTGACAACGAAGGTGGCATAAAGCCTTTGAAATAGGGGAAAATTTTTACTATACTTTTAACGCAGCTGTAAGTACTATATGTCCTGTCATGAATAAGTGTTTAAATAGATTAAGTGCATAGTTACAGAAAGCACGTAATGTGAAAATCTTTCTCTTGCAACAGATCACCAACGATACGGGATATGGTTGTGAGATGTGTGGCCCAAATGGTAAATTCCCAAGCTCATAACATCAGATCTGGTTGGAAAAACATCTTCAGTGTATTTCATTTAGCTGCCTCTGACCATGACGAGGGAATAGTGGAGTTAGCGTTCCAGACCACAGGAAAGATAATCAGTAAGTTAAGCCAGTCTTACATATTTATCATTACAAATCATCCATTAAAAATTTTAGAATGTATAAGTAAAATTGACCATGAATAGTGAAGTTAACGTTCCAAGCAACAGGAAAGATAATAAGTTAAACTGAGAGATTTATCAGGGTGTCTATCGGTCACGAAAGTCACGAAATCTGAAAACAGTCATGAAAGTCAAGAATAAGTCACGAAATTTCATTTTGGAATTTTAGTAGACACCCTATTTATCATTGCAAACCATCCATTAAAAAGAAAATAAATAATACTAGCTAAACGCTCGTTCCTACCACAGGGTTAATAGATTTATGAAAAATATTTCAAAGGTATATTGTAAGGTTCCCCACCTTCCAGTGCGAACACATGTTATTCATGCAACATATGCTATTGTTTACAAACAACAATACAACAGACGATACACATAAAACCAAGAAGACACGAAGACAGCACGGCGGGAACCGAAGAGGAACGAGTCATCCAGAAATGGCCTATAAAAATGAACCCGAAGAGGATAGAAGTATCACTTGACCACTGATCACTTAAACTTCATCTGCTCGTGAGGTCGCTCTGGACGAAGGAGTACTACCTTTCCTAAATCACTGGAGGCTACCATGAGCTAAGGGGATTCCTAACCGTAATCCGAACCTCTGGAGCTTGCCATAACGTAAGGACCAAAGAGTACCGTATCCTGAATCGCAGCAAGACGCCCTGGGAACTGCTGAGCTGAAGGATTCCCGTATAAAACATTTTCTTCCTTCACCGCACTGGTCATAATTAAGATTTTAAAATATTCATTTCGTAGATACAACGACTATTTTGTAATAAAGTAAGGTGAAGAGCTAGAATCCCGAACTGTCATTGTCTCGACCCACATAAACATTATCATATGAATTCCTTACATTAGAAACAATCGAATGAAAACAAAATTTTACGTGTAATAATGAATCCGTTATTGATAAAATTTTACATGCAATAATAAATCGATTATTGTGGCTTGAAATATTCTGTTTTTGGCATAAATTTTGAACTCGCGCTATCTCCTTAAATCCATCCAGTTCGAGTTAGGTAGTAACTATGTTCAAAAATTGTTAATCAGTCAACCATTTGGCCGCGATGCGACCACAAACGAGATTACATTCATTTTTCGTTCCCAATAAAGAATAGGATCCCACATTGCTGAATTCAGCGTGTGTAGTTCCGGATTTTTGTTTCCGATCAGTGCACATAATTTTACAGTTTGACGTAGCATCTATGAAGGAAAATCTTTGAGTAAATTAAGAAGAAGCTGAAAAATTAAAATAATATAAAGCAGGTTACTAGGGAGCTGAATCATAGCAAACCTGATTTAATTGGATACATTTTGTGTCTGCGGCGATAAATATTTGTTTCTGAACTCTAAAGTGAGTGATTTATGAAACATTGAAAAACTAAAATGATATTTGAGAATGGTACAACATACTATCTTAATAAAATATGAGATTTGTATATAGTGAATTATGTAACAGTTGCCCGTGTTTCCGGGGGAACACATTATTTTCACACGGTATACTATTTCATTTATTATTATATTATAGACGTATTATTTTGGTCTCTAGGGGGCACTCTCAGAGCTCCGGGGCAGTACCCCCCCAAAAAACATGTCTGGAAGAAACACTGATTGCACCTTAACTGTATACGTCATTTTTCAATTCTCTTGTCATTTAAAGACTCGATCGTAGTAACGGCATACAAAAATGTAGTTGGAAAATTTTGAGTAGGAAATGTATCGATAAATTGTTACTAGCCGAGTACTAGCTAATAAAAGAAAACAAGAATGGTCTTCATTTGTCACTGTGTATTAAACTGAATATAAGGTATAATCTGTGACAAATATATTTGTGGTATATTTACGCAAAACTAAAACGTCCTCAAATATAAGACGTACCCCCAATTTTTGAAGAAAAAATTGAAAAAAAAATCCTCGAATGTAAGACGTACACTTGGCGAAAATGAATAAAAAAAAAAAAAAAACTTATACACTGCATTGATTTTAAAGAATGAAAAAATTAATAAACATGAAAAAATAAATAATGTTATGTATGGGAAAATAAAGAAACATTGAACTTACTGCTGGAATTTACGGTGTATTCATGTGCATCTGCTGGTCTTTTTTTTCGAATGTAATTAAAATACAACACTTGCTTGCGTCAGTTTTATAGCAAACCATTATCGGTATCATATATCAGTATGTATATTATGCGGGCTAATTTTAAAGGGTTTTTATTTCTCGTAAAATGCACGATTTTAGTTCTGTATTCTGTTTGTACACACAAAATACACATTCTTTGCAGAATCGTGACTAACGGGATTAGCAATTTTTGGCAAACTCCATCTAACCTGGTCTAAATTTGCATAACTCAAATCTAAGACCCACCTGGATTTTGAAGACAAAAAAGCGACAAAAAAAAGTACGTCTTAGAATCGCGTAAATACGGTGTATTAATACTACAGAAATGTATCTTTGATGTTGAGTTACTTTCTGTATTACAGTATACATTATCCGTAAATGAAATTAGAATATGTTCACGTTCAGAAGTTGGAATTACTACACACTAGTAGTATGTTTTGTAGCGATAGTTACTGATCGAACTAAGAATGCAGATTTCATGGTTATATGACCAAGTGTGAGGTTTGTTTATTTCCTGATATGCTATGGAATGTTTGTACATTGCTTACTCTACAAAGTTACGAAGTCAATAATATCAAGTATTGCTAGAAGATCATTTTACATTTTGCAAACATGCCAGGTGAGATTTTTATCATCTCTAATAAGTAATAATAATAATAATGAAAGGCATGCCTAGTAAATGGCGACATTTTATAAATAACCCAAGCATTATGTTGATACGTACAATATATAAAATTCTTTTTATCCATCAGAACATTAGCTCAAGAATGTTCAAGTTTATATTACAAAAAGACGATGTGGTTACAGCGAAGTTTCTTCAGTATTGTTGATAATGAAACCGTTGAAACTATACGGTTGCTTACAAAATATTTTTACTTATTAGGTAGTTCATAATTATTATTAAAGTATACCTCCATTGATCTCTATAAGCAGAATGAATTACTGTGTTATTAGGTATGTAGTAAGTTTACTTTTATTAAGTAATTACACACAGTAACTGAATATGTTGAAACCATGCCTACGAGCCAATGTGCTTTTGAACCTTCTTACCTTACTTATTTCTTTTTCGTATGATTTAATCATTTTGCATATCACCTCAGCATTATATACCTAATTTTTAATCAGAAATTTACAAATAACCATTGATTTTTAACATGTTTTGATTTTACTTTTTCTGAACGCAGCTTAACTCCTTGCATAACAGTGACAACTATATGAATGTCATGAAAACGTATCTCTTATTACATATCGTATTAATCCTGGAGATGATGAAATTTGTTAACAGATGCAAGGCAATACTTAGTTCTACTATTTCTCCTTAGGTGACAGCACTTTACTGACAAAAAAAAGGCAAAAAAAAATGTCTCAGTAGATGGCAGACCTAAGGGGGCATTCAATTGCAACACACATATGTTTATTTTGACGATAAACAATTAGCAGCTTCGAGATATATTACGAAATCGGAAAAGGAAACATTTTGTCTTTGATCTCCGGTCAGTGTTGCCAACTTGAAACAGCATAGAATTTCTTCAGAACATCAGAATTTTCCTTTTTCAGTCCAAATGTTCCACAATGCAAATAATTGTTTTTATGAGTAATGTGAATGCTCTCCTCACGCGCGGACAGTAATTATGTCCTACATAGTGGTACGCACATAGGAAAATGACACCTGGAACGCAAGGGGTTAATATGTTGTAAACTGAATGTGAGTACCTCCTTATTTATGTGTCTTTTGATAATCCTCACATGTCGGTACGAAATATCAAGTATTGCTAGAAGATTATTTTAAATTTTTCAAATTAGATTTTTATCATCACTATATAAATGCCCCTTATATTGAATCACATGATCCTCTTTAGTGCTTTAGCAGAGTTTATTATTATTTTTTGAGTTGTTTTGGAAGTTACAACCACAAATTCTACTGTTGTCCAGCAAATTGTATCCATTGGTGTGTGTGTTTTCCCTCGGTGACATGTATAATTTCATGCACATGTTATTTGTAATCAAAATTCAAGTACTTAATTCGTTTCTCGTTTATTAATAGTAACTGCTCTTCTCTTTTCAGCCCAATTATATAGTCAACACTTCCCTATAATGATAGACTCATTTCAAGATGCTGTCAAATGTCTGTCAGAATTTGCGTGTAACGCAAGTTTTCCTGACACGAGTATGGAAGCAATTAGGTTAATAAGGACATGTGCCAAATATGTTGATGAAAAGCCACAGGTAATAAAATATGAAACTACGGTAATCGTAATATCTTAGAAATTTCTTGATGGTAATTCCAAATATACTTCATTCTTTAAAATGTAAACATCTGACCTAGAGTTGTAAATTTTCCGGAAATTTTGGAAAAATTGGTAAAATAACAAAAATCTTTGTATTAGGTTAATTTTACTAGTAATGGAGCCTTTTTTTTTTTTCCTCGAATGCGTGAAACTTCAATATTGAGAATATTTAAAAAAGAAGCAATTGAAAATAAAACTGTTGTAATTTTTCTTGAACTCATTTCCCCATTTCCTTTATGTGCTTTATAGTCGTTTATTGGTTGTTGTGCATTAATTACAAGACTTTAACAGTTGCATACGCAACCATCATGAAGCGTTTCTGTTGCAACAAATAGAGCTCTTGAATGAAACTGAGTTCTTAATGTGCTCTTTAATCTGGTGAAATTTTGTTAATTTTAACCAAATTACTTCTTAAAAGAGACAGCGGTAGGCAAATTTCAGTAATACTCATGCACTAAAACATATAATTACTATTGTTTAATACTCCAATATATAAACATTATGCACAAAATTTTGTATGTAAACAAATACCTGTTTCCTAATGTGATAAATTATACAGGGAGTTTCAAAAGAATACCGACAACGTTTGGGACGTGATTCCTGACTCCAAGATAAGACAAAAAGTATAGATAAACCTGGGTGCACAAATGCTTCCTTTCAAAGTTATAGGCTGCCGAAAACATGAAAAAATGAACTTTAAAGTTCCATAGCTCCAAAAATATGAGACCTACCGTAGTCGGGTCAAGACTTCACTTAGGAACTAATATGTGCCCTATCCAAAAATTCATGTTCCAGAATCCTAAGGTACTCAGGCAATATTTTTTTTATAGAGGGAGTTTGGCTACGAGAATAGTTTGGCTAGTTTGAAGAGTGAGTTTTTCTAGTTTGAAGTACTCATCAACTACCTCTATAAAAATTATTGCGGAAGTACCAGAGGATTCTGAAACATGAATATTTGGATAGAGCAAATAATAGTTCCTAATTAAAGTCTGGATCCGTCTACCGTAGGTCCCATACTTTTGGAGCTGTTTTCGGCAGCCTATAACTCTGAAAGGAAGCTTTTGTGCACCTAGGTTGGTCTATACTTCTTGTCCTATCTTGGTGTCAGGAATCGCCTCCCAAACGTTGTCGATGTTGTTTTGAAACATCCTGTTTATATATTATTTGGTAAGATCCTAAACGTCACAGAAAGTTGTTTGAATGCTTATTAGTGTGTTAACTTATTTATGTTCTATGTACGTAAAAAATTACTGTTCAATAGCAGATTATATCTATTGTTGTTTGTCGTCTCCTATTGGTGACAAATTCTTACAGTGACGCACATACTACTTCTAAAACTAGAGGGCTTCACGTAGTTCAGTACATGTGGCCCATTTTGTGTTTTCTCCTGTTATATATGTACTTTATACAGGATACTTAATGAAAAGAGTTAAAATAGAACGTACCGTATGTCAAACTCCTAAGTTGAGTCATATATATATATATACGAGGATAAGTCAAAAATTATCTGCAATGTATGAATTTTTCGTACATTGTTCATACTGACCTCTGACCTCGTTTATTTTATTATGTTGTTGTGGTCATGCTATGAAAGTTTGATCCTAATTCCTCCATTTGTCTTCCTTTTGTTGCAGATAGATCATGGCCTCTCCATTAGAAGTTTGCACCAAAGAGGAACAACGAGCAGTGATCCGGTTTTTGAGGTCGGAAGATGTATAAGGGGCCGCAGTCCATCAAATACTTTCGGCACAATACGGGAACAGTGTCTTGCCGCAACGGAGAATATCTACGAATGGATTGAAAAATTCAGAAATGGTTGCTCAAGTGTTATGCATGAGGAAGGAGCCGGACGACCATCTACGGCCATAAATGATGACAACATTGAGCGTGCACGTGACATAGTTCTGTTAGATAGACGAGTGGCTATTGATGAAGTGGCACATTGTCTGGAAATTAGTCATTGTTCCTGATACAACTTCCAGCCACAAAGATCGGATCACTTCTTGTTGTTTCTCTTTGGCGCAAACTTCTAATTGAGCGGCCATGATCTATCTGCAACAAAAGGAAGAATTAGGATTAAACTTTCATAGCATGACCACAACAGCATAACAATAAAATATACGATAACAGAGGTCAGTATGAACAGTGTAAGAAGAGTTACGTCAAAATTGCGGATAATTTTTGACTTACCCTCGTATATAACACTAGCAGCGTTCACCCCGCTTCGCTGGGGTCACCCCGGAACGCAATAAACTTTGTTACTTAGATAATTTTTACTTTTTCGCTTTCAAGTGATATGATAAAAACCATAGAAGATTGGAGTAAATGTTAACATTATATCGCCTGTCATTTATGTTAACCCGCCGAGTGACACGGTCATGTGGGTTGCATATAAATACGGTTAGATTTAGCTATGATGAGCTAACAAAGGATTTGTACGTTATGGACACTTGAATGGTCAATTATCTCAAGACACTGGTAATTGAAAATTAAAGTGATATGATAAAAACCATCTAGGGTCCAAATCTTAATAACCCCCCAAAAATGAAAGAAATTGGTTCAGCCGTATTAGCGTGATGAGCTAACAAAGGATTTGTACGTTCTCTTTTATATATAAGATTTTGACGTTGGCTCGTGAAAGATGTATTGTGAGTAGTGTTCCTGAGTAGTAGAACACATATTTTATATTTATTGGCTGTTCAAATGTATCTGCTAATAAGTGTTGCTTTCTTGTTGTGTCTTTGCAGTTATTTCGCGAGCATAACATGGAAGACATCAATGTGCCAGAAGATGATCGCGTGTGGGTGAGGGGCTGGTTCCCTCTTCTGTTCGAACTCTCGTGTATTGTGAGTAGGTGCAAATTAGATGTACGGACTCGTGGTCTTACAGTGCTTTTCGAAATTGTGAAGACGCACGGTGAAAGTTTCCGCCCACATTGGTGGAAGGACCTTTTTCAAGTTCTTTTCAGGATTTTCGATAATATGAAGCTGCCTGAACAGCAGACAGAGGTAACAGTAAGAATAGATTATTTAATTTAACAGACAAAAGCGTGTAGATCAGTGTTTTTCTGCCTTTCTTTTCAGTTTATCCAAACATAATAAAGCAAAACGTAAAATGTATGGTAAGTATACCTAAATATAGAAAATGGTCGCTACTTTATAAGCAATTATGCTTTTATTTCAAAGTATTTTTTTTAAATAGAAGTAGAATTTAGTTACTATACAGTACATATAATCACAATACTAAATACAATCAATTAGTTCAGTGGCTCACTACTCTGATGAGAGTAATGAGGCTTATTATTTTTAGGATCATATGAGGAAACGAAATGTCGTTTTAAAAATTGGCTACGCGAATATATATATGCAGTTTCAACTTACAAACCGTGGTCCTTCAATACTTCGTAGCCAGTAGTAGAAGCAGGTCCGCCTTGGTTCCCAAGAGGACAGCGATGTACTATACTACATTGTAGCTTATTTTCAATCATTCAATACAAGTAGCTTAATTAACTATATTCGCAATAATGTAAAATGGTTCTCTTACGTCGCTTCGTTGCTTCAGAAAAGCTGTTTGGATCATATTTGTAGTACTACGATATATTTTGTTGAACTCAGTTATTTGTGCATTATGATTATGCTCAAACATATAGAACTGTCAAACCGTTCGTTGCCTGGACGATAACTACTACTGACTTGTGACAAGTGGAGGTCTTTATGAACTCAAAAATCTAGTAATTGTACGGTATAGGTACAGTCAATAATTTTATTATTCCAGTATCAACTACCATTATCGGCGTTTTTGCAAAGTTGCGAATTTCAGGTCTAAAGAGTCGTATGGCATAAAAATTAAGAAATGACATATTGATGAAGTTAATACAATATTGAGCTTATGTAACACCGATTGTTTTATACGTAAGTGTTCGATTTCGATAATAAATTGCATATAGTGCAATAGATATAGGTTAAGATAATTACTGAGTCTCTAAGAAAGGCGTCTTCCAAACTCCTTCAACGCTAACTTCCGTGTTCTTCGGTTTTTATAGAACTTCTTGGTTACTAAATGTCATTAACATCCAAAACTTGTGATTTGATCTCAGTATTACAATTATTACAAATAGAGACTGGTTCTAGATTAGAAATGGCAATTTTGGAAACATGTACGGCTTCTTTCTAAAGTTCAGTTTGAGAACTTGTTTTCTTCCTTGAATGCATCAACTACTGATATACTATCAAGTTGGGGAAAATGGTGAATTGTGGTAAATATTCACTTCGTGATGAAAAGAACCAAATTTACACTCACAGCAAAACTAGCCAAGTATTCACGGTTGGTTAGTTATAGCTAGTACTGCATGACAAAAAGTTTCCGTGTGTCGAAAAAAGGGCTCAACACTATGGATCGTAAGTTGCATAACTGCGTAGGATTTACATCTGACAAAGAAGATAATGCTCAAGTTCATATGCTTCGTCCCTCACATATTGTGGAGAGGAAGAGGAACATTTGAAAGGTATACGAACGTCATCTGCAGGGGATAGGTAGAAATTTGTAGTGACTGAATGAGGCACAGGTATTTATTGGTGTATCATAGAATAAGAACTACCTTCTTTCGGCCCGCCATTCCAGAGGTCGTTCACATGAATATTCGTCACTTGTATCAAGTTGCCAAGTCTAAGTCTAACGTGAATATATAGGGTGGGCCATATTGATGCGATTTATATTTTGAATACTGTAAGCAATAACATTCATGTATGTTTTTCACTTAACTTAATAGGAAGTGTAAGGATCCAATTAACTGATACTTGACAAAATCCACAACTGTTGCATAAAACACCATTGCACAATGCCAAGGTTAACTGTGTGGTGTGCAGTGAGTTATACCTATGTGATAGATCTCTGTTTTTTTGAGAACTAACATAATGACACCATCAGTCACCGGTGAACGGTACAACGCAATGTTACGAACATTTTTCATTCCCGAAATGAGACGATTGGCCTAAGGGACATGTGGATGCAGCAAGATAGTGCTACTAGTCGTATTGCAGTAGTGTCAGTGACAGCCTTTCGACGACACTTCCCGGGACACATCTCTAGATTCGGTTATATTCATTGTCCACCTAAATTCTGCTGTCTAACTTCACTGGACTATTTCCCATGGAGTTATCTAAAGGAAAAGGTGTCCACCACAAAGCTCATTACCACCAATGAACTGAAGGACAGCATCTGAAGGGAGTTAGCACTCCCTGCCGAAACCCTGCGCCAATCTGAACATGATTGTTAGGGCTAAAGAATGTTCTCGTCAAGGTGGTGCCCATCTAAAGGATGTGATTTTCAAACACTGAACACAGTGCAAAACTTCCGTCCTTTAGCAATGTGTTTCACATAGTTAATAATAAATGTTGTATTCAACATGCTCCACAAATACATTTTAAATGTGTCCCATCAATATGGCCCACCCTGTATTCCTCTGGAAAGAAGGTATAGCTTCTAGTAATGGAATAATATATCATGTAATGCATGTTAATTTTTTTTTAAAAAAAACGATAATAAACAATAAAAATAAATAAAAGATTATGATGAATATTTGTAATTGTTACCGGTTTGCTGTTATTCAGAAATTATTTTTTGTGTGTTAATAAACTATGATTGAACTTAAGGAATTGAGTTAACCAAGACGCATTTCTACGTAAGTCAGTTATTATGTTTTTCAAATTCAGTTACTTTAACTTGTAGATAATGCAGACAACGGGTGCCGTTTTCTTAACTGGGTACCATTTTTAGAGTAAGACCTAAATAGAAATCCTCTACATTGGCGATCCTTCACAAAAGAAGCTTGGAGGTTGGATATGAAACAAGCTCATATTATGTTCATATCCACATCCCGTGAACAGCATCGACGCACCTGTTTGCCATAATTTTTGGCGCATAGACTATTTTTTTTAAATTTAGTGTTTAACTGCCAGTAGGATATGCATTTGTGTTGGAGCCATATGGAGATTTTTTTTCGATTTATGTGTATTGTTATTATTGTAGTTATTTTGTTTGATTTACAACTTTCATACAATAAATACAGAATTCGATAATAGAGGGGGTGTTGGAGTCATAAGTCTATAAAGCAACTGATGACTGTTTACTATTGTACATGGTTGTATCCGGTGCTGTTAAGAAGAAAATTGTTCAACGTAGAAGATGCGTTCGTCACTGCAGGACCTAGGATGAGTTCTCGAAAGGATGAATTAAAGATCAACCAACTATACATGATGATAACCATCTTGTCCTGATCTAATACCATGCTGTTTCTTCCTTTGAGGTTTGTGGAGGACACGGTTATACCATTAGTAGACAAAAGTGATAAAAAGAGGACAGGATGGTTTCGGAATGTATGGAGAATAATGAAGAAATTAACTTGGTCAACCAGAAACCCAATGAGGAACTATAGGAATAGAAGGGAAGAAAATAATAATATATATAAATGCAGTTAATATAGAAGGAAGGGAACTGTTTCAGACATTTGCTGAAAACGTTCAGGTGACGTGGGGTACGTTGTAGAAGGCATGTTGGAAGGTAAAAAATAAAAACGCGAAAGATGTTTTAATTGATGGATTTATTTAAACAGAAAATTACTATTGCGAAGACGAATAGATTAGCCGAAGACCGTAGTGCATAGAGACTTCTCAGTTTATAGCAAGCAGCGTGCTAGTAATGGCGAAATAAATGTGATGGCGATAGTTACGTATATCCCTTCAGAATCTGTGTAATCGTATAAACCATGCACTGCAATCTATAACAGAGGACATGCCTCGTTCCGTATGACAGAAATGCGATTACACAAAATTCTTATCACCAATCCATGGGTACACATATTCAGCCGCGATTAACGCATCTTAGGCATACTTTCCCAATGAAGCAGCGTATACAAATGTAAAATAGTAAACAGTTACTTTAGTTACTTACGAAACCCCACCCTTCTTTCATGAATACCTTAATATGGTTTAAGATACGTTGTATAATACGAAACATTTCCTCTTTCATTACAGCATTCTTTGTTTTTTGGCTGTATACTTACCTTGATGTAGCACTTGAGGCCTAGCGTTGTATAGCCGCCCTTGGCGTGATAGCTATTACTGTTAAGCTTTCACACTGCATAATACTTAATATTTTGTTCTTTTCTAGAAAAATGCTTGGTAGTAGTGCTTTAATGAACATTGACTTTTTTTAATTCTTATAAACATACGAATCTTTTGTTTTGTTTATGCCACGCTTTTTAATTTTTTGTGTTGCTGTTTGTTGCAAGTGCATAGATGCTAGATACTTTTCAAATTCTTATTGATACATACTATTAAAATTTTAGATTATAAGTTTTGCCCTAAAATTTGCTTTCGAGTCTTCATGCAAATGTATTAATAGTATATAAACAGGTACATCGTAATTTTTTTTTTGAAAGCTGCTCAAATTTTATATTAAACACAAGTACTTCGTTTGTTCTAAGTTCATATTTATTTTTGTGTACGAACCATATTTGAAAGTATCAAAATGATACAGGTGAGTGCGGAATTATTTTGTTCTCGACTAAGATTGTATGTGATTTTACATGTGGAAATACTTAAGAATAAGTTGTGGATGTATTTGAATGGGCATGTCTAGGTACTGTGTGATATCCACCTTTCAGATCATTCGTTCCTTCAAGAACAGATACCAGATAATTTAGCTGCCCATAATAACCTATTATCTTCACATAGTGTATCAGTTACTCACGCATAGTGCTTAAGAGCGATTTCATTTTCATTATTGGGTATTGTTTGATCCCACGTAAGGCCATCTGTGGGGTCTCCCGCATTATTTGATGAGAGCTACCACGTGGCTGTATACTTAGTTGTACACGTCTTTTGCGCGGGATGCCATAGTTCGATTCCTGGCTGGAACGCATGTGGTTCGGATCCCACGTTAAGCTGTAAGTCCACTCTCATATAGCCTTGCTGCCAAAGAGAACGCTAAACCCCAACTCAAGCAACCATCTTGTTTGATGGGACGTGAATAAACGAAATAGGAAGGCAGATATGTATATATATGAAATATCTAACATTCATTGGTTAATTTTAAACTTCGCGCTCCTACTCCCGATAGTGTTACTTCTTGCTTTGAGGGGCCGCGGTGGCTCAGTGGTAGAGCGTTACCTCTGGTAAATGGGGTCCTTGGTTCGATCCCAGCTTGCGCCAAGTGAGCTTTGAGGTGAACAAACACCGTGCACGTGGGTTTTCTTGGGGTTCTCCTGTTTCCTCCCACTTTCTTCATTCCATCATTTCATTCATTTCTCATCATCACCGTCTCCGTTAGCCTAACCGACATAACCGTGGGACGTAAAACTTAAAGATTTCATTTCAATTTTTCTTCCTTTGAAAAATGCGCAAAGCTTAATGGAATAACGCTCATTGGTTACTTTTAAAACGTTACCCAGCTCAAACGATTATGTACATGTATGAAAAATAACTAGCATATTATCTGAATAATAAAATAATGTAATAGGAAAAATACTTACATTATAAAACAGGATAAATTCCAGTTATACTTCGAAAAAAAATAAATAAAATGTATGCAAAAAGATGAAACTGTCATTCGTTAAAATGAAGTGTTCGTTAAAACACATTAAATGAGGAAAAGGATAGAGGAGACTTAAAAAAAAATTCGCAGTTCTGAATATTATACTTGCGTTCGTTACAACGATATTTTTCTCTAAGTACATTCGCCAGATCAGCATTGAGAATATCATTAACACGTTAAAAAGAAATTTTTAAAAAAAAGCGGGCTGAAAACCTTGAACTATTGTAGTTGATATCCCAAGACTGTTCGGTATCTTGCTGATGCTGTTGGTACTTATACCACTGTTACACCCTGATGAATAAATTAACATTAATTATTTTTAGACATCTTGGTTGAATCATCCTTTGGTTGCAGTATTGAGCGATTTCTGTTCAGTGGTAAATAAATACTGTTTCAACTTAAGATAATCCTCACAATGCTACAGCTTACGAGGTACGTGCATCATCAGGTAAATGCTAAAGAAACTTCAGAAATCAACTGTTCGCATAATAACTGAAAGAAAGATGGAAATACTACTTTGGGATCCAAAATCAGGACCTACCAATTACAAAGCGAGGTCGTTAACTGTTCACCTACTTGCTCGTCTTTTTAAATCTAATTTCGCCTTAATTTAAGTATTTTTCCCAATGCTGATTTCATATTCCAGAAATTGAACCTGCACAATACCTACTTTTTCTTTGAACTTAATATGAAATTCTGATTTGTTCTGAAATACAGTTAACCTGACATTTGTAAAGTTATTTATTAAACTAAACTTGGTTTAAATTATAATCAAAGAAAACTAATGTTATAACTTGGAAGGAAGTTTGTTTTGATCACGCTAAAAGCGCCGTAGTAGAGTAATTGTTGTTTTTGTTTGAAGTTTAGCGTTCCTTTCCAGCTCCGAGGCGATGTGAGGTGTAGACCTACAGTTTTAAGATGGAATTCGAATCACTATGAGGCATTAAAATTTCAATGCTCTTTTAACCGGGGAATCGAACCCGGGGTCACGTGCACCATTAAGACACGCGCTAGCAACTAGATCAGTGGGAGGACTGGTAAAATAATGTTTCAAGACTGAAGCATTTGAACAGTATCAGACCCTTTAATTTGTGCGGACTTCCATAGTAATAAGGATTCTCAGTTAATATCCATAAATTATATTCAAAACAGCTTTATGTGTGTGTTTTATGCTTAGTAATGTGTAGCTCTCCCTAATGATCAAACTGCGTAGTTACCATACGGACATCGATCAGCGTACAACTATTTGACCATCTTTCTATCCAACAGAAGTTACACAAGGAATCGAAAGTATACAAACTGTCGAAACTGTCGTATACATTGTCCTACAGAAACGAAAATTAAGCACGTGTTAATACAGCGAACTTACTCAGATTTTGGAATTCGCATATAAAAATTGAATGGATTTATTAATTAAATTAGCTACATAATGGACTACTTTAGCACAAATACCAGCGGTTGAAACATCCTAGAGATGAAATTAATTTTTTCGTGATTCAGGTTATTTTTTTATAGAAGGCACTTCTCCAATACGCCAGGTTTCTCCTACTTTATATAGTGGACAACATCGTGTCCGGGACTTTCTCGGGGTACTCCCATTGCTTTGCATTTTCTTGTTCCACCAATTCTTCCATCATCATTCACTTGCCTTAATCATTGTCTCCCTTAGCCTAACAGGCATAATCGAGGGACGTTAAACTGAAGGATTTAATTTTCCTAATTCATATAAATTCGTATAGAACTGTTCACCAAGTTATGCCATGATGATCGATGTGGTATCTTGAATAAAGAAATAAAGAGCATTTCTTAGAAAAATATATTTCTAATATTCGTACTATATATATATATATATATATATATATATATATATATATATATATCAGCATTGAATTTCTTTTTATTCGTCTATCGTGGAGAACAACATTAGGACACTAAAATTTAAACTACAATGTGTCTCCAACTTCCGAATTAGATTTCATATATGCGGCACATTGTTCTTATTTTTCCTCGAAGTGACATCCTGAAAACGGATGTGTTATTATTACATACTTCAAACGTTATTATTATTATTATTATTATTATTATTATTATTATTATTATTATTATTATTATTATTATTCGTGAATTTGCTGGGCACTGTTGATTAATTACAGATTTCTGTTTAATAATTAATAAATATTTACGTTCTAGATCTTCTTGTTTAAATAGTTTAATTACAGACATGTGTGTACCGTAGCTTAAAGTTTTTTTGTTTTTATATTTATTTATTTTCCTCTCTTAACAATGTGCATGGCATGAATTAACAAAAATGTTGTTCGTGCTTGTCCTAAAGTTTTAACTATATAATGCAGTTAAGGATGCTAACAGATGAGCAGGTCTGTTATACGTGGAAATGATAGTTTACGATTTATGCACATTATATACATATAGTTACGCCAGCACATTAAGCTTTCATATTTGGACTGTAACAAGATTGTTTGCATTTAAATTTTCGTTCAAACAATAGTTACATATCAGTACTCAAAGAGAAAAATCATACCTTGTGTCTCGAGTTGTTGTGTTTCGTACGGTTTCAGTGTTCCCTTACGCTTCCGTTTCTGATCCGTTGCGTGTGAAGTGTGTATGGCATTTGTTGATGTGTCTTTTTAATTTCATAGTCGTATAGTGATAGTATGGTTCATCGATCATGAAACTAAAATGACTGTGACGGTAAATCGGGGTTAGCTGCCAATGCAATGGTAATGAGTAAAGCACGGAGATTGTTTGTGTTGTTTGTGTAACTGTTCTTCTGGTCGATATTATTTGCGTGGCTTCATCTGAATTAATCAAGAATTCCATAGGAAGGGAGAAACCTACAGTGGTTCCAGCTGAATTTTTAGATGTTACCGAAGAAAATTACAGGAAACACTGAAACCGTATAAGTAAAGCACAAAAATTCGAGATACGTGTTAAGACTGTTCTTACTTGAATGGTATGTCCCATAGCATCTATCAGTAATCATTTATTGCCATCTTCCATGTATGGTACCCTTAGAATGCCTGTTTCGAAATTCGTAATACAAATCTTTGTCAAGGTAATGTTACACAAAAGTTAACTGTTTGCATTGCTTCTAAGTATAGGTAATAGGAATGGCTTTCTACTTTTAACGAGTAATACCTCAAACGAGAGAACATTAATTACCGTGCAATTCTATAATATTCACGTGCACACACTATTTTGACCACTATCTGCTGATTTGATGAAGAATCTGTAGTTGAGGTTGAAGCTAGAAAATGTGAGGAGGAAAACTAGAAAATAAAAGGGCATATAAAGGATCTTTATATTTATGAATGGCCTTGTGCGCTTGTTTTAAGTGTTGACATGCCGGAACTGATGTTGCTCTTTTTAAGCCATTGCCTTGCTTTAATTCGATATTATCTACTTTTATTAAGTATGTTCGCAGTATACGTATGCATGCATTTATATGCGTATTTGCTTTGAAATCGTAGAATGCATGCTAACATTAATTTTTATTTCAGTAGATAGTAAAAACATCTAGCACCTACTTCGGTGTTACATCGTCACACCTTATGGGGGGAAAAATACTATTAAAAGAAAAGTATGTTAATTGTATGTAAATTTTCACTCATAAGTTCATATTCCATTGATGCAATAGAATATAAAGCGATTTTTAAGTCATACAGTTATGCTGTTACTATCATTAAGAAGCAGTTCCTCTTTATAAGTATATTACTCTAAAATGCATTTCTTAAAGAAGAGAGGGAGGGGGGAGTAAATTGAAAAACAACGTTCTTAATAATATGAGTCCCATCAACTGAAAAACTTGCCATATATGAAGTTGAATATATGAAATATGCATGGGATTCAATATTTTTTTTTTTCAGTTCAGTTCATTATCTGCTGATATGTTTGATTTGGTGAAGTGTTCTTTAATCCGATTGCCAGGTACTTCGAAAAGTAAGTGTAAAACACAGTACTTTCAAATCCATTGGGTTTGAATTGCAAGAGGTTTATCCTGTTTTCTAGAAGAAAGAAAAAAAAACCTATGTGGACAAGTCTAATCTTGTATTTAATAAAGGAAGGGAAACGATATATTCCACGATTGTGTGTATATACAGGGTGTTTCAAAAAACAACACCGACAACGTTTGAGAGGTGGTTCCTGACATCAAGATAAGACTAAAAGTATAGACCAGCCTGGTGGGTACACAAATTCTTCCTTTCAAAGTTATAGGCTGCCGAAAACATGAAAAAATGAAGTTGAAAGTTCCATAACTCCAAAACTATAGGACTTATCGTAGTCGGGTCAAGACTTCACCTAAGAAACTAATATGTGTGCTATCCAAAATTGCATGTTTTAGAATCCTAAGGTACTCATCCAACAATTTTTATGAAGACAGTTTGGCTACGGGCATATAATTTGAAGTACTCACCAACTACCTCTATAAAAATTACGCATCTTTGGTGCGGGAGACCCGAGTTCGATTTCCGACTGGAATTCGCGGTTCGAATGCCACGTTAAGCTCTAGGCCCGTCTCATATAACCTCCCAAAGAGACGCCAAACTCAAATAAATAATTTAAAAAGTCAATTCAAGTAATAATTAAAAATTATTTTTAAATTATTTCAGAATTCAAAATTCTGAAGATTTAACAATGTACGGGTGTAACTTTATTTTATTTCTGGTTTTCTGTTCTTTCCTCCTCTAAAGATAGGTTCGCTGTATTTTGAAATTTAAACTTATTTCACAGCATGGCGTGCACAAACTTTGTATTTAAAGAGCAAGAAAACCTAGTGTTTGTGTCATTTCACGAACAATGTATAAAAGTGTTCGCTGTTCAATAGAGATCTAATAGAACGCCAGAACATCAAAGTGGGCATGGCCCTGTTTCCTGCTGTACATGCGCCTATGATTCTCAATAATATATTTTAACGCGATAGAAAATCTTCTGAAGCCATTAACGATTATAAATCAGGTGATTTAAGTCCATGCACATATTACAGTATCTCTAGTATAATGTAAGAACAATTTCATAGTAATTTCCTAATAGAGTTGCATTAATGCTCAATAAATAGAGAAAATTAGTCGGGGCAATCCAAATGAAATCGATTAATTTCCAGATCAAAGGTTGCTGACAAAATTTATTTATTTTTTAATTTTTTACGTAAGATTGTACCTCATTCAGGGAGTTAAAAACGGGCATTCATTTATTTTTTTAGCCGCTCAGGTTTTGTTTGCAGCGACCATTTTGTATAAGCGCCTGAACGTATTTTGCACTTTTCAGAGGATTCCGTTAAACGCTGTAACCTTTTAGGTTTTAAAGATTACGAGTTCAAACTAAAACCATATGAAAGATAATGGAATGGACAACATTCTGTGTTCTGTGCACATTGGGACGTACTTCAAAACGTTGAAAAAAAAAAGCTCTGAACATTGGGGTTGGAAACCTAGAAATGGCCATATTGGAATGTACATTTTGAAACGAAATAAATGAGACTCATCTTCAATTTTTTGTCTACATAGAGACTACATAATATACAACGTCCCAAACAAGTTCCAGATCTGAGAACCGTATACTTGATTTTTTGGAAATTTTTAAAGTTTGCGAATTTTCGAAAATCGTGTATTTTCACGATCAAATATCTCAGGAAGGACACAAGTGAAACATCTCAAATTTGTACAAAATAGACGATAGTTGTTCAGTAACAAATGAGTAAAATTGCATCACTGAGACTTGAGTAGTTTCTGAGTTTCTTGCAATGATGTGAAATTCGCGATTTTAACAACTGAACAGATATCTCAGGCCTACAATTTATCTATGTTTCATCAGAAGAAGTGCAGTCAAACAGCAAGAAATTCGAGATTTGCTACTTGTAAAAGAATTATCAATGCCATATCATATCAGATTTGTACCTCTGACGCAAACATAAATCAGATGTTATGAATATTCACCATCAGATGAATTTACTGATTGCAGTACTTCAGTACTTCCAGAACATAGCATGTTGTCATTTGCACCTAATGATACCGTAGTCTGTATTTACGCCAAGAAATGGTTAATTGGGAGAATCGAAGACATCAGTCAGGAAAATAATGATATTCTTGTTCACTTTTTCCATCCCCATGGCCCAAGAACCTCTTTTAAACTATCTACGAATGACAAAGTGTGAGTGCCAATTACGAAGGTTCTCCGGAAACTCTCACCCATAGAGTTCACAAGTCTCACAGGTCGTACTTTCAATACCAGGGCCAAACTCTGTATACAAATTAGTAAACTGTTTACTTCACTGATGTCTTAATAGGAACGCTATAGGCAGAAAAGTAATAACAGAGGAGTTTCATTTTTGTATAAGATATGATTTATAAATTATGCATACTTTACCCCTTAAACATTTCTGTCGTGTTATTTTGACTTTTGTTACGAAGTTTATATCCACGGCTCATGGCAATTCATGATATTAAGTCCTAGTGAAGAAAAAACTTATAACTCAGAAACTACTCAAGTCTCAGTGATGCAATTTTACTCACTTGTTACTGAACAACTATCGTCTATTTTGTACAAATTTGAGATTTTTCACTTGTGTCCTTCCTGAGATATTTTGATCGTGAAAATACAAGATTTTCGAAAATTCGCAATGTTAAAATAATTTCCAAAAATCAAGTATATGGTTCTCAGATCTGGAACTTGTTTGGGACGTTGTATACTATGTAGTCTCTATGTAGACAAAAAATTGAAGATGAGTCTCATTTATTTCGTTTCAAAATGTACATTCCAAAATGGCCATTTCTAGGTTTCCAACCCCAATGTTCAGAGCTTTTTCTTTCGACGATCTGAAGTACGTCTCAATGTGCACAGAACACAGAATGTTGTTCATTCCATTATCTTTCATATGGTTTTGGTTTAAACTCATAATCTTTAAAACCTAAAATGTTACAGCATTTAACGGAATCCTCTTAAAAGTGCAAAATACGCTCAGGTGCCTATACAAAATGGCCGCTACAAACAAACCTGCGCGCTAAAAAATAAATGAATACCCGTTTTCAACTTCTGAATGTGGTACTAACTTAGGTAAAAAATTAATAAAAAACTAAATTTTGTCAACAACCATCATTGGTCGATTTCATTTGGATTGCCCCAGTCGCATATACCTGGCAGTAAGAAATGGTAAGTCTCCGTTGTCACGAAGAAAATTTACTGATTTTATTTATTAATTATTTATGTTTAAATATTAGATGTTTGTTTTGTTGTAAGAGGATTTTTTTTTTCTTTCTTGGTGACAAAATGTAGGATTTTCTGTTTATGGTTTTTAATTCATTTAGCATCTGCTTTGGTAGCAAATGATTTAATTACAAATTTTCTAGTAGATTTTTTTTTTTCGTTATAGCACATTAGTGTTTGTTTGTTATTCATCTCACTTTTTCTTTTGCACAGCATTGTGCGGACCTACCAGAGCGACTAGCAGAGGTTAGTTAAAATCCTGTTTTACAAATAGCACGTGGGCTGTTGACTGGTGAATGTATTGTATACTTGTGTTTACACAAGAGCACTAAATGGGTTGTTTACTTACCTTTGGAGGGTTGGGTTAAGCGTGTGTGGGTACGCACTTTAATACCGCAGTTTTTTGTTTCATTATTATTATTACCAGTATTATTACAGTTCGTACAAATAGCATGCTATTACTTGAGCACTTCATGAGTAACATAGTAAAAAAAAAAAAAAAAAAAAAAAAAAAAGGAACCGAGAGCTTCTCCCTAATGGCTTATTAAACGAAATGTTTCGCGAATAGGTCAGCTGAGTTTATGAAGTTACTTGTTTATGCATCTAAAATCACAATGGGTAAACGAAACAAGTTTGAATGCTTTCATTAAACCAGCGTGAAAGAAATTTTCCATGCCATAAGGAAGAAATGGACATGTCACTCGCTCTCTCGAACATTACAAACAACGCAATTTCTGACTGATTAAAAGAAAAAATGGTTTAGTTTGTAAAGAAAAAAAACGTTTTTGGTAGGAGGGTTATGAGATATTTGGCGTTTTCTTCGGATTTTCGAGGATTGTTAACTATTAATATGATGTTTACAGTTTACGGTACCGCATGTCATTAAATTACTTTACTAATGTATGATAGTAACGTTTGGTTTAAAAAGATTGCAACTATGGGCATCCATATAAAGGAGACGGCTGTTATCCGAGCTTTTCTCTAATTCCCGTCTTATACTCTGTCTTATTCCTGTCTTATTGTGCGAGAGGAGGGGCGAAAAGTATTGAATCTCACCTAGAAGGGACGTTACAACTAGATTGATACATTAGCATTTCTTTGCATATTCACCTCGTATAGCAATGTACTTTTGCATTTGGTGCTGCAATTTGACTACCGTCAAATAGATACCATCTGTCCTGAGCCTCACACCACATAACAACCTCGATATGTTGACAGCATTTGTTATTCCACAGTTGCAGCAACGCAGGTCTCTTGAATTAATCGTTTTCAAACTTCGTCCTTCGAGGTGAAGTGACGTCCGCAAAATGAAATTTTCAACATGTTAGTTCGATGGAATCATCAAGATGGATGAAGAACTGCTGTGAACTCACAATCGACTAAAGCAACTTGTGCAATTGCAGCACGATGAGGAGATGTATTGTCTTGATACAGGACGGCTCCCCTTTCAAGTTTCCCTGGTCTCGTCTCAATTGTTATTTGCAGTTTGTGTAAGTTAACATAATATTTCCAATTGGTAGTGGATCCTGTCTTCAGAAAGCCAGCACAATTTATCCCTTCTGGGAAAAAAAAAAAAAAATCGCCATTACATTTTGGGAAGATGCAACCGCTTTGAATTTTTGAGTAGTAGTGATGAAGTGTGCCACCGTTGTTCTGAGAGGTTTTGCTTCTGGTCGAAATGGTAGATAAAGATCTCTTTGTGTTTTACGTATTGCTTCTTGAAGGCATCAGTGTTGGTTTCTATCAACTGGAAATTGTACTGAGAAATCAACAACGTTGTCGCTTTTGTTCTGGGGACCATGGACGACCCTTTGTTCATGGGCAGTTAGTTCCTCATATATAATGTCTCACATGTTCGGCATACATTCCTACACGTTCAGAGGTTGTTTTCTCGGTCACTCGACGTTCATCCATAATCATATCCAGCACATATTACATATTCTCCGTTGTGCCGTCACTCGACGTCCTTCTCCATGCTTTGGTGCGTCAATTCAATTTTGAATAAATGCGAATGAGCCTTCATTACCTGAAGACTGAGTAATGGCGTTGTGGATTTGTGTTGGACATAAGCTCTTTGAACAGAGATACAGACTTACCTGTCTATCGCTTCTCTCTTCTCTGACCGTCAGTCGTTTCAGACCTGGCGAAACCAAATCAAAAAATCTTATTTTCATCAAATTTGGCACAGTGTGTTATGAAATGACGTGCATTAATCGTACAGAATTATAAATATTTTGCAATACTACTTCTCTGTGAGGCTCAAAACTTCTTATACTCTCCTCGTACATCAATCTGAGTTTAAAATAACATTGTCTTCCCGCTTTTATTTGTGAAACGCCTCATGGTTTCCCTTGCCTCTTCCTTTCTAGAAGAAATTAAAAAGTAAATACCTTACCACAAATCACAATCAAAACTCACCGTTTAATAAAGCCATTAAAGAGAACCCGTAGGTTCCATATTAGCTTTTGTTTTCATCATGCGTTTTTTCATCGCCGTTTTAACACTCATAATTATTGTATTGTTGAGCTCTAATAAGCTTATAAAAAGTTTAGAAAATGGTGCTTCGATTAAAGTGTGTGTGTGTGTCCAAAGGGAGTTTTCGTTTTTGCTAATATATGTTTATTATCAATGGGTCTTAACATATTTCGTTGAGAAAAATTCTTTAATCTGTACATACATTGTTAAAGGTAAGTATGTTACACAAACATCTTAAATTCAGAGATAGATATGAAACAGATTTCATTAGATATTAGTTTAGAAATTGGTGTAAAATAAATTTTAGTAAGCATTAGTTTAGAAATTGATATAAAATAAATTTCAGTACGTATTAGTGTATAAATTGGCATAAAAGAAAGTCCTTAGAAATTGATCTAAAATTAATTTCATTGGACACTCTCAAAAAAGACTATATCATCAATTATATGTATATATAGTTCTAGATAGCTGAAGAATTAAGATGTTTAGTTCGATTTACCGTAGTTCCCAGAGAACATTGTTATTCTGAACGTGAAATGTCAAAAGTTTGTGTTGTCTTAAAATTGGAGAATTTCAACAAATTTTATATTAATATAATTGAAACCATATTAACGTGATAGTTTTATTTAAATTATTGCTGAATTAAGAAATATAATTCAAGAACACGTTTGAAGAAATCGGCTGCTTAAGTAATTTATCTTCAATTAATTTAGGACATGCATACAAAATTCCTTATTTTTCTTTTAGCGGAGAGCCAGAACCAATGTTTTTAAAATTGCTGTATGTATAAAGAATTACGAACATATAGCTAGTTAAAACGTAGCATCTGTAATTTCACATGTTGGCAGACAAGTCAAATCAGTAAATAATTGTAATGAACAAGACATGAATGCAGTAGTAAAGTGATATCAAAAGAACTTACTAGACGTAAATATTAGTAAATGTAAACTCGTGATTTTTACAAAACGTAAGAAGCCAGAGCAATTTCAGTATACAGTAAACGAAACTGATTGTAAGTACTATAAATGATTTAAAGTGTAATACACCTTAGGAAATATATATTTGAAACCCACACTAATAACATAATAAATGAAGCGAACACAAATATTGGATTCCTTTTAAGAATTATTAGAGAGTTTAATAAACCAGCAACTCTCCAAAAGTAGCATAAAACCTATGTTCGTTCCAAACTTGAATATGCGTCCCTTGCATGGAGCCTAGCCACAGAAATGAACTACCTAAAAATTAATATATATATATATATATATATATATATATATATATATATATATATATATAACGGACAAACATAAGTTTCCTAAAACTGAAAACCTATTCACTAAATAGGAATTTCGAAACTGTAACTCTAAGCTCAGAAAATCATTACATAAATCATTACATGACACCATATTGTTGTACAATTACTGCAATGAACTGCTCTCGAGCTTTCAAGTAAACGTACCGAATAGAAAAACGCATAGAGAACCACGAATTTTTAAAATGTACAAAAGCACGGAAGAATATACTAAGTAAGACTCCCACATGGAAGATTAGTGCAATCTACAATAGGCTCAAAAAAAACGACAAGTAATACAATAGGTATAGATATACACCAATTGTAACAATAATTAGCATTGCAAACAATGTAAAGCAAAATCGTAGAATAAAGATACTGGACACTAATTGGAAAGCTGTTGTGTTCAATAAAGTAAATATTAACCTTAATATATATTCAGGTGGTAAGTGCAAAGAAAAGGATATACGTTTGATAAACTATAACTTGAAAACAGTTTAAAAAAAAAAAAAAAAAAACCTTCATATCTTTTGTAAGTCATGGTTGACAATAAGTGCAGAATAGAACAGCTCAGAATGTTACACAAATCAGAGGTAAAGCAAGTAAACTGTGGTTATTTAAATATTTGGTTGGATTGTGTAAACTTAAAAATGGAACTAACAGTTTCCATAAAATGAGGTGGATCTTCTGTTTCGAAGTGCAAAAAAGTAATTTTTAAGTAGGTCTTGACTTCTCGGTAAGGGAAGCGGGAGAAATTGTCATTTTTTGGTGCAAGAGAGAGCTATTTAGTTAGTATGTACTTAGAGTACACTAATTTGGAAGGAGTAGGAAAAAAATATACACTTTGGTGTCACTTCACTGAGCAATGTTCAGTCTTCCAAATATTTCAAAGTAAAAGCCGATAGTTAAGTATAGATTGAGTTTATCTAAACAAAGCATAGCATGGCATGGCATAATAGATTTTAAAAAAAAAATAATTAAAAACTAACCTCTGGAAATAAATAGTTCAATTAATCTGCCAAAATTGTACATTTAGGGCAACACTGCATTTGTTGAGACTGAAGAACCATCTACATTGAGCTACATTATCTAAACGGTTTATAATGAGAATGCCTTTTATAATCTGAAGAAATTTTCTTAACCGCATCTCTATCTTACGTATAAATTTAAACAGTTCTTTTCAATGAATTGGTAGGAAAGTTGTTATTTTGTGACAAACGCCCATATAAAATTGATACGGATTCTAAAGCAGGATAAAAAATAAATAAGTAAAAACAATAGGTTTTCTGTAGTTTTCTCAATAAGTATATAAGAACAGTAAAGTCATGTACTGAAAAAATGTGATTAAGCATGTTTTGTGGCAAAGATTTAGATTTCATACAAAAGTCTTGTAAAGAATATGTAGAATGTAAATAATTTTAACGACATGGTTTGCATGCGTCACTGCATAATGTAAGATATGCATGGAAGAATATGTACGTGTAGCAGGAATAGTTTTGCTCGAAGTACGAATCACTTGTACAATCTGTGCACGGATTTAAATTATGTATTTTCTGTTACTGAAATGATTAACTTAATTGGGTTTGATTGATTGGTGGTACAATCCGCGGCAAAAAACCTGCAACATGAGGATGTAAGTTTATTGTGAAACTACGCCTAACAGCACAGGGTATGAATATAACGTGTAAGTGGAACGAATCACGCCAGGATAAACCTCGGCCTCCTCCCGTGCACACTTATTTTGGAGCAAAAGACTTCGTCATTTCACAATAAATTTATATGCTCATGTTGCAGGTTTTTTGCCGCGGATTGTACAATCCAAAAATCTACGTAGAACATACTGTAGGTAAATCATAGAAGTAAACAGTAGAAAGTAAATGTGTTAGAGTGTATAAAAACAAGTGATATGCTCATCTGTTAGTATTCTGTTTCATCTTATGAAAACTCGCGTTGTGTGCTTGATCGGTGTTCCGGTATACATCTTCAACAATCTTTTCGTATAATTATGTTGTGTCAAATACACATTATTATCAAATCATCCTTGCGCCTGATCTGTATAAGATCCTTCCTTTTTGCCTTGCACGTTTTGTCAGCAATTCATTGGTAAAATAACTCTTATCGTAGTGGGTGAATTTGACATTTGTTTGATATAGGATAAAAGATCACTAGACGCTACGTTTATATTAGTTTCGTTGTTGCTGTGTAGTGAGGGTTAAAGAACTTATCACCGTCATTTCTTCTTCTTTAATAAATATTATATGTATATATTTGTATTAAAAAAAAAAAGTAGTAGTTTGAATTTTACATCAGTACACCGAGACCTGTGGCATGCTTCTGTAATAATCTAAATCTCTTGAAGGTAGTATATGGAAAAGGGACTGTTTATGTCCAGGGATCTTGTATGATGAACACACTCACCAATAGTACCGAATTTTTGGAGTCTCGGCGTACTTTGTGGTGGACAGACACCGTGTTCGTGGGTTTTCTCGGGGTTCTCCCGTTTCCTCCCACTTTATTCACTTCACCAATCCATTCATTTCTCATCATCGCCTCCTTTAGCCTGGCCGGCATAAGGGTGGGACGTAAAATTGGAATAAATTTCATTTCATTTCCATTTTGGAGTTCCGACGTGCTGGAGATTATGTTAGTATTATGTTCCACCTTTCATAACCTTTATTTTGCGTAAAGACGCAAAACAAACTCAATCAATCCACGTTAGTACGACTTATTTTTTTATTGTCAGACAGACATGAAATGTGTACCAATAAGTATAGTCTGTGTTAATAAATTTTTGTTGGTTGATAACTAATTTCTGTTCCACAGCATGAAACCTGTATATTTCAGGACATGGATGTATATAGCTTGACCATTCGCGTTTCTGTATATTAGTTTTGAGTCTCTCTCTCTCTCTGTATATATATATATATATATATATATATATATATATATATATTACTTGCGTCGAGTGTCCAAAAGTTCTAATGTAACACAAAAGAGTCACTTGGTGGTATTCCGTCGGTAACACGTAACACGCATCAAGTCGAGTCGCGGTGGCTCAGTAGTAGAACGTTTGTCTCTGACGCGTGGGGTCCTGGTTCGGTCGCAGCTCGCGCGAAGTAGACTGTGGTGGACAAACACCGTGTGCGGGTTTCCTCGGGGTTTTCCCGTTTCCTCCCACTTCATTCATTCCACCATTTCATTCATTTATCATCATCACCGTCTTCTTTAGTCTAGTCGGCATATTCGTGGGACGTAAAACTAAAAGATTTTATTTCATTTCATAAAATCGAATTCTGCGAGATTTTGATATTTTTTCTTCTGCTAAGGTATGAGTATGTGGACCTTGGAGTTTGTTATAATTTTGCGAAATAGATGTGACTTTATTAGAAGGGTAAAGCTGCCAACTCTAAAACTTTTAGAATTGCTTCGAAAAATAGAAACTTTTCCAGGAAATAATTTCCAACGTAAGTTATTGATGTGAAAGAGCATACGTTAAGTTACAAAAGATCGTGTTGAAACTTCATCCTAATCTGTTAAAGATGAAAGTTTTTAGAGTACTTACTAGTTAATATTGAGGGAGAAAGAAGTAGGTTAATAAAAAATTGAAAAGAAAAGTAACACAAATTTGTTAGTGAAAAATTTCTATTTTTCTATTAACTACTTCGTAGCTGAATTCAAAATATTTGTTTTATAGTTTGTTTTGCATTCAACCGAGTTGCAAAATTTAATGTAAACAATTTCATAAATTGAACGAGACTAAATGGGATGGATTAAGCCGACCAACCAGCAATTTGAAATCGGGAATTTGTGATCAGCATATCACAAGTTTAAGTCGGAATCCACTATGTCCTTACTTTTTAAGGTAATTCTCCAGTTCTCTCGATGCTTGGTGAATGCCGTACTGCCATCATCATATGACTTTTTCCCAACATACTGCCATATCATATGACTTTTTGCCAACAGTCACCTACCTAAATAATGGCTAAACTCAGTAGTGACTTCGGTTTCACTGAAATCTGTAGACCACTTTAACTTGGCGTTATCTCATTGTAATCTGTAGACTAATGGCAATTGAATTACCTCACTAGAATCTATAGACGAGTGTGGTTAGAGTTATCTCACTGAAATGAATAGACCCGTTTGACTATCATCTTACTGAAATTGGTAAACCAGTGTGACTTGGGTTCTCAGTGGAATCAGGAGACCATCGTGACTGGTTATTTCACTGGAATTGGTAGAGTAGTAACACTTGGGTTATCTAGCTTAAATCGATAGACCAGTGTAACTTCAGTTATCTAACTGAAATCGATAAACCAGCGTGAAGGGTTACCTCGCTAAAATCGGTAAACCAGTGCGATTAATCTTCGCTGATATACAATAAAGCCTCGATTATCCGCGATTGCCACGAAAAAAAAAAAAAAAAAAAAAATTAACCTGCTTAGTCGCGCCTTATTGTTGTTCATAAGTAGTCGCTTCAAACTGACACTCCACATTCAAATAAGTACTGTATGTTCTAAAACTTAAAAGTAAATTGCATTATAAAAAATCAATATTTCCACCAATAGTGCACATTTCGAAGTGCGATTCTACTCTGATAAACAGAAGCCCATTTGTGTGATAGTAAATTACATTCATTGTTCGCTGCGGAGTGAGTGTTCTCGGGCGACTACTGGAGAGTTAATTACAAACTTCAAAAAAAGGAATCTTAATCCAAGCCAGCAACCGGGAAAATACAATAGGTCTTACAGTGCGAAGGTCGAAAATTACTGACAAGTTTACAGTACAGTATTTCGTTTACTGTTCTTTATTTTAATGATTTAGACGTAGAGCAAAGGTATCCTAAAAGTTTTACTGTTTTTTGTACAATAAAACGTAGTTTTTATGCTGAAATTTTTGTGTGTGGGTATTTGTTTCACATTGTATTAAATCTTTTTCCGGGTTATCCGCAGTGCCCTTGCCATCCAATTCCGCGGATAATCTAGGTTTTACTATATTTATATTTCCTGCAAATATGTAATATAATTAACTCTCTCACACTATTAGAACTAAACAGTAGTAATTTAGAATACCAAAAAGGAAAATCTTAGCTTACTTGCTTGCTTTTTCATGTCTGGATGCTTTAAGTTTCGCTTATCTGTTGCTTATGCTGTAAATTGTAGTTTCTTTTCGTCAATGCTTTAAAATTTCTTTGCTACTTTTCTTTTTTTCCTCTTCTTTTCGTTCACATAAAAACCTTCATACGGTGTGGTGCTTCATTTAATTTTTTTTCAGTGTACTATGCTTTCTGTATTTCATATATGTAAATTTGTAGAAAGCAATAGAAATATCCATATAGGAAGCAATACATGTAATTAATAAGAGGTTTGTTTTATTGTAGAAAGCAGAATGGATGACGACTACATGCAATCATGCTTTGTACGCCATTGTGGACGTATTCACTCAATATTTTGATGTTTTGGGTCCACTACTTCTTGAAGATTTGTATACGCAGCTTCATTGGTGTGTACAACAAGGTATGAAGCATTTTTACTTATTTTGTCTGTGCTATATTTATCTAAAGTAAGTAATTTTCAACCATTTGGTGTTCGTGCTGTTTACAGCTATGTTTGTATTAAACGCTTCCATTGTTATTTTACCTAGTAGTCTTATATATGCTTAATTGGTAGCTTAAACTACCAGCATTGAAATACTAAATTTTCGGCCCCAGAAGTGCAGTGCCTCAGTCCTTGGATCGATATCAGGTTATGTGAGTTTGTAGAGGACAACATCGCATCCATGCGTTTTGTGGAGGTTCTCCTGTTTTCCTCCCATGTTATCATTCTACCAATTTTTTCATAATATTTTGCTTTCATAATCATACGTATCCTTAACCTAAACCGCTCACCTCTGGTGCGTGGGATCTCTGGTTCGACCCTAGCTCGCGCCAAGTGGGCTTTGTGTTGGACACACACTGTGCACGTGGGTTTTTTCAAAGTTTGCCCGTTTCTTTCAATAGCTTTCCCTTTCATCATTTCATTTACTATTACGGATTTCACCGACCTGAAAACCCTGGAGAACCTGGATTCAGCTTGTAAAAAAATTCTGGAAAAGTCGAAATTCAGTTTGCAAAAAGTCGTAGAAAAATGAAAAAATTTCATGAAAAGCTGAGAAAAATCTGGAAAAGCCAGGGAATTTTAAGTACGGATTTTTAATTCTCAGAGCCTATTTTTCCTTTTGCCGTACCCGGCTATATTTTATAAAATAATTAGTGTTTTACAAAATTTCCCTGTCTACACATAAACACACACTATATACATATACATGCATAGTAGATCGGGAAAAATATATTTGCTTTTTTACATTATACATATATAGAGCTGAGAAACCAGTTAGGAATTCGTGCTCACCAAATGAGTTTGAGCTCTGATTATCATCATAACCGTCTCCCTTAGCAAAGATGCACAATTGTGGAACTTTAAACCAAAGGAAAAAGAAAATCTCTATCCTTTTACCAATTTATCTACTATACAATCTGATTTCACAATTATCAAGTGGGCTCAACTCATAAAAGAAGGCATCCGCAATCAATAAATTCTCCACGTATATAATAAGAAGCAAACAGTTAATCATACTTCTTGTTAAGTATGTATTCTTTGTCGCGCTTTTCGATTTGCGTCTGTTTCTAATTCTCTTGCATGCGTTATATACATTTCATGTCATGAATAGTTGTGCTCATGCTCCACTGGTTAATTCGAATGGAACTGGTAAATGGAGGGGGGTAAATTGGTGCAATAAGTTAGGATTAGATTTCTGGGTTTTCAGTGTCTATGGCCATGTTAGCCCGTCACGTATGAGGGATGACATCCCTCGGCGATTAAAGTACCCGGGGAATTGGAGAGAAGGAAGGAAGCGGTTTGGGACCTTTATGTGAGATACCATCCCGTCATTTGCGTGGTGTGAATGAGGAAAACTCAGGATGGCTGGCCTGAAAAAGCTTTTACACTTTTTTTTTTTTTTTTTTACCGAGTACACGCAGGGTGCAATAACAGAATTTATGGTTTAGGGAACCGCAAGGTTCATCACTGCAGAGATAGAAACTCACCATTAACTACCATTCTGTTAAGACGCAGTCCACTCAGATTTGTTACCCATCTTCCGAAGATCCTGCTTTACATCACCTTACCGCGTTCTTATTGGTCTGTACAAAAGTGTATCTTCCAAAAGGACTCTTAACTAGAATTCTATACACTCAGCATTGTGTAAATTTCGAAATTCTATTTCGTCTGTCCATTTATCAGCGTATCGAAAAAAAAAATGGTTTTCAGAAAACCATTTGCTGGTTAGTAATCAATTTCGCACTCGAACAATATAAAGGGCACAAATAGGTATTTTATAGGTTTGTAGTTTCTTCCATATTAGTCGCGACGATAAGAAATTTTGCTCAGAGCAGTAACATTTACTTATCTCCATTAGTGTATTTTTTTATTTTGTGCAAAATGGAGATGCCATTCAGTCTCAGCTTCTTACCGTGTATTTCGTCTTAAAAGTTGTTTTGGTACATGCAATAACGTTTTCGTTTTCACTGAGCCTGTATCTTTCAAGGTTACATCGTCTCCGTAGAAAGGTGAAATAGTACTCAATGGGTCAATCCGTCTGAAGTGGTCCAAAAATGGTTGCTCGACCATCTCCGAAAATTATAAAAATTTGTGTGTGACGAACCGTGTGTATGAGAAGGTCAATAACATTCACGTTTTCGTATGTGCAAGTGTTGTTCGTAAATGGCAGCCATCTTTGTTGTCGATGGAGTGAAAATTTTTGCATTTGTAAGCGTTTACGAAAACTACAGTTGCTCAGGACGTACGAATCAGACGAACACCAAACAAAAACGAATGTTTACAGGAAAGACTGAGGTACACAGAGAATATAAACTTTTGCATCTAAATAAATATGCAGGGTTGCAAACCAATACATGAAATCACCAGGAAAACTACAGAAAATTACACTTTTAAAAGGGGCTGTATTTTGGAATGGCATAAAGTGAGGGGTTCATAAGTTTTGTGCTGAATACTACTGCATGTAAAGAGTCTGCAGAAATATCCACAGTTATGATTCTACTGGCACTGTAGATTTGTGGGGATCCGAAAGTTGAAGTTTGTGATTTTGATGTCATTTTTGGGGTGTAATATCTCAGGAGGGCAAAGTGCTAAAAACTGCTGCTTATACCACAAAGTAATTCTGTATGTGAATAAACTATTGAAAAAAAAAATCATGACTGATGTTACATGGAGAAAAGAATGAGGGCATGGTAAAAATAATAAGAAAGCACGTGCATGACGATGGTTGTAGTCCGGAAAAAATTAAATGTTTGGATTATGTTTCATGCTAGATCTCAAAAACTATGTATGGTGCAGTAATTAGGCTCGCTTTTGTTTGTGTTCAGTTGTGTAAAAGCTTACAAGTGGTGGTTGTTCCATCTTTCTAACTCCATGATCATTGCCACGTTTATTTGGTAAGGAGGTTAGCTCCACCTTGCACCCACGACACACATCGTCAAATTAATTTTTCGTCGAATCGAATTTTTATTAATTAAAATAAAAAAGCGATTATGAACAGAATGAGTTATTATTTCGTACCTTGATTACAGTGGAAGCTACAACAGAATAACTGAAACTTTAATTTTATTCAATGTGACTGGATGGATTATTATTGAACGCGTCATTTGAAGGGGGGCCATTCTGTGAAGCTAATTTTGAGAAAATGAAAACAAATTTCCTGCTGGCTGGCCAAACTATTTTTGTTCTTTACACATGTGGGGCCGCGGTGGCTCAGTGGTAGAGCGCTCACCTCTGGTGCTTGGGGTCCCGGGTTCGATCCCAGCCCCCGCCAAGTGAACTTTGTGGTGGACAAACCCCGTGTGCGTGGGTTTTCTCGGGGTTCTCCCGTTTCCTCCCACTTTCTTTATTCCACCATTTCATTCATTACTCATCATCACCGTCTCCTTTAGTCTAACCGGCATAATCGTGGGACGTAAAACTCAAAGATTTCATTTTCATTTTTTTCTTTACACATGTGTTATTATGCCGCTGAATACCTATCAAAACTATGTATGATTGTAGAGTTTATTTCCCAAAAGCATGTGCTACAACAATTCTTATAACATTTAAAAGACTGTGAAATGTGCATTCTCATTTATGACGGTAATGTGACTTCGTATCAACTTTTCTTTTATTATTATTATAATTTTGTATACTTCTTCAATCTTGATAAACAAACGAACTTTACTAGTTATTATATTCACTACTTTGCAGATAATGAACAACTGGCACGATCAGGAACAAATTGTCTGGAAAATCTAGTCATTTCAAATGGAATGAAATTTACCAACGAGACGTGGGACAAAACATGTCAATGCATGCTCGATATATTTAATTCTACAATTCCGCACACGTTGCTTACGTGGAAACCTGACCAAAAGGACGAATATATTGAAAATAGTAAAGATAGCGATAGTGATTACTTCCCATCAAATCAGGTATGTGATAATGAATTGGGTGGAATTTTACTTCATAAAAGTTACAGTCTGTGAAAAGTTAAATGATTATTTATAAATATTTAAGTGTGATATATATATTCGAATATGGTTATTAACATCATATTAATAATGTTACATCATTAAAAGGTAGGCAGTTCTTATGTTACAATGAAGTCGCAGTAGAGAAATATCGAACTATCACTTAGTTAGTGTGCCCTGTAATGTCCACTAGGATGTTCAATATCAACTTCCATATCTTAGCTAGGAAATACCTAGTATTATCAAGGGTTTAAAGGTAAACTGAAGAGTTGAAAAGAGCTGCGTTAAAAAACGTTATAAACCTTCAAATCTTAAAATTAAACTTAAAAGACTAAAAAAATTGAAAGAATACATCCTATTATTGTAAGCCATGTGGGTGAAAATGTAGGTTTAAAGATTTTTCGTATTATAGTTTTAAGGTTAGTGAATTTTTAATAATCTCGTTATCTCATGTATCCGATTCTTTTAAACCGTTTGCCTATTTGTCTCAGTGAAAATTTGAAACTCAGATATTAAATAGCATACTGAAAATTGGTGGACATGATCAAAACATCTTCGCAATTATCGCGAAGGTGCAGTTGTTTGAAACAGGTCCATGAAAGACTACTATGAGAATGTATCGAAAAATACTGGTAAATAATACAATATACAAATATTGTATAGCTTCTCAAAGAAAGTAGTAGACCATTTGTATTACTTAAAACTTGCTGAACGTCTGTATTAAAATTATTTTGTCATGTAAACGTCATTTACAAGATGAAAAATGCTCTTTTCGTTCTTAAAGTGAAACAGCATATCAACATTTTGAATTTGATTTTTTGTTTCTAAATGGTTGCATTGCTGTTTTACTTTGTATACAAGTTTAATATTCATTGGGTAGAATCCTCTGAACGTATGATAAAGTGAATGTTAGTGTAACAGTATAGATTACATAGTCACAATAGTAGGAAACTGAAAATACTTTATACTTATCGCAATAATCGTGTAAACAAGGAACGTTTTCCAGGATCACGGTCTTCATCATCAGCTTCTATAGTCTGAAAAAGATTAAAAAACGGGAAAAAACGTGGAAAAATTCAGGGATAAAAAAAGTAATTGGAAGCAACTTCACAATTTCTGTGGCGTGAATTTGTGTAGATAGTGCTCTGTGACGCCAAGTTGTGTAGTTGCCAACCTTTTCCGGACTTACAGAAGCTAATGATGAGGACCGTAATCCTTGGAAACGTTCCTCTACTTTCATAATTGTTGGGGTGAGTACGGAGCATTGTCTTTTGTTTACTATTGTAAATGTTATAGTGTGTGTAGAGGTGGTTCATATCCCTAAATGAAAATAGACATAAGGAAGATTCTGAAGATAGTAGTCTAGATATATATGCTGTAAGAAAAAATAATGTTTGGATGCTGCTTATGCACTAGCTGTTGTAGGGTCAATACAGTAAATTCAGAGTTGGAATTCAGTTTTATATCATAAACATAGGTTTTATGTATATGTAGAAGGAACAGGTATCCGCAGCTGCAATTGACAATATAAAAATTGCAGCTGTGTAAAGGATGCAGTTAGATATATCTGGATAATGAAGAATAAAGAGTCATATGAGAGAATATGTTAGCGTGCGTCAGAAGCACTCCTGCCGTGAGCATGAAATTTAACGACAGTTGAATCGAGATCTGAGACGTAGTGCACATAATGTGTCTAATTATGTTCCTTAAAATTGAAATCAGTGAAGACAAGTTGATATAAATGTTATATAGTATCAATAAGTGTTGCTCGAAAGATATAAATATAAGGTGTAAATTCAGTGACAGAAATTTGAAAGAAAAAGCAGTTTTCCAGTTCTTTATACCTTGTTGATATGTTAACGTTTTCAAACAGTCAAAAATACCATATTTTGAAAAGTATTTACCGTAGTTTCCTATATCCCATTGTTGCTCTTCGGAATGGCAACGACGAGCACTACATACACGCTCCTGCGCAGTGACAATTGAACATGCAAGGGCGTATCTTGACTGTCGTAAAAACTTTTCTAAGTATGGTCCTATTTTGTTAGCATATCAAGAATGTGTAAATAATAGCAAAATTTGGAAAACTGCTTTTTCCTTCAAATTTCTGTCACTGCACTAACCCCTTGTTTTATATCTTTCGAAGCAGACGAATATGTTGCCTCATCTTCACACTTACATTCATACGAGGGGGAGTCAAATGAAAACCATAAAAGTAGAAATAAAAATCCGCAAATGGCGCCAGTGAGCTGTAAGTTGGCATGCCTGTTTACGATAGTATGCCGGATGTCTCATAGGTGGCAGCAGCCGGCAGATGCACAAACACCGGCGCAACAACAGTTCCAAAATGGCAGCCCCACTAGCCTATTGCACCAGCGAGGAGCAGCGTCCTGTGATTCGGTTTTTGCGAAGTGAAGGTGTGAAACCGATTGACATTTTTAGGCGAATGAAGGTTCAGTATGGAGATGCGTGTTTGTCACAGCCACAAATCTATGAATGGTGCCGGAAATTTGCAAATGGTGTTACGTCTGTGGCTTCAACGGCTGCAATGGTCTCTGGAGTCACTACGCGCCGAGCCTGGCCGGGGCGTGGAGCATCGGCCACAGACGTAACACCATTTGCAAATTTCCGGCACCATTCATAGATTTGTGGCTGTGACAAACACGCATCTCCATACTGAACCTTCATTCGCCTAAAAATGTCAATCGGTTTCACACCTTCACTTCGCAAAAACCGAATCACAGGACGCTGCTCCTCGCTGGTGCAATAGGCTAGTGGGGCTGCCATTTTGGAACTGTTGTTGCGCCGGTGTTTGTGCATCTGCCGGCTGCTGCCACCTATGAGACATCCGGCATACTATCGTAAACAGGCATGCCAACTTACAGCTCACTGGCGTCATATGTGGATTTTTATTTCTACTTTTATGGTTTTCATTTGACTCCCCCTCGTACTATGCAACATTTATATCAAATTCTCTTTACTGGTTTCAATTTTAAGAACATAATTATATATATCATGCGCATTATCGTTAAAGTTCGCCCCTTTTGTCTGTTCTCTGGACGTGTGTATTGTCTCCAGCAATCTTCTTAGCAGAAATACGCCAATCAGTTAAAATTGTCATGAACTAGATCGCTTAATACGGCCTTTCATTCCTAGACGCATCATTAGTGTCAAAATCTCAACGTCTAAAGTTGAAACACCAATGCTTTACAGTCACATACATAGGAGCCATGTCTCCTAATGTTTGCATCATAGTCTCATGACTTTTCTGTGGAGCTTTCTTTTGTACAAAGTGATAGTTGATAATCGCTCTTAGTTAAATATAGGAAAATCCTACATCAGTTAATGACAGGACTTTTTCTTAGACTTGAAAGGAAAAGGAAAAAAATATTAGATCTCCATAAAAATTGTGCTTTGTATCCGAAAAAGAACTATCTTTAAGAAATTCTGTTATCAAATTAACCAGTACGGGAAGTGCGGGGGCTAAGAACTTGTCAGCATCCCTCGTATAACATGATACTCAAGAGCAGTGTAAATATATTTTAAGCTTATTGATAAGATTTCTGTTTAAGTGGTTTTACAGAATAACTTGTAGATAGTTTGGAGAGCGTGTTGAAGAGTCAGTAACAATGAAGAAAGAATCAAATTTTAAAGCGTGATTAATTGTAACGGAGGAAGTAAAATATTTGTTCATAAATATCAAATTTGGGACCGGTAGTGTACAACAATAAGAGAAAAGATAAGGGAATACTTAATCGAAATGGAGATATTGAAATAGGTCTATTTAGCCCTTTTCACATTGGTTGTTTCATTAAAAAATAATAGTTTACCGGCTTTTTTGACTTCTGTTAATAATACAGTTAGTCGTCGACCTACCATTTCCCGCACTTACGACCAGTTGTGAAGGTTAAGTTGGGTGATTATTATTATCAACGACCTATAATAATAAGAGTATAACGCAATAATAAGAGATACTAATATAGAAAAGCTGCAGTTACTAAGATCGTAGAAATATGTAAACACGGTTGTATATGATATCAGTGAATTGTGATCAGTGTAACTGTATCCTAAATCGTCGCAAAGTAGTATTTTGTATTGTACTTTATAGTAACGTTACCAGAAGTCTCCATTTTTTCGGGGACAGTCCCCGGATTTTACAGATTGAAGCAAAACTCGTATATTCCGTGACTAGTTTTGGGAAGTCTTTCCTGGTTCATTGAAAAAAGTCTGATCCTTAAAATATGGTAGGCTACCACCTGGCCTAGCTACGACCAAATCGACTTACGGCCTATCAATCGGAACTGAAGTTGGTAGTAAGTCGACAGCTAACTGTATTTCTGTCTTACATTGATTTCAAATCGTTGATTTCCATAAAAGTGATTGTAAAGTTGAGTCTTGCATGGTGATAATACTGAAGGTCATGGCTGTGTAGTACGAATTCATGTCTTGTTCTCGTTTTTATTATTCAATTTAGAATGATATAGGAGATTCTGGTCATCCAGGTTTGCAGGGAATTCTAAAACGAACGAATAGTTCGTACAGCGTCCAAAGTATAAACAGTATTTCCTCTGAAGACTTCAGGGCAAGTAAAGGAAAGGTACGACTGGTGGTACATATTGTCGTAGTGCATTGTAGATACTTTTGGACAGCATGCAGATGGTCGCACAAATATCACCGAAAGCACGTTTATTTTTTGTTTTTTTTAACTACAATACCTGCAGAACTAGAAAGCATGCGTATTTCTTTACTAAGACCTTAAACAAGATTGGTGTGCGTTTGACGTTCTGTTTTGATAATGGTTTAATCAAATCCCACAAGATCTAATATCATTCTAATAATGCACTAACTATTGAGTAGCTGCTTTTTAGTGGTTGACTAGCATATTGTTACTTACGTATTAACTATTTTTTTATCAGCATACTAAAATCGCACAACAGATGGAATCATTGTAACTCCAGTACCTTACATATCCTAGAACTTCTTGTAAAATGTTCGATATTTAAACTGTTTGGATCATATAAATGATGAACTCCCCTCTGTAATCTGTTTTTGTTTCTTGTATAATATCCGTTCTCTTCGGAACCTTCTACTTGTTACAATTACATTGTGCAATAATTATTAGCGTTTATCGGGAAAAAGATTGCCCAAAGATGAGGCACATGGCAATCGATAGATAGATCTTTTATAAATTAATAGACAAATTCTGACCAAAGCATATATTAACTAATAAATAATAGCGTTACAGTTTCGGCAAATTAACTTTGCCTTCATCAGACACATTCTGATGTGTCTGATGAAGGCAAAGTTAATTTGCCGAAACTGTAACGCTATTATTTATTAGTTAATATATGCTTTGGTCAGAATTTGTCTATTAATTTATACAAGAAGTTCCAAAGCTAGAATGAGTGGTATTCAGATAGATCTTTTCAGCTGAACAAAATGATATGAGAGATTATAAAATGTCATGAGTAATTATCGAGAAAATGAAAAACTGATTAATGTGTAAACCTAAAATTTTTGCCACTTTGCCACTTATTGTGGTGAAAGTGATAAAAAAAAATAGGAGCCACGGTGGCTCAGTAGTAGAGCGTTCTCCTCTGGTGCATGGGGTCCTTGGTTCAATCTCAGCTCGCGCTAAGTGTACTTTGTGGTGGACAGACACCGTGTATGGGTTTTCTCGAGGTTGTTCCCTTTCCTCCCAACTTCTTTATTCCACCATTTCCTTCATTTCTCATCATCATCGTCTCGTTTAGCTTAATCGGCATAATCGTGCGACGTAAAACTTAAAGATTTCATTTCATGTGATACGGAAATATACCTCATTAAGCTCTTCATTATGACATTAATAAGGCAATAGTGCATGGTTTTTGTTAGTGCGATGGAGCCTAAATTTACAACTAACTCTTAAATTTTAATTTCTGTTTAATTTAAAGGTTGTTCAGATGTAAGATATGTATTAGACAATACATAACATTGAGCTAAACAATCTAACATGCTTGAGGGTAAATTCACATATGTAGTTTTCGAGAAAATGAAGAAAATGAACATTCGTGGCGCTAAAGAGTACGATGTTCGTTGCCAAGAATAATTGACAGTGTTGATTTTGCTAGAAGCTTTCTGTCTTTTCCTAACAGTATACATACACTACTTGTTATCATTTCGAGAGCTGTTTCCCTGTAACATTAAAAGGAAAGAAGATTGTCTGAAAAACAGTAGTTTAAGTACCACTTGTTAACTACCTGCACTTTTTTGTGACGGGGAGATTTCAATTGAACAGAATTTCAAAAGTGAATAGGTGCGGGGTAGTAATAAATTATACTCAAACTATGTTGTTTTTCTGAATGATCTTTTTTTTTTCTTTTTTTTTAATAGAAAAACAACTCTCGAAAATAATAATATAAGGAAGCAACAAGGATAACGTGGACAGAAGACAGTTTCAAAGAGAACCGTTATTGGGCAATAAATTAAAAAAAAAAAAAAAAAAAAAAAAAAAAAGGATAAAAGAAAAGTCTTTAAGATACAGAGATAAGTTTTCCACTTATTTATGTAATATGTGTCTTGTAGCGTCCGTCACTGCATATTCTATTTGGATCATTATACAAGAAGTTGGAGGATGTATAATGCAAGCGAATGTTAAGATTACTTCCCAAAACTTCTATTCTGGAACTTTGCGGTTTTATGACTTTTACTAATAAGGAACTGTGATTAATTTGCATATTAATTTTGACGCTGTTAGATGTAAATATAATATTTAGACTAGCTGGATAGCTTTGATAAATGTCTGCTTTATAGCTGAAAGAAAAAATCAGAATGTAATTATTATTTCTTATTTCAGCAAAGTAATAAGTCATATATGAAAATTGTTTGAAAGGATTTGTCTTCTGAAATGAAACAGCAGAAGCTACATTAAAAATTTTCTGATGTGTTTAACTCTTTAGATTCTACAGTGCGTTTTAGAGTGAAATTATTGAGATATTTATTTCATGTATCACTGAGATATTTATTTCATGTATCTCTAAGCCTGTCTTTAAATGTAGCGTAAATGTAAATTATACGTCACTTTATAAAGAGTTAAGTAAGCATATTTGTACGTGACAAAATATTCATTTTGGCATAATGCAACTGAAAGAAGTAACGGATGTATGAATATCCGTGCCACTTCACTGAATAATATAGTTCAAGTGCTCATATACACTGCTCCCATTTTCGTTCACCATTCAGAATTAACTTTACGGTATCAGTTGAAGGTTAACGTGGTTAACGTATTATTTTTTGTTTTAAAAGTATTCGATAAATAAATGGTGTTCTAGAGATGAAAGTGCGATTCACTTAATAAAAATTAATCTCCGAAAAGCAGCTAGAAAACTGGGAACTACTTAATGTAACCACATTTGAATAAGGATTATTAAGAATAGAAATAATGTAAGTAAAAGGCTAATAGTCACTGCAAGAAACAAATCTCATCACTAGGAAGTACTTTCGAAGAACATCGTCATCATCGTCAGCCTAGACATACTTCAAAAAAGGGTTATTAAGATTTGTATTTCAATATCGAATAACGGACTAATATTCACAAGTTTTAAATATGAAGCAAACATGTGATCTTCTCACACTATATCTCTGGTGCTAGGGGTCTCGGGTTCAAACCCTGCTCCTGCCAAGTGAACTTTGTGGTGGACAAACACCGTGTGCGTGGGTTTTCTCGGGGTTCTCCCGTTTCCTCCCACTTTCTTTCCACTATTTCATTCATTACTCATTATCACCGTCTCCTTTAGCCTAACCGGCATAACCGTGGGACGTAAAACTCAAAATTTCATTTCATTTCATTTCTCACACTATATCCTCTACAGATGCTACTTGTATGAGAAAAAAACCGGAAATCTAATTCAGCCGTCATAGGTATTGATTAACATAGGCAATGAATTGTGTAATCACAAGATTGTGGTGTACATTTCATGTGCGCAGTACGGCTCAGCATCTGTCGATCTTAGAAGCAGTATATATGTGGCATGTCGTGAGCCAGACTGGGTAGCGCAATGATGAAAACACTGGCACGATAAACCAGACTTGTGATCGATTCACAGTGCAGTCATGCATTTTTTACTCTGGATGTCTATGGAGTTATAGTAGATGGATATGTCATAAATACAATAGACTTGTTCAGTGCTTCTTAGTATCTGTGTGGATGGCATGCTAAAGCACATTATAGTCTGTAAGTTAGATGTTTCTGGAATGATATTTTGTAGTAATAAGGAAGGACTCAATAAATTTGACAAACTATTCGCTATTTTCACAAAGGTTTTGCTTTAGTACGATCTTGTCAATTGATGGTTGATGGAAAAAGAAAATGTGACTAATGTGTACGAAGAAATACATACTAATACTCGCAGTACGCAAGGAATCCTTCTTATGTTAACTATTTGCAGCGTGGAAGAATTCGGCAGCCATTTTCTTCTTCTGTTGCTGCGAAGTCAAAGGAAACACGAAAAAAATTCGAATTACCCCCCCCCCCCCAAAAAAAAAAAATATTGTTAAATACCTAAGCGAATAAAACTACTGTACCTACATGGAGAAAAGATAATATGCAGTATACCTTTTCTTTAAGGGGGCATATTATTTGCGTGAAATAATACCGCAGATAAACAACCGTCATTTATTTGCATATAAATTAAGCCACACATAACATGGAAAGCACACATTCAAGTACAGTACACATACACTAAATTAGCATACCGAACCTCTGTTTTTACGCTGACGACAAAATCTTTAATTTCATTTATTGTGCGTAATACGTTACTGGTAATATTTGGAACATCTTAAGAATATATCATCATATTCAAAATTTTCAACCATTTCGAAAGTTCAGATAAAGTTGAGACATGTTTCTTTAATTCGTCGCTGATCTCTTCTTTATCTTCTTCATCACATAGGTTTTGTTTTTGTGTTACTTGTCCTTAGGCTGCCTTTAGACAACTGAAAACCATTTGTAATTGCACTCTTCTGTTTGCGATGTATCCAACACTAAAACTTCTTAAACTTCGTTCCTTCGAATTGTTCAAAAGTTCGATTTACCCGCAATGTTTTACCATTGTTTTCAGTATAGTTTTAAAGGGGATTATAGACGTTTGTTCGAATTAATGAGAGTCAGCTGTACATAAAATGCCGTTAAGATCTGTTGGTCATTTATTTCCTCTTTACATACAACCAGATGTAGGTAGTTAATAATGTAATGCTTTTTCTTTTAGCAGCAAATAGGCCAAGACTACAAACTGTTTACGGGTCTTCTCATCAAGTGCGTTGTACAACTAGAACTGATACAGACAATAGATAATATAGTTTTCTTTCCTGCCACGTCAAGAAAAGAGGATGCAGAAAATTTGGCTCTTGCTCAGGTAGGTACCATTAAAATAAATAAATAAATACATGATGTAGTAATAACAGCAGCAACAAAATTGTAAATTCGTTTAATCGACATTGTGCTGAGTTTGTTTCAGTGAAATTGAAATCATCAAGCAGCAAAAGTACAGGTAGCTAAATTTATATTTAAACTGACGTACGATTATTGAAAAAAAGAAATACTCTCTTTACCTAAATGTAATTTTCTTACACGATTTTCAGTTTATTATCTATAATTTTTTCAATTTATTTCACAAGCTCATTTGTTACAGTAGAATTGAATTGAAGAATATGGATACATACTGGATATTGCTAAGAGAAATTTCAACATAAAATTACATACGGGTCTTGATATTAAAGTGAATATTTGTAATTATTGTGTGATTAGTATATTTTAAACGAGTTATAGGGATTTAAGTGTAGATATGCAGTCGAGATCACAGTTGGTACGTCTTGCTTTTATTGGAACGATTATTCTAGAGATTGTTGTAAAGAACTTCGTGTAGGAGATTGCTTTAGGTTTTTTAACAATCAATTTTTAATTATAAAAAACGTGTTACGAGGACACAGTATGCCAAAATGACCCAATGTCAGTTACTTTAACCCTTTAATTGACAAGCGTTGAGAAATTCTCGTGAAAATATTTTAGTTTATTTTTATAGTTCAGGCACGTCTTCCTGGCTGTGATTTCGTAACGTTTAAAGTATTTTTATATTTTGCATACAAAATGCAGGATATTTTTATATCCAAGCAATATTGCCTTAAAATAGCTAATCGTGTGTTACTAGTGAGCAATATGGTCAATTATAATTAGGAATATTTCTTACAAGGAATAATTAGCAGCAGTTTCGTTGAAATATCTTTCTACAGATTAAAATCACAAATAAACAAACTTTTGCGGAAATCATTCTTCTGCAGTACTGTCTCCTATTGGCGAAAATTAAAACCATCTAAACTAGGATCCGCATATCACTTATGTGAATATTGTATGGAAGCTATAATGTCAATTAAATAATCACTGAAGTTATCAATCGTGCATATAACAGTAGAAAGCAGTGTTGCTTATAAGAACAGGGCCAAATAAAGGGTTATGTTCTGGTTCTTGAATAATCCTTGCAGTTCCAAGCTTTCAGTCATACCCTGGTGTGTTGTTCACGGACGACAAAAAATAAATAAAATAAAATAAACGAGAAAGAGAAATACAAAGCTAAATGAAGTATAAAGATATGAACAGATGGAAGAAGAGGAGTGAATATACACCTTGATTGTGTATTGCTACCATGACTCATCAAGTGGCGGTGATTTCGATGTGAAATGGCGAGGTTCAGTTTGAGTTCGTTTGTTTGGGAAGAGAAGGTTTTCAACTTACGTTGATATTTTTTCGTGGTGATTGTGTCAGTACTGATGTAGTTTTTTAATCAATTTTCACTATTTATTTAAGTAACCGTTATCTACACCGTCTGTTCGAAAAAGTCCCGGGACTGATTTTCTTTCTGGCATATAAACGATGTCAGCGCTGTAACTTCATTGACAGCTTTAACTAGCAAATGTAAACAACAGATGTATATTAGGGCAGTCAGTGTTAAGTAGAGACATGCGACTGTCGTGTTTCAACGTTGTTGTGTCACGAATTTACAATGAAGTAACGAACAGTGATTCGATTTTGTGTTTCACTTGGGGAAACGGCTACGGAGATATTCGAATCTATGAAATTAAGGAAAGTAATCATATTCGGAAGAATATGCGATGAGATGTAATTACACAGACGACGTAAGGTTTTTTTTGAAACGTACACAATTAGACAATTATGAGTGCTTTTGGAATAAGTAATTTTCAACGAACTTAAAAAGTCCGTTACTAAATTCTTTATGTTTATATGTGTGTGTCTATTATTTGCGAATTTTTCAATATTGGGCCCTTCATTCGATAGAACATCAAAAACTATCTAAAGAACTGATAGAATTCTTTGCATCACTCTTACCGTTCCGGAGATATTGACCAAAAGAGTTCCGGTTTCGGGAAATTTAAGGAGCCATATCTCGGGAACCGTAAGTCATAGAGAGATCATATTGGTGTTGATCAATACCTAAGATGATGATGAATATTTTGGTACCAAATACGAGTAACCGGTGACCACTGGCCAACTAGCCACCGTTCCACGATATCTTGCGATTTTTTTTTCCAATTTTTAGCATTATAATGATTAATTTCATATTCTTTAAACAGCCGTTGTGTATGTTGATTATAAAATTCACCACCTAAATCTGCTTTTATGTTAAACACGGGCAACTTGATTTATTTACGTAATTATTTATTTATTTTTGTTATTGCTTTTACAATTTCAGGGCCTTTCTTTGTTTTTAACGGAACACAATATGCATATCGTGAAAAAATATCAATACAACATAATATACATTTGTAATTATTATTATTTGTTTTGCAATATTTTGCATATCTGCTAAATCCAATTGTAACGTTTGTTGTCTTCGTCAAACAACATATCGTAGAACATTTTAGCAGAATTCTTAAAAAAGTTTAGTACTCAAGGAAATTATAAATGAATAGATATATTACAAGAATTGTTTACTGAGTATAATAATAAAGTACATAGAACAATTGGTATAAAGCCTGTACAAGTTAATAAGAATAATTAATTCTTTTTAAGTTCGTTCTGGCAATGCTCTTGGAGCATTCTGAACTGGTTTTAAATAAGTAATGAATATGCATCCTATGAAACCAATAGCAGTTGATTTAGATTACTGTGTTATAATTAATCAGAATGTGGTTTAATTGCTAACAGGCAGATTTACTACATGTGGAAGCTGGCAATTCCGGACAGCAGCGGGAAGAGCAAGGGATGTATCCTAACCTCAAGTCCGAGCATCTTATACTCTTAACCGACTGCCTTCTGCAATCGCATCGATTTGCGAAAGCATTCAATCTAAATCATGAGCAACGAAATCTTCTCTGGAAAGCAGGTGAGTCGAGATATTACTAATCATAAAATATACTAATGGAAATTGAGCTTTAGAATTGAAGTACATTAAATATTTTCAATATGCTGATGATACGCTTATGGTTTATAAAAATGACCAACAATTGCACTTTCTGTTAGAATAAATAGAGGGTGTAGACACCAAAATTAGGTTCGCGCATGAATTAGAGAAAAACAGTTCTATTAATTTATGGGGTGTTACCTTCTATGGAAAATTTAGTAAGTTCTAATCGAAGAGTATATATGAAACCTCAAGTAAGTGATTTTTTGTTCATAAAACGTCCATAAAAGGTCATCCATGGCAAACCAAACAAACATTTGGATTAATATGTATATTAGAGCATACAGATTAAGAAGGAGAAACCAAACAAAATTATCAAACTGGATATTATAAATGGTTACAGTTCTATGATAATGGAGACTTAGAAACAATACGCCCTTAACATCTACACTAGGTGGACTTTTTCCAAATACATCATATAAATTACGGAAAACAGAAAAAAAGGCATTTATCAGGCCTGTTGTACACGTGACGCCACCTACATTGAGATGACAAAAAGAAAAACTAAGGGATTAAGACAAAAGACATCAGAGAATCTCGTGAGAATAAGAGGCGATTTCAGGTTGTCAAAACATTTACAGATTACTAAACACTCAGTAGTCAAAGTGGAAGCTTTACGTTAGGCGACCTCGAACACCGAAAGAAGCATATTCAAAGCGTATTATATAAAGACTGAAACTCCATTGTTAAAAACTGAGAAAGGCAACCTGGAGAGAGACGGATATTATTACCAATTATATTAATAAAAATTAATGTAACAATTAAAGATGGTTTTATTAGTGATTATAATCTACTTAGGTAGATACAAAACAATGTCCAAAATTATAAAAATTGGATTTACATTTCACCAAATTAGAAGCAATGTTAACCTGGCCACCTTGTACATATAGTAAATTGAAGCAGTGTCGGTTGAGTGGAGGGATGTTGTCACTTTTGAGGAACAAGGATTCTTAAAACAAAAATACAGGCTTTAGTAATAGTGCACTAGTCTAAAAACATATTTGCAAACATAAAAGCTAATTAATTATGTATTAGAGATAGACAAAATTACAAGTATAAGTAATTATACTGTGTAATATATTTTTTGTTACACCACTATTGAGATGCAAGAACATTGTAAAGACTATGCAAATAACGACTTAAACCTTGTGGCCTTGAGAAAGAATGCCCGAACAGTGCATTCGAAATACGGGAAGAAGAAAAAAATAATAATACAATTGGAAGAAACATTATTCAAAAATTGAAATGAAATCATTGTTTTACGTCCCACGGTTATGGCGACTGGGCTAAAGGAGATAAGAAAAGAATGAAAAGGTGGAATGAATAAAGTGGGAGGAAACGGGAGAATCTCGAGAAAACCCACGCACACGGTGTTTGTCCACCAGAAATTTCACTTGGCGCGGGCTGGGATCGAACCAGAAACCCTTGTACCAGAAGTGAATGCTGTACCACAGCCACCGCGGCCCCGGAACATTATTCAAGTTAGTAGTTAATTAATATGATTGACATGTTTGATAATTGAAAACAGAATGAGATATGGAATGTATAATTTAAATTGTTTAAATACACAGTTGATGTTTCATGGTTGGTAATGGCTGCCGAATGTTAGGTAACTTAAAAATTGATAGAAGAACGGGAATATGTTTATATAAAGAGCCTTCGTAGACATTAGAAGTAATTAGAATAAGGTTTTATAAGAAAAACACGGACATGACAGAAACAACAGAAGCTCCTACTGGGAATCAAATCTGGGTCTACCACGCCGAACGCTAACGATATAGCCACGAAGGATTTTGTAAATTCCGGTATCTAAAGACAAATATAAGAACCATGGAACTACGTGTTGACCAGATATTTCTCGACTGGTAACTTAATACTCTTAACGGACTGTAGCACTTAGTGTATAATATGTGTTAATTAAATTACATTTGTATTCAGTGAGGATTTTTAATTTTTTCCAACAGGTTTTAAAGGAAATGTGAAACCAAATCTGCTTAAACAGGAAACACAAAGTTTAGCTTGCGTTTTACGAATCCTGTTCAAAATGTACAATGATGAAACTCGTCAGGATGCTTGGCCTTTAATTCAGGAAAGATTAATATCTGTGTGCCGAGAAGGCCTGGAGTACTTCCTATGTCTACAATCAGAAGCGCATCGCGATGCCTGGACCTGCCTTTTGCTTCTTATTTTAACTCGAATTTTCAAGATGTCAGATGAAAGGGTAAGTACGAGTTCTATAATAATAGGGAAGTTTTCCAAGATAAAACATGCCAGTGTGTGTGTATATATGTATATTTCGATCAAAAAAAAAAAAAAAAAAAATCTTTGCCTATTCTTAAGGCAAGAAGGGTAAAATCGTGTATACTTCTCCAAAACATAATTGAGCGTGAAAATTTTTCAAAGTGCCTTAAAATAGTCAGTTCCGCAACAATAGATTCGAAGTAATAGGGGAAAAATAACGAGACTTCCGAACATAGCTCACAGTTTGCTGTTTTAAATAGCTCCTCTGTTTACTTAACATAATCGTACATTTAGAACAAAATAATGCCTTGGCAAATGCAGAGGACTTTGTTGTAGTTAAAGAACACACACACATACAAAACAAGAAATACAAGTAATTAAAAGAAAACGAAGAAGAAGGGTTGTTAAGGAATTTGCTCTCCATCAGTACAACTGGAAGAATACTTCACAGATATTCCGATAGCCATGCGTGTTAAGTAGGGTATTTTTGTGGTGATTCAATACTTTTGAACCTAATTCGAATCCCGCTGGGTGAGTTTATTTTTTCTAACTTTTCTGCTATTCTTGTCGTACAGTTTGGTTTTTATTATTTGCATTACACGGGGTGATAGACAACTTTGTTGTTACCTAACCGAAAATAAAAAAATCGATGGTCAGAGTAACTCCCGATCACTTGACAGGCACGTGCGTCATTTCGTTTCCTCTGTAAGCGCATCATTAATGAGACGTCAAAAACGACAAGAACTTTTTTGGTTACCTTGTATTTCCGGTAGAAAGATTAACAAAATTAAAGCGACAACCATAAAATGGGAAATACGCCCAATGATCACAATAAATAGCATTTATTCATGATTTCTTGAAATAATAATAATATGACATTTTGTCACAACTGCCAGTCCTTATATACAGGTATGACTGATAAGGTAAACTGCCGTTTTGATTTTGAGCTTTGACGCCTTCCTACAGTATTAATAAGTGATATGTCTAACGAGGAACGTTCGCAAAATGCCTAGCAGATTCTCATCTTTTGTAAATAGGCTTAAATTACTCACTAGATGTCAAGAATGTCTGTACTGACTCTTTCGCTGATGGTAAGCAGTTGAAAATAGCCGTGTGTGCAGCATAATTCTGTTGCGGTAGTGCAGTAGAAAGCTATTGTGTCTGACTTCATAGTATTGGTTTACACGCGTGAATGTATATCATGATCTGTAACTAGTGATTCCTGAAGATTTTGCATTTAATAAAATGAAAATTTCTTATCATCAACCTCCACGCTTGTCCATAATCAGTTCAGTGCTCTTATGTTCAATAACACGGTTAAGCATACCCGGATAAAAGCTACTTTTCCATTTGAATGTGATACTTTTAATGGTGCTGACAATGTTAGTTGAAACACCGAAGATGTAAATTTTTCCACTCCCAAATACTGTTCAGTAATATTTTCAATATCTGAACACGATTTTAAGCTCCGAAAGGAGCTTCAGATACACTACTTAAAGATGAAATATGTTCAAAATAATTTTAAAAAGTGGATTTGTTCACCTTGTACACTGAACGCCTCAATCAGTATCTGTCCATGATCATAAATATTATAATTACTGCTGTAGGCAGCTATAATTACTATTTAGTACAATAAGCAATTTGATTACAGCTCAGCTTTCCATTGTATGTTATTTTATACCAAAATCAGTCAGGCATTTCACGAATGTTCTTTGTAAGACCAAGTAAGTCCAATGGCGTATGTAAAAGTTCAAAACTTCGTTAAGTGTGTGTGTGTTTGGGAAGAGGGGGAGGTTAAGCTCCCAATTTGATATATACTAAATGTGTACTTTTAGATATCATCTTGTCCAAAGAGGTGTTAAAACTCTTCTTGCTTACACCACTGTGTGGGTCTGATATAGCCAAATTAAGAATCCCTAGAAATAGGTTAAGTCCGGTAATCTGAATTTGAATCTGTGCTAATATTAATTGTTGTGACTAATATAGTGCAGTTCAATGCCAATTATAATGAAGATTATGTTACAACTAATCGATTTAATACGTAACCCAATGGTTCTGTCAATAAATATGTACACTTTATTTTATCTTGTTCCAGTTACTATTTCAACGGTCTACTCAAATTATAACAACTTTTAAAATCGAGCTCGATCGAAATGCTATGCTCAGAAATGTACTTAAGGTTGGTTTAAAGGGACAAGTTTTGCCGATAGATGGCATTACAGTCTTCGTATCTCTCCCATATACTTTTTACCTTTCACGAAAATTTACGATTTCTCTTACAAATTTTAACCTAGAGACTTCAAATTTTTAGAAAAGGAATTTCATAATCTATCGAAGACAATAACCTGTGCCGATTTTTTATCTAGAATTTTGTTCATTGTTGAAATTGCTTGATTGTTGAAATGGGTATCTAAATCTTTAACAATGAAACTGTTTCAACAATAAAGAAAATTCTAAATAAAAAATCGGCACGGATTGTTCCCTTTGATAGGTTATGAAGTTCCTTCTCTAAAAATTTGAACTCTCTACGTTGAAATTTGTAAAAGAAATTGTAAATTTTCGTGAAAGGTAAAAAATACATGGGAGAGATACGTAGATTGTAGTGACATCTATCGGCAAAACTTGTCCCTTTACACTAACCTTAAAATGGTACAGTAATTATTCTTTCTAAAGAAATAACCGCCTCCCTTCTTCCCTTAAGATATACATTTCAATTAAAGTGTACCAGTAATGATAGAAGTCTAAATGTACCAGCTGTTAACTGTTTACAGCCAATTAATTGTAAACAGTTGAGGGACTCGTGAGACACACTATTTTTGGCATAAATTTTGAACCTCTTCCACCTCGCTTTAGGATACACATTTTAATAAAACTGATTTGATAAAACTCTAAAAACAAACCAAGTACTAACTATGCTGCAAAATTTATTTGAAATTGTTCAGTCGTTTTCCCGCGACAAATAACGTCAATTTGAACGTAGATGAATCTGACTAATTTTAGAGGTTCCTGAGGTTTTTTTGTGGCATAAATTTTGAAACAGTTCATCTCTCGGAAATAAAATTACAAGTAGCGTACGGTCCCTTCCCCCTACAGTTACCTAAGTAAGTCAAGCCAACGCTCTGCGTTTCGATAAGAAAATAATAATAATAATAAAAAAAGCTTTATATGTATGATTCCAGTTTTTTACTTATTTCTTGCTATTTGAAACTAAACCCTACTGCCACTTTTCTTTTACATCATTAAGCATTTGTATATCACTTTACCTGACCTTGGGGGCGCGGTGGCTCAGTGGTAGAGCGTTCACCTCCGGTGCTTGGGGTCCCTGGTTCGATCCCAGCTCGCGCCGTGTGGAAATTGTGGTGGACAAACACCGTGCTCGTGGGTTTTCTCGGGGTTCTCCCGTTTCCTCCCACTTTCTTCATTCCACTATTTCATTAATTTCTCATCATCACCGTCTCCTTTAGCCTAACCGGCATAAGCGTGGGACGTAAAACTAAAGATTTCATTTCATTTCATTTTTCACTTTACCTGACCTTAAAGCTGCCCATACAGTTTTCATTTAGTTCACTTTGCCAGATTTTTTCATCTACATCACAAAACCGTAAAATTAGATCTTTCTTTTGCACCGAAAAATAAAATGTCGCTGCGACAAATGCTAGTAAAACGAAATAATCAGAATTACCAAACTGTTTTCCCTATTTAGTATGTGCTAAAGGATTTCATTTTAACCAAATTTTGAACTTCCAGTATAACGAATAATTTGCCTATATTTAACTTCATTTTTTCAAAATATAGTTGAAATTCATCCTGTTTTATAATACAAATATTTTTCTTATTACACTATTTTATTATTCAGATGATGTGATAGTAATTTTTCATACATCTACGCGATCGGTCGAGCAGGATAGCGATTTGAAGGTAACCAATAAGCGTTATTCCGTTAAATAAACTTTGCGCATTTGCTAATGCAAGAACTGTGCTGAATTCATGTGCGGTGGTTGGCGACACTATCTTTTGTGCCTGGGATTGTACAGAAGCAAATCACATTCTTTTTCTAAAAATAAAAGCTCAGAACATTGTGTACAATGTAAATGTTCAGTATACTAAAAAGTTACTGAAATACTTCTTGCAGTGATGGTACATCATACTGTAATACTGTATTGGTTCATATATATGGGGTTTGGCAAAAGAGACCTCCCGTATTTAGAAAGGGCGCTTTGTGATTTGTGGTGGGGATATGGCGCCGGAGAGGATATCGATCGATAACGGTATACATACAATTTTTCAATAATGGAAGGCGTGGCACGCTGAGTATCGTGCGTTAGTTATGGAGGAGTATGTTCGTAATGATGGTTCTGTGATTACTGCTCAGCCGGCATTTTGCATTCGATTTGGACTTGGCCGATATGATTCTGTTCCGGATAGAAAAACTATTCAAATTTGGGTATCAAACTTTAAAATAACAAGTTCTGCTCTAAAAATCGCCTGGGCGACCTCGGACTGTAACAACAGGTGGACTAGGCGATTTTTTCTCAGTGCAGAACCTGTTGCTCTAACGTTTGATACCCAAGCTTGAACAGTTTTTCTATCCGGAACAGAATCATGTCGGCCAAGTCCGAACCAAATGCGAAATGCTGGCTGAGCAGTAATCATAGAACCATCATTACGGATATACTCCTCCATAACAAACGCATGATGCTAACTGCGCCACGCCATCGCGACTTGTGAAAATTGCACGTATACCGCTATCGATCGTTAGCCCCCTCCGTCTCCGTTGGGTTGCCGTATCCCCACCACAACTTACACAACGCCCTCTCCAAATACCGGAGATTTTTTTGTCGACCGTGTATATATAGGATGGACAATTTATTTTCATCCTGCCTTATAACTTTTAAACTAATAGATACACAAAACGCTGGAATTTTGTACCCTGCAAATATTTACAGGAGACATTGTACTCTGAAATACCACTAGATTAACAGTGTTACCGACCCAATATAAAGTTGTATTCTTTCAGAGGGCACTATGTCAGGTTATTACATATTTCAAATCTACATGTTAAATGAAACCTTACAATAACATACTTATTATTCAGTGCTACAAACTAAGGACGCTGCAGTATTACGAACATCTAATTTTTGGAGGCCTCTACAACAGTAATAATGCAAGTGAGACGGACAGAACAATGCACACCGAAAATACCTTAGTGATGAATATTATGATCATGATATGACTCATATCAAGTAAATTGGAACAAAGAAATGGAAATTTCAATGTTTTTACAAGGCTTTACAGAGGTTGTTCCCGATCTATGTTGACGATTTCAAACTGCACGTACCTCAAGAGAAATCGTCACCATCGAGAGTTCTCTGTTTGGTGGTTGTGCATCTGGGCAATTGCCCGACAAAGTTTTCACTGTTAAGAGATTGGCACGCACTGTAGTCATGTCAGCCACTCCTCCTGACAGGCTTTTTATAGCCCTTCAACGATGCGGGGTCTCCTCTGAGACAAGGCTCGTTTCAGGAGGTCGAAGGCACAAAAGTCCATCGAGAGACTAGAATGTCTGTGAATAGAATGGCACCAATTCCAGTTTCTGCTGCCATTGTTGGAGGAAGAGACTGGTTGAAAGTCCCTCGCACCTGTCAATCGAGGAAAAAAAAAAAGCATATGGCTTGTGACAGTCATCAAGATAAACATATGCCTCGACAACAAACTTCCACTTTTCACCGGCCAGGTACTGCTCATACATCTTTCGACAGTTGGTGCGACGTTCTTGGATGTGTTTTTACAAGAGTTTATAAACACGCCTATTCCGTCGCTTTACCAACCTCAAATCGCGGTGAATATATAGTGTGCACTGTTTTCAGTGATCTGTAGCCGGTTCGCAATATTCCTTTCTGTGGGTGGATTCTCCCTGGTAACCAGAGCCCCGACCTCTCGAATTGTAGCTCGTGTGCGACTAGTGGCAGGCCGGATGTGGCCTGTTTCTGCTCGCATTACCTGCTCCTTTCAACCTCCGTGATATGCCCTTTTTGGACACAGTGAATCCACGCTCCTTGCAGTTTGATAATAACACTGTAAGTATACGAAAAGGGCAGTTATGTAGCCTAGTCTTCCTAATAAGCATTTATTTTCGGCGGCATTTGTCTCAATATGCACTTACCACACCTGTCACGCACAGTCAATAGTCCAAGGTGCTCACACGACTGGCAGCTTCCTTCTCTTCCCGCTTGGTGGTGCTGCGCGAGGTGTGTAATTTCATCACCATAGATCGGAAACAACTTCTGTATTTCGAAAAACTGCTTAGATAAGTGCCACATCCAATTACATAGCAGATGGTTTTCAATAGACATAAAATTTATAGTATTTAGATATACATTCGCATGTACTTGTGGTATTATTGTTGCAGAAGTCTCCAAAGTTTGGATGTTTGTGATATTGTAGCGTTCTCAGTTTGTAATACTGAACAACAAATATGATACTGTAAGTTTTGGATTTACCTGTACAGTTTAAGTATGTGATGACGTGACGTAATGCTATTTGAAAAACCTGGTGGTAGTGAAGAGTATGTTAAATAATGTTTCCCTATTAATATTTGCATGGTGCAAAATTTCAGCCTTTTTCAATATGTTAGTTTAAAATTCACAAGGGTGTATCATGATAAATTGTCCACTCTATCCTGTTTTCAGACTCATCTAAAAATACTAAGTTTTTTTGTCTGTAAATTCATGTTGAAATAATGTAGATTTAGTAGGTTCTTAAAATTTCGTTATTTTGCCATTGTACTGTATTGTGTAATAACTGAAACTAAGTTAAGTGTTTGATTTTGTTTCAGTTTGCAGCACATGCATCAAACTACTATCCACTTCTATGTGAGATCATGTGTTTTGATCTGAAGCCGGAATTGAGGTCCGTGCTACGAAGGTTTTTCCTGCGAATAGGACCTGTATTTGGCATCACTCCTAAAGTAGGACCATGATATTTCGCATCATATCTTTGTACAAAACGTGAAATTGTTGACAAGTCCTATAATGTAAGTTTTTTGCCGTTGAGCTAGGGGGCAAGAAGCATCGTTAAAACACTGTTGTGCATAGTTTGAAACGAGATAGTTATGAAAGACTGGAAAACAAAGGCATAATGCATATTAATTGTGTAATATATTAAGTTAATATGAAGACACGAGTAAAAGTATACTACATTGTTTTCAAATGTTGTGTTCTTTTATAGCCGATTGTGTGTGTGTGTGTGTGTGTGTGTGTGTGTGTGCGAGCGTGCGTGTAAATTAGGATGAATGGATAGCATATGCACACATATGCAAAATTGTTTATAGTATGTGCATATGAATTATTATGTATAGTGAGTGATTATTGTGTTGTACAGGATGCTAGTCAATTGCGCATTAAGCAGTTGGCAGATGCCCATGTACTGAAAAATGTTCCATATATAAATATATATAAAAATAATAATTTATCACTAACCTTATAAGAGAAATTGTTACTAGTTGCAGGAGGTATGATAATTTATAGGGTATTTTCAAAAAATGGATTATAGTTGCTGTAAATAGCAAGAAACAAATTATATTCACCAGATTGTAATATACATTGGTGCACTGTTAAAATATATTATATATACATATATGAAGTTCGTTTTGTGCGAAGTTTTCTAAGTTAAGAGTGTAAGATACCGGCACCATCTGCTGTTTTTAGTTCACTTTCCTCTCGTTGAAAGGAAGAAAATTTTAATATGCTGATTTCTCTTAATTCTTCCATAAAGTTACTTAAATTTTCCCCTTGCGTTTTAATTGTGAGTTTGTTTTATATATCAGTTTATGGATAATGTATAATTTACAATTATATTAAAAAGTTTCAAGTATACAGGGCTAGCGTAAATGGTTCTTTCGTTTTGAAATGGCTATATTTTCAAAAGTGTTACACTACAAACATGAAAGACATGTGAAAATAACCACAAACTCACCAAATTTATACACCCTCTACAAATGTTCAATATGTGCCCTTTTGGTGACAGGACATACGTTCAAACGATACTCGAGCTTATTCCATACATTTTGTAGCATAGTTCTGTCAAGTGTCTGCACTGCAGCATTGATGCGTTCTTTGAGCTCGACTAAGGATTGTGGTAGTGGAGGTACGTAAACAAGATCCTTAACGTACTCCCACAGAAAGCAGTTGTAGGACGTTAAATCAGGAGACCTGGGAGGCCAGGGGAAAAAATCTAGGTCATTCTTACCAATACGTCCAATCCAGCGATGCGGAAGTTCATCGGTTAGGTAGTCAGGAACTGGGATCAGTGGCGGATCCAGGGGGGGTGATCGCCCCCCAGGAGAGGAAGCTTTCTTATTTTATATATATAAATAAAACCCATCCCAAAGTTCGGAGCCCTTAAAAGTAGCAGTATGACAACCTACTGCCCCCCCCCCCAGAAGTCGGTCCTGGATCCGCCCCTGACTGGGATGTGCCAATGAGGGGTTGCCAAACTCTACTCAATACAAACTTGGTGAATTTGTGGTTCTTTTCATATATCTGTCATAAGTGTGCGTGTAATATTTTTGAAAATATAGCCTTTTCAAAACGAACGAATCATTTATGCTAACCCTGTATTTATATAAGCTAATCTCGCTTACAAAGCAAGATTCATACAAGAAACGTGTAAAAATAATAAGCAAAATGAGAGGGGAAAAAAGGAAAACACTTTCCTCATCAATGAACTAAAAATGAAAGATGGTGCCGACATCTGACAGCCTTAAGAATAATTAGTAAAAGACAAAGCACTAGCAAATGAGAAGAATATATGAATATATATATATATAATATGTAAAAAGGAAAGAAATATAGTACACAGTCAGTGATATTACTTTTATTCTAGAAAATGAAGGAAAGTAATGTGGTTATTCATTTATGTATATATATTGTTTTGTTACTTAAGGTTTGTGTAAAGAATTCGAAAGACATTTGTTTCCATAAATTCTGTCATAATATTCGATTATGCTGTAAGTTGATTCAGTTTTTGGTTTTCGGACAATTCTGCAAATTAAGTGTGTAGCAATACACTATTCTATGAAATAATTATTTTGAGACGTTGCTTTAGGTTAATAAGGATAAATTGTAGAAATGCTGAAGAACGTATCTTTTATTTTTATTTTATTTATTTATTTTTTTTACGTTATCACTGAAAGAAGAGATAATGAAATGTAGAGATAAATGCATTCATGTAGTCTTCCGAAATCTGATAGTCAGTGATTACAAAGTTTCCCCAAATACCCAAGTGATTATGTTAGTAGATAAATGCACCAAAAAAACTAGTAGTCTTAAGTAATAGTTAAATTTCTTATACATCCATTAATTTGTTCTGTTAATGAAGAGAAGTTTAATCTTTTTTTAAAAAAAAGTGGTTCTATGCAATTGTACAGTAAGAGTGCATGGGAACTTGTGAAATATGCCGTTTTTAATGCTAAAAAAATATTCTGACAGCCTGCCACTTGATATTTGTATTGAAAGAAATTTATTCAAAAGAAATAAAGAAAAAATAGAAAATGGAAACAAAGACTGGATAAGTGCTAGTAGTATATGTTCGAGTGAACTCTAAGTTTATCTAATTAATCACCATTTAATATTTTAGAATATGTAGTTGTATATTTTGTTGCTAATTTTAATGAGAGAGTTTTATAACAAAAACAAATGTTTCCTACAGATAATAATGGAATTGTGTACAGACTGCAACAAAAATAATGTTTATTTTATATTTTAAAAGAAAAAGAAGGGGATTTAGAAAAAAAAAAGTCTGGTACGCTATTGGTATATATGTAAATGTAACAAATGTCGCATTTTCTCATCATTTTTTTTTCTATGTCATATATCATTCAATAATTTATTCAAAACACTTCATATTCTGAAACATTACGTAATTTATATTCATAACACACAATGCTATGAAGTCATATTACAACCTGAACTATAATAATGATGATGATTCATACACACCAAACTGTCAAACAATAGTCAATGGCAGAATAAATAAAAACTATGAACATAATAGATATTTTGGTATTCAAACCTCATTTTTGAATGGAATCAAATTATGATTGTCTGAGAAAATAGTAACCCTCAACTGAAAAATATTTTCCGGAGATCAAATACAGGGTCATCGAATAAAGAATGCCGGGATTTTAAAATAATATAACATTGAAACCTTTTATGTTAACTGAGTGGTTCTTTCACTGTGTGGTAACTGGTTAGCGTAAGTTTCGTTTGATACCTCCAGAATGCGTAAGCGTGACTTGTGTAAGTGTGGTGCGGGTCACTTCATGACCAAGTTGTTGTACTTTTTTTTCTGCAAGGACAATTACAGGCAGCTTGTACCTAGACATGGTTGAATTCTTCGTGTTCCCTCAAATTGACAAAATCGAACAATAGATTGGCGAGCGTCTCATTTTTATGCAAGTTGCAGTACCACCGTGATGTACGCGGTGCACTGAATGCCCACTTTCCAAACGATTGAACGCACGTAGACCGAAATTGATTACAAATTAGACGTATGCAGAGCAACAAACGGAGCACACATTGAAATGTACTTAGGCACATTTTAAGGCTAAAACCATTGAAGTACCTTTAACGGCTTTTTCATAGTAACTAATCAAAATCCGGGCATTCTTTTTTCATGACCCTGTATAATGTTACCGACGCGCATAAGGGTAATGATTGGATTATCATCATAAAGATTTTTTTTTTAAAAGATGTTTTTAAAGCAGTGGTTCACAGCCAGTGTGTTCACACAGTCCCACAGGGTTTCACGAAATTTTAGGATTAAAAAATCATGAAGCATTTATTAGTTAAAATAATTATGAGACAAGTTGTACAGTCAACGACAAAAGTTATTTCCATTTGATGACATTAGTTTCGTAAATAACTTCAGAATAGAAGGACAATTTGAGTACAACTTCTGTAAATTAAAAAGAATGTAATTTTCTGTACGTTCCAGTTTTGAAACTCGGTGAAACTGTGCACGTTCCACCGTTATACCCAAGATAAGTTTTACCAAACGGAAAGAACTTTTGTCGCTGACTGTACCAGTCAACGAATCCAATGGCTGCAAAAATGCTCAGTACTAAATAGTCACTACTTTATAGAAACTTACAGGCTTACACTATTATTATTATTATTATAAATCAAACAATTGTGTCGCATTGTATTGGGCGTTCAGTAGTATGTCATTAGTCAAAAAAAAAAAAAAAAAAAAAAGTTAGGAACCATTGTTTTCAAGTACAAATTTACATTTACTTTGTGCAGTGACATTCAAAGAAGGAAAAAAATAATGCACGACTGAACCAATACCCAAATCAAAGTCTCCTGCTTTGCATGGCGATGCTCTAGCTCGCTCCTTCCAGCAACACTACATTTCATTTTAACACTTTCAATCCGACTGTAGTTCCAGAACGACACGCTGTAAACTTACGTTAAATCCGAGCGTCGTTCGGGAACGACACGGCCATTTAAAATTTAAAATACCAAATAAGAAATTAATTCTGTACACTGTTTTGTTAGCGAAAGTAATTCTGGGTGTTTTGTGAATAATCTACTGACAACCCTGGTCTAAGAATGCGTTTCATTCATCGTAGAGAGAGAAATAAAGCATTCCATAAAGTCTGATAAAGTGGAAAAATATCTATCAAATGGGCCTGTTGCTGCGTGGGACACAAAACCTGCAAGTACATGATACTTTTTGCTCTGAGAGATCGCTATTTCTACTTTCATGTCTCAAAATTGCAAAAGTTTCGAATAAAAACTTCGGCAGATACGATTTTTTAAAATAACCTTTATTTTGTGCCGGACACAGGGCTTTAATAATTTGAATACCCCCTCGGATCGAAAGTGTTAAAAGAAATCCTGCCCTTCTCCATTATAGTCCATTATAGAACAATTTACTCAAATAGAAGGGCTCCCCCCGTCTCTCTCATTATTATTATTATTATTTTAAATGTAGAAAATAAAATTCTTCAGGAACACTTACGAGTATAATTGGTAATACGTTTTTGGATAAATTGTAGCTTAGTATTTTATTGTTAAAATAAATTTACATAGCCCATAATAACAATAACATTACAAAAACATGAGCACTAATATACGGAAGTTATGATTAAACAATAACTACACTTATTGAACCAACAAGTTAGTATTAGAATAAGGAAGGAAATAACAGAGGGGAGTGCAATTGGAAAGGGAGTTCGACAGGAATGCTGTCTCTCGCCTACATTATTTAATATCTATCTAGAAGAGTAAATGAAAAGGGCCTATATAATGAAGATGGTATTTCAGTAGGAGTCAGAGTGACTACGTGTATACGGTTTGTAGACGATAAGGCGCTTGTTACAGAATCTGAAGAGAAAATCAGTAAGATGTTAGAAAACGTGAGGAACGGCTATGAAGAATATGGGATGAAAAGAAATGTTCCGAAAGACAAAAGCCATGGTGATTGGAACGAAGGGGTTGGTATCATATATAGAAGTAGGAGGGGAGAAAATGGAATAGGTGACTAGTTTTCGATACCTAGTGATTAGTGATTTTATCAAGTGTGAACGTGAAATAAAAGCAAGATAGGAATGACGAAAGAAGCCTTTAGGAGAAAGAAAAGACTATTTTGTGAGACTCTGAATAAAAAGTTGAGAAAAAGATTTATAAGATGCTTCGTGTAGAGTATTGTGCGTATGCGTCAAAAACATGGACATTACGCAAAAAGGATGAAAAACAACTGGAAGCTTTTGAAATGTGAGTGTGGAGAAGAATGGAGAGAATTAGCTGGGTCGAGCAGAAAACGAATGAGAGGTCTTAAAAATAGTGGGGAAGAAAGTGACAATTTTAGATATTATTAAGAGGTGGAAGAGAAATTGATTGGGACATTGGCTAAAAGGGAACTGTATCATAAGGACGTAATAGACGGTATGGTAGCAGCGAAGAGAGGGAGAAAGGGCGAAGGAGACTACAATTAATGGATGATATCAAAACAGAGAATTGTTGAGTTGATTTTAGTTTAGCGTCCCGTTCAGCAGCGAGGCTACATGAGACGTGGACCTACTGATTAACGTGGAATCCGAACCACATGAGCTCCCGCCGGGAATCGAACCCAGGTCTCCCACTCAAAACAGAGAAATCGTACATGAAGACGAAGAGGTTAGCGAAAGACCGTGAAGCATGGAACTTCTCAGTTGCGGCAAGTGACCTGCCAATAATGCCAAGAATACCTATGATGATGATGACTAAGGTTTTGTTCTCGAGTGTTACTTTTTGATTTCAAAACACTGCATGTAGGTTCTAGCATAGTATTCTTCACAATGAATAGAGGGACTACTGGTTACACGATTTGGCAAGCTACTTTTGACAAGTGATTGGTTTGCAGCCACTGATGACCCGTTAGTTTTGTTGTTGCGTGAATTTTTTTGTAGTGATCATATAAACGAATTGCAAAACCGACACAAATTTTTAGGGTTTGCTTATATTCGAATAAATACATCATTCACCTGTCCGAGGCTTTCTGTAATATGGATAGATATTGAGTTGTCCTAAGATAACAGGAGATGCGGTGGTCTTAAATGGCTGAGCATCAGCTTCAAGACTGGAAGGATGGACGGATGGTCGGAGAACGGACTATGTAGTCTGGTGGTGAACGTGCCAGTATGGTAAGCCGGAGACCAGGTTCGATTTGCCAGTCCAGTCGTGCATGTGTTTTCTTCGAATATACTTGAAATCAACCCAATAGTTGAATAATGTGAAAAATCGTTTATTCCCTCCATTGATCATACACTTACCTTAGTTCCCTCAAAGTACCTGAAAAATTATGTAGAGATTACGGTTACTGCACGAAAAAGGAAATTTTCAAAACCCATTTACAGAAAACTAAATATATCACGGAAGAGGGAAATCTTGAAAAAACAGTCTCAAGAGTACAAAAGCTAGAGAAGGATATATGTTCAAGGAAGGAGGAGAGGGGGGTGAAACCAGGAAGAGCGAAATTGCCCGCCGGCATTGGCGACAAAATATTTTAGTTCGGCGATTGGCATATGTCTATTTGCTTTCAAATTATAAATTTAAAATGTGGGCGAACTCTGAACTAACTACTGGATTCAGACCTGAAATTCCGTGCCCTGGTGAAGCCATTTGTCAGTACATCGGAAATGACAGGAATATGCGAGTGGAGAACTTTCACTGTTTACAAGAAAACAAGAAATTAATTATTATTCGCTGGTTTGCATGGCCTTTCTTCTAGGAGTCAAACATATCCAAGCAGTTACACAAAAAATTACTAAGAAATTGCTACAGTAGTGTCACCACAGATAATCACAATAATAGAGAGGCTGAAAAACTACTGTTTTGAAGCTCGTCAACTTATGACCTACTTCCTCACACTGTTCCGACTACGCGGTTGTAAGGCATTGGTAAGTTGCTCAGGTCGTAGCCTACTGTACAAAATATCACTTTGATAACATAGTTGACCAACTATTTACATTGCGTTACTTTTATGAGTATTCGCTGTTTTCATAAGAAACCCAATTCCAAAATGTCCAATTTTTTAAATAGTTTTTGACATTACCTAATTTCATCTGATTTATTCCATTTAAAATGTTCAGATATTTACTTTATTTTTTTACAAAATTTATTATTTTCATATGTATGGGCAAGAGGCATTTTGGAAACGGCAGCGTATATACAAAAACTAATCTCAGTAACAGTAGTTGTTCAATGTTAGTGATATATCTATTTATTATGTTATTCTGTTACTATTTATCTTATTATTATAGGCCATTGTTTTATAAGAAGCAGCTAACCTAGCCTGTACCAGTCATAAGTGTCGGTGGTCGTAAGTTAACGACTGACTACCTGAAAGTTGCTCATCCTAAAAAGTCCTCGGCGAATGTGTTGAAAGCTTTTTAGGAATTGAAACTAAGCAGCAGAGAAAAATAGAATCTTTAAGAACATAAATGTTTTATCAGGGTGTCTATCGGTCACGAAATCAGAAAACGGTCATGAAAGTCATGAAAAAGTCACGAAATTTAGCTTTTGGGTCACAATTTTTTTTATCTGTACAAATATAAGTGTAGACCGGAAAATTTTGTTCCATAAAACGTCAAAACTCACCACCAAAGATTTCTATGGTCGGCTTGAGACGCTACCAAATCGCAACCAAGTATGCTTCTATGGCATGTATGAAAATTCGACCTAATTCGTACTCAAATTTGCACTTGAGAATGTTACGAAATTTTATGGTTTGGTTAAGAAAAGGTCACGAAAAAGTCACGAAATTTCATTTTGAAATTTCGGTAGACACCCTGTTTATGCATACTAACAAGTTCTGTCCCTTTTCTACACATTACTTCCAGAGACTATTCGTAGTAAATTTTAGTAATGTTTCATTAAATTTTAATCATATGTTGCTAACATTTTAAATAAAGTTTCCCTTTCCGGTTATAACAATGATAAAAAACGAAGTTTCTTCTTTGAATAAAATTCTTTATAATTTTAACATTTTTTTAAAGACATGATTTTGAATTATTTGTAAATATTCAAAATAAACTAGAATGAAGAGGATAATACTAAGAAACATTATTAGAACAAAACGAAAACATTGTTTAACGAATTGACGGTATTAAGGTTGTAGGCTATGCAGTTTGAACTGAGGATCGTGGAAAAAGTGAAAAGCCTAACAAGCACACGCTAACCAACTACTGTACGGAAGTGAGGTAAAATTTGCAAACATGATAACCATATACAAGAAAATCACTTTTAAAAAAGCCTGATCGCTTTGCATATTTAGGCTTATTTCTATTTAGTCATTTGTTTACATGTAAAATGTTTAATACCTATGATAATTAGGGCTGTGCCATATGTATAGTAACTATCATTACGAGAGATTTACATTATATTTCTAATAAAGCATAAAATCCTCCCCCTCTTTGTAAACGTTTGCCACGTTTACGTAAAAGGAACTTCAAATTTGGCGGTGAGAGTTTAGGGTGTTTCTTTAATTACAACTTGCTTATTTCTTTTTTTTCTTCTTCTTTCTTTTAAACATAGTTTTGGAAATACAGGCCCAAAAAGTAGGTATACAACCCTGCACTGATTAAGTATGACAGTTTATTAAGATAATTAGGTTATTTGCTTCGGTCTATTCCGATTTTAGCCTATAAGTGAAAATAAATTAAAAACAAGTAATAAACTAGCCTAAGTTAAACCTCTCTGGATAACAGCAAGTAAATACATAAAATATCATTAAGTCAATCAGTACGAGACTGTATACCTACTTTTGTGTCATCCTGTATGTTTTCTTTTCCACATTCCAAGACGATATATGCAATTTTCTCTCATAAGAAGCAGGAAGATTTCTATTTATGTAATTTCCAAAGAGATGCGATACGAATTTCGTACATGAATGTACAAACAGATGTATGTGACTTATGCCCTCTTTGACATGTTGCACAGAATTGAGGAGTTACCGTTCGAAAGATCTTTTCTATATTTTTGTTCAATTTTTCATCTGTCCTGTACCAGCGATGAGGGACATGTTAATTGATATTTCCCAACAATGAGTTGTTACATATTATAAGGTCTGGGCTTCATCGGGGGCTATTTCAAAGATAGAGAACCATGCCTAATCCAACGACCTGGGAATTGTACGCACCTGGAGAAATAGAGCCTGTTCTGCTGTGCCCACACTCGAGCCATGACTCACTTCTCTTGGAGCTAAAGTATTAATCACGTTTGCAGCAACTGTAAGTACGAATACCCATTTACATTTCCTACAAAATACATGGTCCGAACAAATATCGTTCTCTGCCCATATCGTAAGATGAGACTGGTTTCGTTCCTACTCTTGCAGATAATGAGGATTTTCCTTAAATCAGAAGATCACACTCCTTGTGTGAACTGCGATATATTGCACATTCATCTACGGCACAACTACTTTACTTACAGCCATGGCTTCACAACAAATATGTTCCATATGACCTTGAACGCACGGAAACCAGATTAGTGCTTAAAAGCATGAATATTAGAGTGCTCTCTATCATGAAAGCAGTGTTGCAATATCACAACAAAAATTACAATGATTTTACGGCTTTTCGGACATCCTGTATAGGTGAGTTCCTTCCTTTCAGCAGACTCCATTTGAAATAAGTAAATTTAATTCTCGCTTCAAAAACTGTAAATGTGGTCTCTTGAACCATCGCGCTGGTTTCGATCTTTTCTACGGTGGGAAAACTGGTATCTTTCGAGGTCTATTTCTAGCTTTGGGACAAGCTAAACATGCGATGGTGCTAAACTGTTTTTAAGGCAATCAAAGTCTCTAAAATCAATTTCCCCAATTTGCACGTTAACTTGATGTTTGCTTGTTGCTCGAATTGATTACCACACACTTCTCCATTCAGCTAGACTACTCATACACTGCCTGTTATGACCTGTTCACATTTGTCAAATTGATAATTAGACAACTTAAGGAATGTACTGTATAAAATTCATTGTGATTGGATCGCAAATGCCAAAACTACAACATTCCGGGAACTTTTTGACTGCTTCTCGTATATACCATTATATCGAAACCTGAAATGTTTGAATTTACTAGTACTTTTGGTTTCAATACTGATTTTCATAGAGGAAAAACTAAGAAATATCGATTTTTTTTTCAATCTATTCAGCGTCATAAGAGTAGGTTCTATATTCTCCCTTAACTCTGTACTCAAACTGGAAGTGGTTCAAATTAACCATTTTTGGTTTCAACCTTTATCACCGTAGATCAAAAACAGGAAGGCATAGCGAGTAATGACTTTTTGATATGGCTTCAGCGTCCGAGGAATAGGTTCTATCTTTGATGTTGATCTTATTATTACCTATTGCAACTAGTATTGAATTTGTATAATTCGGAAGTCTATCTTAGTGTCACGTTGTGTAACCAAACTCACTTGTTAAGGTATAAATGATAAATGTTTTAACTAGCTGACTATACCCATTCTTCGCATGAGGACTGTATTTGGAAGTCAACGCCTGTGGAAGTCATCACCATTCATTTCAGCGACCGTGAAAACTATGGATTTGCACTAATATCGGTCATTTGGGGCTATTTTTACATGTCTCGGTATCCCTCCTTCCTCGCTAACCCCCGGCCTGCATACAATGGTAACTGAATTTGCAAGTCATCGCTAATAGAAATGTCACCATTGATCTCAGCGACCGCGAAAATTATAGACTTGACACTAATATCGGTAATTTTGGATTACTTTTACATGTCTCAGTATTCCCCCCTATGACCCCGGCCCGCAACCGAATAGGGTGAATTTGGAAATTAATGTAATCGGAGCTTCACCATTGATCTCAGCTACCGAGAAAACTATGAATTAGACACTAATATCGGTCATTTTCTACTACTTTTACATGTCCCGGTAAACGCACCCCTGGTGGGAATTTTGACAAAAACGCTTCGCCTTGGTCTGGGGCCTGGACCAAGTATCCGTGACCAAAATTTGGTAACTCTCAGTCAACTTGTCTGATCTCCACGCCGGTCCCGGTAAACGCCTCCACTGGTTTGAAATTTAAAAAAAAAAAAAAAAGTTTGTCTTGATCTGGGGCTTGGACTTAGGTACCCGTGACCAAAATTTGGTAACTCTCGGTCCACTCGTCTGGTTCCCAGGCCGCGCACAGACAGAAAAACACACAAACACTCTATTTTATTTATATTAGATAAAATACTAGAGAAAATAAATGAAAACACTTGATGCTGACATTACTTTGCCTATTCAGGTTGCATGTTAAGAATAATGAACGATGAGGGACAGTCTGCGCTCTGCGCGAGAGAGAAGCTTTGTGCGGTTCATTATGTATAGTTCGCGCACAAACAAAACCAACCTTTTGGCCTTGACGGTCAAGAGTAAGGGTGACATTCTTCAAGGAAAGAGCAGCCAGTCGTCCGCATGCCTTTTAGCAATAATGGCAAGTGGCTAACCCTTAGTGGCAACATTTGATACAGTAACACCGCGTGTGGCCCTAATGTCCTAGTAGTTTTACTGCTGTTAAGAAAATTTGGTTTCGTTTGTACTTCTACTATAGCAGAATGTATAATTCTCTATAAGTATGAGAAAGCTTGTAACTTGCAGAAAATTCATTTTAGTAAAGACGTATAGAAGTGTAATCAACAGAAGATTTTTATCTATTAAAGGAGTGCCTTTTTGAGTTAAAGATTATATCAGTCCACACGAGATTTAAATTCCCTTTCCAATTTCAAAGTAGGGTCTCTAGTTATAATACGGAACGGTAAAAAAAAAAAAAAAAAAACCTCCTTTCAGTGATGGGAGAATACGGATGCAATATTCTGATGGTTAGTTTTCTGAAGATGTTTGGATAGGTCTGAAAGGGATGGGGTGGGCCCCACAAAAGGGATCTGAGGGGAAAAAATCTTTCTTTTAAGCTTTCATCATCCGACTGTATTTTTAAGTTTGAAATTTCTAACAGCAACAAAATTATTATAATTTTCCAACAGGTGAAATTAATAAAATCACATTTACAAATATGGGTTTAGCGACTTTTCTAAACACCCTCTGGTGACGAAAATTAAGTTTAGTCCATGGATAATATTTTTTTTTCTTTAATTTGTACTCGGCTATTTTCATAAAAACGGGAGCTGGCAACAATGCTGACGATCTTTATCGGGAGGAGGGAGTTCCCATAGAAGTCTAGGGTCAATGAAATCTTGGTCGACCCTGATGGGTTTAGAGTCCCTATACGTTCCTTTATTCTAGTTGTGATGGTTCTTTTTTCTCACGCCGATATCAAGATTGCAGTAATCAGCAAGTAATTCCTACAGATTCCACGTGAATGAAGGGACCCACTTACATGTTACCACCAAATGATTATTTTGAAAATCTCGCCAGAGAGCAATGAGACTGTAAGAAAAAGATTTTTCTCTCCTGATACACGGTTTTTGTCTAACGTAAGTGCACAATGAATATGTTGCATTGAATATGAAGTGTTCTGTAGAATTAAGGACAAAGATCTGGTATTCATTAGGTATGAGGCATGCCTTTCATTTACTTTTACCTCCAAGAACACCTCAAATCACTACCCCATTTTTTCCAAATGCCCTCGTGAAGATAAGAGTGTAAAACTGAGAACTCGCTACGAAAACTGAAAATAGAACTTACATGTGAACTTATATATATATAACTACTTATTAAGGTGTCCTTTCTACAGAGTCCGCCAGAAAAATGTATACACTCTTTGTCATCCCGTATCAAGATACCGGGATTGACAATTGTTCTGAAATTTAAGTATGTTGTAGTACGGTTTTTCGCCCGACAGATGTCGGCTCTGTCAATTGTTTTCATTTGGGACGCTCGAGAACCTCCGCCAGAAGATTACAGAGGCACGTGCATCAGTCTCCATTGATAAACTGACCGCTGTAACTGCAGCGCCCGCACGTCGTTCCATGCGCTTCAAACTTGTCAACAACGTGTTTGATTATTAGGCGGGTTGGTGGTTCAGTACCAAACTCTCCTTTCCACTGACGCTGCACTTCGATGGCATTCCCAAACCTGATAAAAACAGTTCAAAACGTACTTATGCTGCTCGAACGTCAAGCGTGCTCCTACCATTTTCTTATCTCATTAACCGTGCTGATCGTACCGACATCTGTTGAGCGAAAAACCGCACTAAACATAACTTTAACTGAAAACAATTGACAAAGCCGACATCTGTTGGACGAAAAATCATACAACATACTTGTCAATACCAGTATCTTGATCAGGGTTGGCAAAAACCATCGTTTTTATTGAAAAAAAAACAAAAAAAAAACGGTTTTTTTTTTGGTTTAAACCAGGTTTATTTGGTTTAAATAATTTGCTCTATATATTCATATCATATATGGACAGAAATAAGTTTGTTTCGCCTTGATGTTATTATGCAACAGCCGGGTTATGCTGGAAGGGGTCACATAAGCTTAAAGCGGAATAAAAACTGCTTCTCGAGTTACATCCGAGAGAAATTGTCCTCCATTTGAACTCGGAACCAGGACTAGTTGGCCACAAATGCGATACGTCTGCCGACTCACTCACGAAGGAATCCTGATAAAAATACGTTGTACTGATCTTTACATGCTTCTTAATATAGCTCTCAAGAGTCATTTCAGAAGGACAAAAAGATAAACAGTTGCACAAGTGAAACCATTATACTGAATTACATATGGACAATTTCAAAGTACTATGGAGTACAGAAGAACTAATTTAATTCAAGTTAGTTAACAACGACTTTTATTGGTCCAAATTAAAGAAATACAACGACTTTTATTGGTCCAAATTAAAGAAATACAACGACTTAATTTGCATATCACAAAGATACGAATTATTTGAGTCCACTTTGGCTCAGACTCATTTATACATAAATAGATATCGAAGATACTTATTTCACTAAATGCCTCTCGTGGGGTCTGTATGACCCTCCCCCCCCACACACACACACAAAGTATGACATTTCGATGTATTTTATCAATAGTAAACATTGAAACAAAACAATATTTAGAATGTTTCTTTGATTGCAATTACATAACAATAATAACTACAAAAAAAATTACAAAACAAACATTTATAAACTTACATAAAAAAGTTGCTTTTGTAGTATAATCTTTTTGAGTAATGAATGGGGAATTTAGGTCTGAATATAATACGAATAATATACGGGAGTGAAACGTGATAACCCACAAATGTGTGTTCATCAAGATTTTACAAACACTTACACTTTTACGAACATTTTCGTTTTTTGGTTTAAACCACCTTGGTTTAAACCAGCCAACCCTGATCCTGATACACGATGACAGAGTGTATACATTATTCTGGCGGACTCTGTATATTGTAACTCATTAGAAGCACAATTGCCTATTTTTGGTTTATCAAAAAAACGTATCACCACATATATTTAGGAAGACAATCGATTTATTTCAGTCAAAAAAGAAAAAAAAATCGTAGTAACATAACTATACATTATAACAATATGCAAAAAAAAAACACATCCGACTAGCGAATTTCCGAAAAAAAAATACAATATGTGCATAGACATACACACACACACACACACACAAGAAAAAGAAAAAGTCCATTGTTATGTTAATTTCATTCATATGTTACATAAGCGCAATTCATAATTTAAAAAAAAAAAAAAAAAAATATCCCTTTTCGTATTGTATGTGTAGTTCGATACAAAATTAACAACACTGAACACTATATGTAAATCTCAAAAAATACAGAACCTCTCTTGGCAAATAAAATATCCATACACATGAAAAAATTGATATGGATTGAGTTAGTTAAACAAGCAAAATTTATATTATTTGTTAGCGATAGCTGACTGACATTATTTAATAAGTTTCTATTTTTATATATATATATTATGTATATATACGTATATCTCTTATGGTAACTAAAGTAAATGTTTATCACATTTCTACTTACCGGCACTCAAAAAAAGAAAAAGAAAAATATATGATTAAATGTACATCATTTCTGCCATATGAGACATTTTTTTCGGAATATGGACATAGATATCAAAATACCCAGCAAGCTCGTCTATTGTTACGTCATCGCACGTGGACATCCTTGCTTGTTGAGAGCAAGATTGCGATGTTCTCAACGATTCATCCTGCACTTTACCTTGAGACACAGAAAGCGCTGGATTACCACTATCCCCCATGGACAGTTTTCTTGTTCTCTCTTTATATCGAATTCTTTTGGATTTTGTGGGCATACGAAAATGTCTAAAATTTGCACCACTTATTTCTGCCGATTCTCTTACGACTTTGTGTCTATCGGAGAATTCTTTTAGTGACACGGTCATTGGCTTTGCGGTAGGAACAAGTTTTTTGAAGTCTTGAATTGTGTTCTGAGACATACTTTGACCAAACTGTTTGGAGTCCAAATTGCACTTTTTGGCGCTCTGAGATGAATATTTTATTGCAGATACATTGTTCTGTAATGACGACTTCGATTCTTCAAGGCTGGCGAGTTTTATGAACCCATAATCCTTCGGAAGTTTCAACGTCGGGCTCTTCACGATGTGTTTTTCTGTTTTCAATTCCTTACGCAGAAGGGTTAGCTTACTCTTCTGTAATATATTTTTCTTCTTTAGTATCGGTGATTTCATTCTTCTGAGCCATGCACTAGAAAAATAGAAAGTTCTTACAGTGTTCTTCAAATTACATTTACATGAAACACTTGAACACGTTTCTCCAGAGAACGTTAGAGCATTGAAGCCAATCGACTCCATAGACAACTGTTGCGTTTCATCCACTTTCTCCTCTTCTTTCTTGTTTTTCTTATAGGAGGGATTCATGATGCTAAACGGATTGTTTATATTCTTCGTGGTGTTCGGATGCTTTTCCCTATGAACAACGAGAAAGAAAGAATTAGCTATTTTCCACAAGAGTTATCCACGGAAATATGAATAGTTATATACAATGTTAATGATTTCATTAATTTTACCCAATATACACAGATACAAAATTACACTATTTTACTCATAAAATTGTGTGTGCTCATAAAGGAACGCACGTCAACTTGGCCACCTCCCTTAAGTTGGCCACCTGCTCATCTTGGCCTGGTTCGTCTTGAACCTGCATTTTCCCATAAGACATCCGTTACTTATTACTCTGTAAGTTGGCCACCTGTCTATCTTGGAAGTTCGCCGCATTGAAGCAATGTTTACCCTATGATTATAATGGTAAATTTACCTACGTATCTTGGCCACGCAAAATAGCGTTCTGTTAATTCTTTCGTATTCCCATATGAGAGGCAGATACTCTGTATTTGTGACTGGAGACAAAGAAACATAGATTCCCACGATTTGCTCTTGGAGATCAATGGCCACAATACTACCCTGATGAAGGGATGGTGAAGGAAGATGCGAATAGCACGTACAGGAATTCAGAAAATGGTTGTAAATATTTGTTTTTCCTGTCTGTTTTGGTAAAACCATTAGCTATATCGGCTTCTTTCATCAGTGGAGAGCTTTAGTAATTCCGGAAAATTCTCAAGGTTACGGCTAACCATCTCAATTGTCAACTATTGGCGCCTGACGGCTTGTCGAAAGGTAGCAGGGGTTTTGAATATGAATTCCCTGAAGATTTTCTCAAAACATCTTTTGTTTCGAGGAAAACACTTGTAGCTCAAGGGATACTTAACTACAAAATTAGAATGCGATATGTGCCAAAAAGAATAAAGGAAATACATCTAGAATGAACCACCATGAATAAATTTGTTATTAATTGATTCGCTATTTTTCGAAAGGTATTTACAGAAAATATTTTGTCACTGTCGAAAAATGTCACAAATTGCATATAACGTGTTCAATTTATAATTCTGCTTTTCGTGTTTTCAATCTGAATAACTTAGTGTGCTACAATATCAATTTCAATAAACTACTTTCATATGTTTCTATTTTATGGTTGGTTGTGCTATTGTGCTTTTAATTCAAATATTTCACTGTACCAGACTAGTTTTCAGGAAGAGAAAGGCACATATATTAAACATACTGTAGTATTTTTTTCTAGTACTGTATATTGTTATGATTACTCTATATACATTATTTAAAAGTAGCTGTCGTGCCACTGCTTATTAAAATTTTACAATCAAGTAATACTACAAATCCTATTCTAAAAATACACTTATCACACTTATTTTCTGTAAGTTGGCCACCTGTCTAAGTCGGCTACTTTTCAATCGAACCGATTGTGGCCAACATAGACAAGTTTTACTGTATATGCACATATTAAAATTAAACTATTCTACTGTAAGATTGCGTGTGCTCAAAAACAAAATGAAAGTTTTTAGTTTAGTTTAGCACCACGCTCATGTGCTTTAGACTAAAGAAGACGGACAACTAATGAAAATGAACTAGAGTGAAATTATTGTTATTATTTGTGCTCTCTCCCAGAAATCGAATTCGGAACCATGTACACCAAAGGTACACACGCTAGCCACTAGACCAAGGGGGAGGGTGGTTGTATATTCCATTCCTCTTCGGAATCAATTTTTTAAAAACCTATACTTCACTAGCTGAAACTTATGTCGACTTCTAAGCAAATGCAGTTTTAAGTAGCAGGTGCATGTAAAATTTATGATTATTACTTTAGATTAACGAACACTCCACTTGAAGGTTTTTGGTACAATATAAGTTACGAATCTACAACCAACGTTGTTTTTCCCAACCTGGGAAGACGTGAAGAGCGAGCAAGGAGGGTGCAAGCTACTGACAGAAATAAACTACATTAGTAATTACAAATATTACGAATGTTATGACAAAGAAGCATTAAATTAAATACTGTACAAATACAAAATAACTATTGAGTAAGAACTGTGGTTCCATTGAAAACACAAGAGCCCCTTCATGGTTGTATGGGTAGGGTACGTGCCTTCGGCGCGGGAGAATCGAATTTGTTTCCTTGTGGGAATTCATGTGCTTCGAATCCCACGTAAAGCTATAGGTCCACGTATCCTAGGTGAAAGGTACTGTAACTTGAACTCCACCAACTAACCATCTTTCAAAACAACGCTAGTAAAAAATAATACTGCACTTCAAATGGTATGCTGTAGTCTTGCTGGAAACAAATACAGATTGGTGAGAAATAATATCATTGAAAATTTGAAAATTCAGTGTTGCTCCTGAAATCTTAAAAGGAATCAAGACCAACGAGTGACAATATGCAGAGTTTACGAGGAGGGGGGGGAGCAGGTAAAGAAGGGTGGGAACCAACTAATTCTTTAATATATTGTGCAAATTAATCGGAATAAGTTATTTTTCTCAGAATTCAAATGCAATCTCCAATTGTTGTTTGCATCCGGCTTAAACCAGTCAAGGTGGTATCAGTTTTTGATCTTGACAATAATAATGTGTTTCTCCAGGCATCAGAATGTGATTTGACTGATTTTAACTAGAAAAAGCCACTTCAGCTTCAGTTGTGAGCTGTTGTGTGTGCGTCCGGTGATTGAGAGATGAAAAAAAAATGAAATGAAATCTTTAACTTTTACGTCCCACGGTTATGCCGGTGAGGCTAAAGGAGACGGTGATGATGAGAGATGAGTGAAATGGTGGAATGAAGAAAGTGGGAGGAAACGGGAGAACCCCGAGAAAACCCACGAGCGCGGTGTTTGTCCACCACAAAGTTCACTTGGTGGGGGCTGGGATCGAACTCGGGACCCCAAGCACCAGAGGTGAACGCTCTACCACTGAGCCACCGCCCCCCCCCCTTCCCTGATTGTGAGATGAGTGTAGCTTTTCACTACTTTTTGAAAATCGATATTATTCTAAGAAAGCATGTAAAAATGTATGTTATGTGCCGTTATTGATGTTCCTGGTTATTTTTGTTTTTTAGGGTAAGTTGGGTGAATTACGACAAAATAAATTATTCGAAATTATAATGTAGACTATTGGAAAAAATCCTGTAGACTAATTTATAATGTAGACTATTGGGAAAAAAAATCATGTTATGGAAATGGTATTTTGGTTAGTTAATATCTTGGAATAGTTTACTTTGTCGTAATTCACCTAACTTAGCCTCAGGCTGATAGACCTGGAGGGGGACCTGTGTTCTAGAACCTTGCCGTATATGGAATATGAACAACAACTATGAAACAAAATAATAGGGAAACAAACCTCTCTGGATCGATTTCCAGCTTTTCGATGCATGTTGCCAACGACTGTTGTCTTTCCATTTTGTCATATCACCACTTCTTCATCTGTAAAATGAAACAAACAGATAAATTACGAACAACAAAATGAATAGAAATATACAATTAATCAAAAGACTTACTACTAAAAGCATAGACAACGCAATGATTCTCGATGCTACCGTCACTTTGCCTATTCAATAATAGAACATCTAATGCTAGAAAGACCTCGTGAATTCAAAGGAATATCCATTCTCAGCAGGGTTGGCAAAAAACCATGGTTTTTATTGAAAAAAAAAACTATTTTTGGTTTAAGTCCTTTTTTTTTTTTTGTTTAAACCTTTTTTTTTTTTTGGCTTAAATAATATGCTTTATGTATTTATATCACATATAAATAGAAATAAGTTTGCTTCGCCTTGGTGTCATTATGCAACAATCGGGTTATGCTGCAAGGGGACCCATAAGCTTAAAGCGGAATCCAAACCGTTGCTCGCCTTCCGAAAGATATTATCCTCCATTTGAACTCGAAACTGGGACTAATTGGCCACAAATGCGATACGTCTGCCACCTCACTCACGAAGGACTCCTGATAAAAATACGTTGTACTAATCTTTACATGCTTGTTAATATAATTGTCTAGTCATATTTCAAAAGGACAAAAAGATAAACAGTTGCACAAGTGAAACCATTATACAGAATTACATATGGACAATTTCAAAATACTGCAAAGTACAGAACTAATTTAGTCCAAGTTAGTTCACTACGACCTTTTTACTCCAAGTTAAAGATATACAACGACTTAATTTCCATATTAGTAAGAAAAATGAATCAAGACACGAATTAATTGAGTCCACTTTGGCTCTGATCCTTTTATACATAAACAGATACCAAAGATACTTCTGATGTCAACAAATGCCTTGCGTGGGGTTTGTATGAACCCCCTCCCCCAACAAAAGTATGGCATTTCGATGTATTTTATAAATAGTAAACATTATTAAAACGAAACAATATTTAGAATTTTTCTTTGATTGCAATTGCATAACAAACTATAAAAAAATCACAAAAGAAACATTCATAAACTAGCTTATATATATATATATATATATGTAGGTTGCTTTTGTAGTATAATCTCTTTGAGTAACGAATGGGGAATTTAGGTCTGAATATAATACGAATAATATACGGGACTGATACGTGATAACCCACAAATGTGTGTTCATCAAGATTTTAAGAAAACACACTTTTACGGACATTTTTCGTTTTTTGGTTTAAACCAGTTTAAAAAAAAACAGATAACCAGCCAACCCTGATTCTCAGTGCTAGAGAAACTGTTCATTCAACTCTCATGTTTATAAAAAGTCTGTCCACCCGTTCAAGATTAAAAGTAATGTGTGGATGACTTTTTTTCTTTCTTTAGAGTTACTTTCTTCAGAATATAAAGCAGAGGAACAGCCACAACTAGTTTACAAATTAGGGTTTCTAAATGGTTATTCTAAAATAACGCTGGACAAATGGAAATTTCATGCATTAAAAATTTACAAACACAGTGAAGATATTAAGAAAAATAACAGTTCTGAAAAATGGATCTCTATATCATTATGGCTTAAACTTTCCTATAGACTTATGAAAATTGGAAATAAATATGGTTTCAAAGTAGTACTCAAATCCTGGTTGAAATTAAAAATCTATCTTACAGGATACAAAAATCACTGAGACAATCAAAATTTTTCAAAAATTCACTCTGTGATATATCAATGCCTCCAAACCTACATTAAAATGACCAAAAGGAACGCGTTTGAGTGAACGCTCGTTTAAACTTCGTTGGGGTACACGCCTGTAAGACTTATGATCTTGCAGTATCAGGTTTAGTCAAACATTTATTCACATCGAAGCACATGATTAAAATGGCATAATTGCTCTATAGAACTTCTTCGCAAACTGAAACGCATACTAAAGAACTAGAACTTAATCTTGACCAGGACTCACTTAACAAAAAATTCAATTATATTATTAACCTTAGCAACACTTCGAATAAACAGGATTAAACCTTATGATCTTTCCATATTGGGCATAACAACGATTTATTATACCTTTTAAAGAACTGCACAAATATTACTGGCAACATTGTAAAACGGCGATGTGATATTTGGAAAATAAACACAGTTCTTTATACTACACGCATTAGTCTTTTTAACATTAATTTAAAATGAAATGAAATCGTTCAGCTTAACGTCCCACGGTTATGTTCTTTAGGCTACGGGAGACGGATGATTTACTTAAGTGAATGATGATGGAAGAATTGGTGGAATGAGGTTGTGGGAGGAAACGGGCATTGGCAACTTTTTTTTTTTTATTTTGACTCGGATAGTGACTGCGACCGATTTATCTGACCCAGTTCCCGGAACAGTTCAGGAATCAGTTCCCAAGAACGATTCAATTCATCAGAGCAGTCTAGGAATCAGTTCCTCGAAATAGATAACCTATCCCTCTCCCGTTACTCTCCCCCACAGGGTGGGGTTAGATTTACATTGAAGTTGCACCGCTCGAGCATGCCAATCTCACGTAGTATCATGGGGGGGGGGGGGTCATGATGGAACAAAACGTGCCCAGCGGGGCTCGCTGACGCTCGTTCAGCTATGTTTCGCAATGTCCGTAAATCACTTTTTCTTTTTTTATCAATAAAGTTGTGTGTGCAAAGTGGAATAATTACCACGTGACATTACGTCACGACCAGATGGTGCAACTTCAATGTAAATTTAATTACACCCTCTTCCAGAACTCACTTCCAGACTACTCCGGAGAACAGAAACATCTTTGAGAACTGCTTCCTAAACTACTCTGGAAACCGGTTCAGATAAATCATTTCTCAAACAACCGTAATTCACAAGGTCTCCAAAATCTGGATCAAAAAAAGACAGCTACAGATAAAACTAACACACTATAAATGACGTGAAAACCAGTGTAATTTTTCTGTGAAAACACATTTCGTATTTTTTTTAAAAAAAAATGCACAAATGCAAAACAAATCAAGAATAAAAATAATATAAATAAAACATTCACCTCTAATATATAGAGATCCAGCATGGCCCCACCTATTAAACCACCTAATTCTTTAACTAGAGTTTCTAAGCAGACTTCCCAACAAAACGTTAGCCAATCAGAGAAAGTTTTAGTACTTAACGTTTTCGTCATACCAGAACACTCATGAATAATAAACTCATAATTACTTATTCCACACACGAAAAAGTACGACAAGAACACTTGCCCAATACTCAAGTTCACACTACTGAAAAATATTCACATATTTCACTAGCGCACAAACATGACACACACCAACTACAAGTGGATAGAACAGGTGACATCACACTAGCAAATTATCCTATGACTGTAGACAGACACCTAGTGGAATAAAATGTGAATTACCACCAATTAATCTTACAACCAAGGATGTCGCACCAAAGGCAAAAACAGTTCCAAGTGATTGAGGCACAAACAGTTCCAAGAAGTGACTGAACCTATAAGAACCCATTGAAGTCACTGTCCGAGTCAAAGTAAAATTTGCCCGGGAGAATCCCGAGATAACCCATGAACACGATGTTGTCCACCACAAACTTACTTAGGCGGGAATCGAATCAGGTACTTCATGCGCCAGAGGTAAAGCGCTCTTTAACATTAAACTGCCTTTAGTCTACTCAGCCAATGTTTGAAGACTCTTTATATTTGTGGAGTTAAGAAATAATATTCCAGATGGAAGAAGAGACACGAGATCAAAAATGTAAGATATCAACAACTTAACAAATAATTCAAGATGAACGTCTGGGAAAAGGTGTTAGTATGCCATGGAAATAAAATGCCAGTTAAATAAAACACAAATACACTAAGGTACGTAATTTTATTCTTTATAAATGAATTATTCTAAGTTACGCTTTTTAAGATGTACGTGTGTAGTACAGGATAGGAACAACGAAAGAAGCTTTTAGGAGGAACAAACTGCTACTTTGTAGGTCCTTGAATAAAGTGTTGTGAAGAAGACTCATAAAATACTTCGTGTGGAGTGTTGTACTGTATGGGACAGATACATGGACATTACAGAAAAATGATAAACAACTGGAAGCTTTCGAAATGTGGGTGTGAAGAAGAATGGAGAGAATTAGCTTGGTCGAGCGGAAAACGAATGAAAAAGGGTTCTTAGAAATGGTAGGGAAAAATGAACAATCTTAGTTATTTTTAAGAAGAGAATGAGAAACTGGTTGGGACATTGGATAAGAAAGAAATGTATCATGAGGAACGTGATACAGGGGATGGTGGCAGGAAAGAGAGGGAGGGGGCGAAGCAGACTACAATTAGTGCACGATATCAAAACAGAAAACTCATACGTGAAGACGGAAAGGTTTGCGGAAAAGTGTGGAGCATGGAAGCTTCTCATTTGCAGCAACTGACCAGCCAATAATGGCAGAATATTTATGATGATGATCATGACAGTGTTGTACTCTTTACGAAAGATTACTTGGCAGTGAAGTTAATACCAATCGTGTTAACTCGAAACATATTTTACTTAAAGGTACAGTGTCCAGCAGACTTTTTTAATATTTATTTTACTTTTTTTTTTTTTTAAGAGGTAGCACATTTTATTTGTAAATTTCAAATTTGCGCCCCAGTCCCCAGTATTCTTCATTTCCAAATTAAGAATATTCAGGTTACATCATGGAAATTTTACGAGTAAAATTCAAATACCGCAGAAGAAGAATATCTAAAACATCTTTGAAGACAATTTTAACGCTAACAAATTTCATAGAAGTTTCTACAGTATTACAAACTGGTGCAGTATAAGGAGAATTAGCATGATATACGTCGTTGATATTTTAAACATTCATGCTACTCACCTACTTCTGATACTCCTGTGAATAACAAGAGTAATTCTTTTGCATAAGCAGTCTAATTAAAGTGTAAAAGAGTTATTGTTATAGGAGATACAGATTAACTAGAGACGAAACTTTTCCGTTAATGCAAAATGTGCGGAACGTTAAAAAAAAAAAAAAGTTTCAGGAAATCTCAAACTTGTTTCAAAACCAGAAATCACGTTTATATTATCGTGAATTTTTTGCGAAATTCCGCATTACTTGCGATAAATGCGAATGAAAACGAGAAACTGGAATTCTTGTTAATCACTGCTAATAATAACTAAAAAGCGCATTTCCAATAGTATTTAACTTAAAAAATGTTGCATTTACGAAAAAGCTCGGCGAGTTACTTGATCCAGAAATTGTTTCACTCCATAAAGATATAGACATGAACAAAACTGAACTGTTGTTTAAATCCCTGACTGTGTTTTGTGGTGAAAATGTTCATGATCTGTTAGTTGCTTGCCGTGAATTTAAAAGTAAGGTTATTGAAGTTCTCAATAGTGAGGATAAGGAAGTTGACATTGTATCATCATTAAACAGTTTAATAAAAGTTAACTGCGAGTCTCGAGTGTTGATGCCGAGAGATTCTTTTCCAAGTATAATATGATTACACAGAAGACTACTGACAGAAGAACAAATTTAAAAGAACTGGTAATACCTTGCTGCATGTTATCCTTTAACATGCATTAATTTCTATATTTCAGTGAATACATTAGAATGTGTACCTAATCAAGGTATATCCTCAATTTTGTATTAGATATACACCATACTACTATAATGGTACATTGTATATTTGTATTATAAATCTTTATTACTTTGTAATTTTGGACTATAAGATATTCTAAATATGTACTAGGCTGGCTGATTTTAATAGCAGAAGAGAAAGAAAAAGAAATAGTATATAGATATAATGTTAATATATAAAAAGATATTCAAATCTTTTAAATAATAAGATTTTGGAACGTCGTTGTCAGGGACAACAAGATATAAATAAATTGAATTATGGCAGAGGAGTTTGTGTTTTAGTGGCTCAATTAATTTAATAAAAAAGGTGAACCGTTCTAAAATTGGTGCCGGAATCTCGGGAAAGGAAAAGTGAAAGTGTATCGTTCGAAGTATAGTAAAACGAGCACCATTGAGCCTCACATTGATTTCACTATTTTAAGAAGTGGAAAAGTAATACACAGAAAAAACATGAGTACTACGAATAGTGAAGCAACGGATATCCAAATGGTTCAGGCCGAAAGGAATGCTCCAGAAAACTTAATGGATGTTCTAAGAGGGATATCACAACAAATTAAGGACCAAGCTCAGCATTTTGATGAAAAGCTTGAGCAATTGCGGGAACGCAACGACGGCAAATGGGACCAGATACAGGAACAATTGAATCAAGTGAATCAACAAATTGCTGCCAAATTCGGACGTTACAATGAAAATATGGAAAAGATAGTACAAAGATGCACCGAAGTACAGGACTGTAGAAATTATAGAAACAGCAGTAAATGAACATGCCAACCGAAGTAAACAGTTGCCAGATGAAGTAAATTTCATTAAAGTAAATTGCATTCACGAGAGTGCAGTGCGAAATGGTGGGCACATTACATTAGTGAAATGTACGGAGTTTTCACAGAAGCATACTGCCGTATTGGTTGGATCAGATTATCCTAACTTCTTTCCTCATTCGAATGTTTTTGACTGCTTTGCTGACACTGTGTGTAATGAAGATTCGGGTATGTATCAGTGTGCGAAAAGTTATGATCATCTTCATCTTGAGAACGCTATTGACTGTCTGTGTTCCCCGTATATCCAACATGATATTAATCCTGTGGTTCATGTAGCAGAAGTTAAGTTGATTCCAATATTCGTGAAATGCAGAAAGAAAACGTATGTTCCTATGTGTTTGTGTTAATTGGTCGATTGAATTGAATCTGTTGAATTGTTCATTCAACGAAAAGATCAAAATGATGTTAGTAAACAATCCGATATTTTCACAGAACGTGATGCAGTGCGTTGGTTTCCGTCATCCAAGTGTGATGTTGCAAAGTTTTGAAAATCCAGCAATGATGCAATACAGTGCTAGCTTGAATCAAACTAACCTTCGAAACCAAGTTTGAAGTGTCCATGTGAGATTAAAGTGTGATCCCAATGTAAAAGGTGATATTAAATCCATATGTACCGGTAATGTAACCGAGCCTAACTACAGAAGAAACAGAAACCATGGTAGGACAGAGTACCGTGGATGTCATGTAAAGGACAAATACAGATTTATTAGGAGGCACGATATTTCACCACCAGTGAAACGAAGAAGAACTGAACATGATTTGGCCGATACTACAACACCATCTAATCACAGCCGAAATACTAGGATTTTTCAGAAACGCTGCTCAGATGGCAGGAATTATGGCGAAAATTCTCAACGTAAGAAACTAAGAACTGTAGAAGTAAAGAACGCGGAAAATCGTATTCCGATTTATGATTTTCAATGCAACTTATATGAGGCCATTGGACATGTAACTTAGATTGGAGTTGCGGCGTCTGAGGGGGCCGTACTCAATTGATGTTGCTTTATTTTACTTGAAATATCATTACGATTTCGTTTGTTATTCGGACCTTATTTGAGTTCTATGATGTTAAGACGACGTTAATTATTATGTTATGTTCTGATCATTATCATATTTCAATCTTAATCTATATTTTGTTTAACTATACCTTATATTCGATCATGTTGTGTTCAAAGAACAACTAGATAAATATCACATACATCTTTCTCAAAAATTCTTCATGATGCCTAAGTAAATAATTAATAGCTTGTAACAAGCATTTAATGGACCCGAAAAAGGACTTAAAATCAAACAACTTGTAAATCAAATTTCAAATGTGCCTTGTCGTCGTTGAAACGTATAAATAAATGAAGATGATAATAAAGTTTAAAATAAATATAATAATAATATTGTTATAAAATTAAATATGATATATATATATAATTATATGAATTGTAATTTTCAAGTATACGAGGTGCATTCGAAAACTCGAATGATTGATATGTAAAAGTAAACGGTCCAGAATTATTTTTCTTTTTATTAAATAAAATTAATAAAAAAAAAGTCCGCCGGGTGCCATAATATACAACGGTACATTGTATATTTGTATTATAAATCTTTATTACTTTGTAATTTTGGACCATAAGATATTCTAAATATGTACTAGGCTGGCTGATTTTAATAGCAGAAGAGAAAGAAAAAGAAATAGTATATAGATATAATGTTAATATATAAAAAGATATTCAAATGTTTTAAATAATAATAAGATTTTGGAACGTCGTTGTCAGGGACAACAAGATATAAATAAATGGAATTATGACAGAGGAGTTTGTGTTTTAGTGGCTCAATTAATTTAATAAAAAAAAGCGAACCGTTCTATTACCAAAAATACACTGTTTACAAGTTCCATTTTTTAAAAAAAGTGCTACATTTAAAAAAAAATAAATGAAAAAATTATGATAATTAATGCTCTACAAACTATCAAAATTGTTGCAAAAAAAGTTTCGTCTCTAAGCATAATATGCACCGGTACCGACTTGTTTCTATTATCTGCAGTAACTGTGGAGAGTAAAAAAAATAAAACTTTAAAGGCATATTTTTTGGTACAAAGTACGTGTTGTCCCAGTTTACGGATATATAAATTTGTAAAAATTTACAGAAGATGTAAGCACTGCAAAAGTCGGTATTACTGCTGTATCGCCGGACCACACGAAAATTAAATATATATATATATAATTGTTTTTCCCAAAAAATACTAGGCTGACACCCTGGCTCACTTTGTAGTGATTATTGTTCGAAATACAGTGGATATGTCCACGGTAACTCACGTTACGTGATGACGTATGTTTTGAAGAATACTAACCACAAATAAACTTAAAAGCTCCGTTTTTTTTTAAAAGTAAAACTGTCACATTTATACAAATAAAGACCAAATATCGTCATTTTATATGATACAACAAACCTAGGAAAAAATAAAATACTATAGTAACTCACGTTACAAATTTTTTTCCCTACATTCAGAGGGTGTGATTTTTCAGTAATTTTCTTTTGTCCTGGCATATCTATGTGCATGAAATTACTATGTAAGAAAGGAACACACACAATTTAATTATGGCTAAAATATTAAACTTTTATTTACATTTTTTTGACTATTTATTTTAATGGAATATGCACAGAGTTGGGTAACTCACGTTACATTTGTCAACGACTTTTTATTATTAAGTATAAGCAACATACATTCATAATAACTTGAAATAAGCACAGTTTAATTAAGTTGAACATTGAACTTTACTTTAAGAAAAGGCTCCATATTAATATATCAGTTATGTGAAATTTTACTTGGGATACCGACATAGAAAGAAATAAGACCTATGTAATAATAAATAAAGCATGTATAGTATAATCAACATTAAAACTTAGTAGATGAAAGTTAACCTACGGAAAAATAACAAAATAATAATTCCCCGTAAAAAATTAGATGATGCCAGCTACATACAACTATATTTTTATCAAAAGAACAACTTTACTAAAAATTTTAACGATATTTTTGTTCATGAATTTTTGTCCTATTTCCGTGGACATGCCCAGTGTGGACATATTCCGTAAACGCTAGTGCATAAAACATGAACCAACCTGTGCTAGATAGCCACTAAAAAGCACGAATTCTATCTAACCGAGTCAGAGCAGAAGCGCAGCAGTGGGCCCGAGCGACAGCGAGAGGGTGCGCCCATAGTAAGGAGGCGCGTCAACGGCGGTGGAAATACGTATAAAGGAAGGTTGTGGGAAAACGGTTTGCCTGTCACAACATGCATTCGGGGAAGATATTAAATGTCATTCAAAATGTACTAAATTCAGTTACATTTCATTAAGTTTGGTTAGATGTCCCTCCTCTTTTCCGTAATTTCAATTCGTTATCACATTTACGATAATCTGTTCGCCTGTTTAATAGACTATGCCTTTCACACAATTTCAACAACTGACACTCCCTATTTTTGTATAGCTCGATAAAACTCAAACACCATATGTCATAATCTTCTCATTTGCGTACCATGAATCATAACTAGTGTGCCTCTCCACCAAAAGTTCCTTCTGCCCAAATATATAATGCCACTTACAACATCTAAAACAACTAACAACAAGCATTTTCTTAACTAGGCCTACAACTGTTCCCCTCACTTTACTTTCACTCACTCTTCCTCACAAACCAAAATAAATTCTCTAATTCATCTGGTAAATCTTGTAAAACTGTCCGGCGATATAGCAGTTAACCCCAAAAGTGAATCTGTACCCGGAGAACTCAGGAACAGAAATTCTCCCAAAAGAAAAGAAAACAAAACAAAAAAAAAAAAAAAAAAAAGTTCTAGGAATGTATTTTCTGATGAAATTACATACAGGTCTATTACGAATACATATACGTATCTACAAATATGGGATAGCTGAAAAATCCCATTCGAGTATTTGTCGATTTGGTTGTTCATTATATATATATATATATATGGTGAATGTTCCGTTAAGGGGGTCCAGTAATTTCTTCCACATAAAACTTGCAATTCCTCATCTTCTTTCCATTGATTTTCTTATGATTACAAAATACAATGTTATATTAGGTTTGGTTAGGTTAGGTTAGCTTTGGACCCCCTTAAATTCGCAGACTTACTGTCAATGTACAGAATAACGGTGAAAAAAAAAAAAAACAATGGCTACAATAGAACACAAGCATTCGTCGGGGCTGCAGTGGTAGAATGCTCACCTCTGGTGGGCGATTCCTTACGATTCCAGCTCCTGGAAAATGAGGCTTTGTGATAAACACTTTGTGCTTGTAGTTATTCGGGGTATTCCAGTTTCCTTCTACTTTTGCTATTCTATCTTTATCGTCCATCTCTTCGCCACCGCCTGAACAACGATGCATTATAAGGGGAAGGCTTGTGTATAGCCCGCTCCCCCCAGTTCTTTGTCACCGGAACTGGAAGAGTCACTACTACTACTACTACTTATATCAGGAACAGAACCCAATCAACCCCTGCGGGGCTTCTAACCCGTTCCTACCACTACTACTATTACTACTACAAACCACTGCTGCTACTACTACTACAACAAACCACGGTCAATGTTCCGTTAAGGGGGTCCAGTGTCTTTGACACCACTTCTTTGTATTGATTTTCGTTTGATTGCATAATATAACGTTATATTAGGTTAGGTTAGGTCAGGTCAGGTCTGGTTAGGTTAGCTTAGCTTAAGTCAGGTTAGGTTACGTTAGCTTAAGGGGGTCCAGTGTAGTTTTGGACCCCCTTAACGGAACATGAACCCAAACCACTGCTGCTACTACTACTATTACTACTACTACTACTACTATTACTACTACTACTACTACTACTATTACTACTACTACTACTACTACTACCGCTACTACCACTACTTATACTAAAGCTTCCTTACCACAAGATTTACATCTTAAATCTTTATAACATGCGATTCCGATTCATTATGAACTAATATGAATCGGTAGAATCACTATGATTCGTTTAAAATCACTTGGGGGAGCGGGCTATACTTAATCCAAGGGGAAAACTCCAAAACAAAACTTATCAGGAAATGAAAGCGATTTTACAAGAATATGTCTTACTTATACCCCTGATGATGTAGCACGAATATTGTCAAACTGCATGACCATTTATTATTATTATTATTATTATTAATAGACATATATCGAAAGTGAAATCCACATGACGAAAATTCTGGAAGTTCAATGTCCACAGTAATTTTAACATATAGTCATCCTTACGAAAAAGAAAAAAATACAGAACAAACTAAAAGCTAACTGTGCACAGCAATATAAACCATGCTAACCGAGATATGATACATAGGATTTATCAGAACAAACTGATTCGTAAATTGGTCAGAATATTGAAATCACGTTTTATCCACTAGCTATTTAGTACTTATCAACAATCAAGGAAACGCACATTATTAAAGTGTTAATTTAATTTTCATTACTTATTAACTTTATCTGTAATGTAATCTTAATATATATGAACAAATAATATTGCCATTTTTCATTACAAAGCTTACAACGCAGTGTCATATTGAGGTGCACGTCCTTGCTTCATCACATTATACACTTAAATCTTTTCAATAATATTTTTATTATAATACTTACAATATACCATTACCATGTGAATTAAAACCACAATGCACTCCGAAACTCACATACATTTACAAGTAAAATGTAAATATATAACATATTTACCAGTAACCCAAATTTCCTTCACTCCATTTTCATTCACTCATCACATAGCAGGTAACATAAACAGCACACTCACTGACAGCGTAAATTTCGTCCTTGTTGCCAACAATGACGTCACAATATCGTCTACAGATTTTTTTTCTTTTTGGTTTGATCTACGTTCTATTTATATATAATCAATAAAAGAATACTTTGTTCAGTGAACACACCAAGTTAATGCTATTCAGTATTAAGTCTTGATTTCAAAGATAATACATATACTTCCAATAAATGTTTCATAGTACATATACACGTAACTGACTCATGCAGTGGTACAGGTACAATCAGTTGCCTGTATATTTAATAGAAAATTCTTATCCCGAAAAGAATATTCCCGAATCGGTCATACCGTAACTGTTTGAGCCAACACATCGTAAAATCTGTGTTTTAGTTTCCGATAATAGGCAAAACAGTTATAATTGATTTTCAAATGCTTTTCCTTCGGTTATGTTCGGGAATTTTTGCAATACCTGGTGCAGAATAAGGATTTTTTTGATCACTAGCAATAAATTGAAAACGGGCCTCATTCCGTGTTAGTTTTCAATAATCGACGTAGCAGTTATAATTACATTATGCATCTTCTACGTTGCTTTCGATCCGCAATTTTTGCGAACTAAGTACGGAATAAGGCCCTACGTGCCATCTTAACTACGATACGATAGCACTGTAATAGTTACATACATTCTGAAATATTGTTTCTTTAAATTTATGGTTTTTGAAGATATTTTAGTTTTCTTGTAAAAAAAAGATGATAATTATAAGATGTAACCGGTATTTCTAAGAAATTTGTTTAATATCTAGTGGTTGATGGAGGAGACGTACCGAGGGGGTTGGTCCTGGAGTCTGGAAACCCAAATGTAGTGTTCCTCATATTTAGTCTAATTTTAGGATCAACTTTATTCTCATGGGGCCCCCTAAAATCTTTGAACCTCTCGAAATAAATTTCTACGTACGTCCCTGGTTGAGGGTACGATATAACAAGTTTGGCACTTCCAGATGTATTTTGGTCAGAGGCGTCATTTAGGGAGGCAGGAGGGGGCAATTGCCTCCCCCAAGAGTTTGAGGAACACATATACTTTTATCGATTGTCTACTAATATACTAGTACAAAACGTGATAGTCTTATGTCGGTGGTGCTCTTGCCCCCCTCAAGCGAAGTCTGAAGTGACGCCCCTGATTTTGGTGCTGAATATTTAAAACAGAAAGTGATATTCTTCTTAATAATCGGTTCTGGTGCATTTAGTTTGAAGCATCGTCAGAGTTACGGGAAGAATAGAGGTCGCAGTCTCCTACGTTTTATTACTGTTCCTAACATATCGCAGTCTCCTAACATGTTCATCGTTTACGTGAATCATAAACTTATCCCCAGATGCTACTTGTTTGTTTCATTTCAATAATTAATTTTACATTGTTTGGAAGGATGTGAGTATGTGTGTGACGTAATAATGAAAGGACGTTGAGTGGCATCTTTATTACATTTCGTTTTCTCAATGTATGCAGTTAAATAATTTGACATTTGGTGGTTTGGTTACTTGTACACAGGTTGTCCAATTATTCAATTTAAAAAAATAGCTTCAGCACTGTTCAACGTACCGTATCTAAAATTTCCTTATGGTATTAATTCGAACACGGATGCAAGCACAATCCAAGCTGTCCAGATCAACGTGTGCAGCGGTAGATATGGTCTTTTAGATATTCCTTTGTTTGTATTTCCTGCATTTTCCCCTCAAGACGTGTTCTTTTGGTCCAACTGGGTATTGCTAGAAGGTGAATATTTTCAAAAGATGCTGTTCTGCTTCGAAGATTCAACATTGGGATTTCGTGTATTTTTAGTTCCAATGCTAAAAGTGAGCTGGAAATCATGCAGGGTCATTTTCCTATTCAAAGTACGTTCAGCAATAGTGTAACTGTAGTTAACGGGAAAACAATTTCTTGTACCATCTAACTGTTTTGAGTTTGTAAGAATGATAGGCCATCAATTGGTCTTTTCTATAAAACTCCTTTCATGTAGGAGTTATATTGAAGGCTTGCTTGTTGTATCCCTTTTTCTGTTGATGAAAGGGACATTGGAAATTCTGAACAAATAGAATTAGTGTTTTGTAGTATTGGATCCTGCTTAAAAAAAAAAAAAACTGAACCCTTCCCAACAAAAATTTCTGGGTGCGCACCTGAAAGGTGTTAGAAAATTAATACCATGTGAAAATATTTCTCTTACGTTGGGTTACATGACAATGATGTTTACATTATTTATAAATTTTAATCTTATTATTCGTATTTCAGTTAGAAATGTGTCGCCCAGGGGCGGATCCAGGGGGGGGCGATCCAGAAGAGGAAACTTTCTTATTTTATATATATAAATAAAACCCATCCCAAAGTTTAGAGCCCTTAAAAGTAGCAGTATGACAACCCACCGCCCCCCCAAAAGTCGGTCCTGGATCCGCCCCTGATGTCGCCTGCATAAATACGTAAGTTTCTTAGCTATTTTTCTTCCATCATGAATTAACATTTTTCCACTATGAATTCTTGTAAATATAGACACCCAAATTCTTATTTACTCGATAATACTACTACTAATAGTTAACTCTGGTAAAGGCTGTAGATACGGTTACTTGAAATATATGTATAGAATATGGATAGCTACCATTAATCGTGAAGGAAACTGATGGATTGAATCCATTAACAAACTCGACCAGAACAATCCCTCTAGATATCTATCGCAAAAATGACAGAATTTAAATAATCCCTTACATGTATGGGATATCGATAGATAGCCACCGTTAAAATCACCGTCACCAGTGGCAATAGCTACTAATATTTGACAATTTTTTACCCACAGATATGGATAAGCATGACCAACCAAACCTATAGTTATATATTCGAGTCCTAAAGAACATTTACCAAATTTTAGGTTTTGACAATTCCCAAATTAAGGGGTGGGGCAATGTATCTCTTCAGAATTGTAAAAGGGGTTTGTCATTAATAAAGCCTGATCAAAGGGAATAAAATAAGTTAAATGCTCCGAAATTTACTTTTTTGGTAATTTTTTACTCATTAAAAGAACGAGGTGGACCACCCAAACTTCACAGATACATACTCTGGTCCTGTAGATTATCATACCAAATTTTTAAATTTGGCAATTTGATAAATTTTGGGGTGGTCCTATGTAGCTATCTCAAAGTTAGGTGTTGGACAAGATACTGTTAAAATTTATAGGAATAGTCGTATGTAACATAGGTCGTTGACGCTGGATACTGACGCAGAGGCAACCAAAACATTTGTTGACGGCTAGGAGTAGAAATTCCTGTACTACTAATATTGTTATACATTTTAATTATTTTTTTTGCATTAGGAACGTAGTAACATAAATTTTTGGTTATCTCTTAACATAATTTCATAAGTTAGTATCAAAAACTACTTTACTATAATATAGGAACATTACAACTTCGTTACATAAGCTCCTCGAAGCCTACGAAATACTAAGCACGATGAACTGAATTTATTGTTAATACCCTCAATATCAGCATCTCATGCTAAATCTTCATTAATGCGTACTGAACGTTTTACTGACTTTGATTCGTTCAGTACTATAGCATCTATAGTACAAGGTCACTGCTTTGTCTCTGGATTCGAAATTTTATAAGACTTATAGGGATCGGGATGGACACGAGTCGAGCTAAAACTCGACTCGAGTTTCAAGTATAGTCAAGGTTATTTTCTCGAGTCGAGCTCAGAGCCGAGTCACTGTTTCTGAGATCTAGTTTCGAATAGAATCGAGTTTGATAAATGGCTCGCTCGGTCATCTCATTTTAACTCGTTTTGAAATCATGGCCTGATTAGACTGGAAAGCGAAAGCCATGAGAAATGTAAGCAGTAATTTTTAATACTTTTAGTGTTGCTCACGGCAGAAGATACTACTCCCATCTCGTCTCGTCTCGATAACGAGACGAAAATAGGTTTTTATAACGAGACAGCTACAAATGTCGTAAGCACCAACATAAGTATATACTGTAGTTCTTACCATCAAGGCTGAGACCTGCACGGTCGAATTTTTGAGCCCAAGCAGAAACCCAGCCTGGGTAGGGATGTCAACCGACTCGACTTAGTTCAACTGAGCGAACTGTTCGAGCCGGCTCAGGTTGGATGATCCATCGGCTCGGCTCAGTTGAGCCGATGGCTTAAGCCGTTGGGACGATTCATCGACTCGGCTCAATTGAGCCAATGGCTCGAGCCGGCTGGGTTGGGATGAGCCATCGGTGCGAGCCAGCTGCATTGAAACGAATCCATCGGCTCGGTTCGACTTGGCTCAACTGAGCCGATAGCTCGAACCGGCTTGGTTGGGGTGAACCATCAGCTCGGCTTAGGCGAGACATTGGCTCAAACCGGTTCGGTTGGGTGAGCTGTTGGGTCGACTCTCTTCTCGGTTCAGCTCGATAGTGAATGAGTTGTGAGCCAAGCCACTTGAGCCGTTAACAATCTAAACCCGGGACGAGCAGTTTTGAACATGTTTGGCCGGCTCCCTATAACTTTTATCAACTTTTGCCCAAATACTTGCTCCTCCTCCTATTTTTCATGGTTATACACTCTGTTGTTATAATAATACTAGTAATAATAAGAAAGTTGTTGTTGTAGTAGTAGTAGTAGTAATATCATTGATAAGTATATTGTCTTCATGAGATACTTGAAGAGAATACTTGAAATTACACTCAGGATTCAGCTCGTTTTAGCTTGACTCGACTCGAAACTCGTGTCTAGTTTCGAGTCGAATTGGGGAAGTTTTTCAAACCTAGTTCTCGAGTCGAGCTCAAAAATATCTATTTCGAGTCGAATTGGGGAAGTTTTTCAAACCGAGTTCTCGAGTCGAGCTCAAAAATATCTATTTCGAGTCGAGTCGAGTTTCAAAGAAAACTCGCTCGTGCCCATTTCTAGACACTTATTTTTTCTATTGAAATTCATAGTTAGTTTGTTTTCATTTAGCCAGCTAATAGGATGGAAAGAGCACCAAGAAAACCATGGATAACTGAAGCAATGCTTATGAAGATGGAGGAACGCAAAAGGACAAAAAGCGCGGACATCAATGAATACAGAAGGCTGAATAATGAATTGAGAAGAGAAACGGACAAAGTCAAAGAAATGTACATGGAGCAGATAAGTGAAGAAATAATGGAACTTCAACGGCGCGGCAGATATAATCTGATGTACCAGAAAGCTCAAGAATTAGGAGGGAGAGCTAACAAAAGTATACGAACGTTCGGCATCGAAGATCAACAAGGTCATATGGTCACTGACAATCAAGGAATCTTTAGAATTTGGGAGGAATACATAAAAGATCTGTATGATCAGAACCTCCCCAAAGATATTGCGATCGAAGAAGAGGAAGAGGTGGATGATGATGAAAAAGGACCCAGTACATTGAAAAGTGAAGTAGTACAAGCAATCAAAGACATGCGAAGGAGAAAGGCCACTGCAGATGACGACATACCAGTAGATTTGCTCAAGGAATTAGGAGACAATGCAATGAAAGTACTGACCTCACTTATTAACAAGATCTATCTGAGTGGAGAATGGCCAAAGGATTTTCTTGATGTTACAATGATTGCATTGCCCAAGAAAAATCAAGCAAAAAAGTGTAGCGATCACAGAACTATTAGCCTGATTCCCCACACTGAAAAGATCATTGCACGCATACTGAACAGGCGGCTGGAAAGCAAGATAAATGAGAGGTTAGAAGAAGATCAATTTGGATTCCGGAAAGGAAAAGGCACTAGACATGCTATTGGATTGATGAAAATTATATCAAAGAATTCTTGGTGTAAAGGAAGAGTTGTGTTTGTGCTTCATCGACTGGTGAAAAGCTTTCGACCGAGTCAATTGGACGAAACTTCTGAAAATACTTAAAGAAACCGGAGTCAACTGGAGAGATCGACGACTCATTCGAAACCTGTACATAGGACAACGAGTGAAGACGCGCTTCAATGAATTAGAAACCAATAGTGTGGAGATTGGACGAGGAGTCAGACAAGGATGTAGTTTCTCGCCCCAATTATTCAACATTTACAGTGAATGTTTAATGAAGGAAGCATTAAAGGGAACTGGAGACTTCAAGATTGGAGGACAGATCATTAACAAGATCAGGTATGCAGATGGTAACAAGATCAGGTATGCAGCTAAAACCGAGATAATTGACAAAATAGTTGACACTGTATGGAATGGAAATTAACATCGAAAAGACGAAAGTCATGAGAATATCCCGTGGAAACACGCCCTTACGAATCAGAGTAGAACAAAGAGAACTTGAAGAGGTCGATAATTTCAAGTATCTGGGAAATATTTTGACGAGAGACGCTTACTGCACCAAAGAGATCAGGTCAAGAATTGCCATAGCTAAAGAAGCATTCAACAAGAAAAGATCATTCTTTACTAGCAGGCTCAATATTGGACTTAAGAAGAAGTTGGTAAAGTGCTATATATATGGAGCGTTGGACTGTATGGTTCAGAGACTTGAACATTACGGAAGTTAGAGAAGAAATATTTGGAGAGCGTCGAAATGTGGTGTTGGAAGAAGATGGAGAAGATAAAATGGACAGAGAGAGAGCAACAAACGAAGATGTTTTAAAACGGATAGGGGAGAAAAGGATACTTCTAGTCACTATTCTTCGTAGAAAGGCCAATTGGATTGGACACATCTTGAGAAGAAATTGTCTTCTTCACACCGCCATAGAAGGAAAGATGGAAGGGAAGCGAGGAATAGGAAGAAGAAGAACAAAGCTGATCGATGATTTGAAAGATAGGAGAAAATATTGTGAGTTAAAAGAAGAAGCAGATCGACAAAAGTGGAAGAAACATTTCTATGCCAAAATCTAAAATTAAAAAAAAAAAAACCTCATTAGTCCCAGGACCTGCCGAAAGGTAGAATATCTAATAATAATAAGCTCTGTTAACGTATCTACGAGTTGAACCGTCCTATTTCATCTACCGAGTCTCTAGCAGGAATCTTTACGGCATCAACATTAATGATGATTTAACGTGGCCCAATTTTTTTTACCGTCTTTTATATATACAATAAACAAAGGAGGACCTAATATGGATCTTTCTTGTTTGACGAAGTTGAGATAAATAAGATTTTAGTAATCTATGTGCCAAGTTTCAGATTCCATCCGAGTACGATTTTTCTGGGATAGTGTCATGATCTATGGAATCAAACGCCTTAGATGGATCTGTAAAATGCCAATTACATACTCCCTTTTATTTATGTTCATTGCCACATCAGATAGAAAATTAAAGATCAACGTACAGCCAACGGATGACGAGAAGAACCCTAGCAGACGTAGTGTGACGTAGGTATGGGCTCACCCACTTTTCGCACGGGGGTTTCGGCAAGTCCTTTCCTATACGAGTTCTCATGCTATCTAATTAATACATTCCTTTTCTTGCGCGCAACGTATAAGTTCTGTATTTAAATATGTATTTTACAAATATGAGTGATTGATATATCGTATATATGTATATATACACATATAGGCGGCATTTTCCGTGTAAGAGACTCCTTGCGAATTCTTTTTATACTGTAGTTGATTCAGACAAACCTGTAGCTCTAGAAGCACGTTTTGTGGCTTGACCAAGATTTACTAAACACTGTTTCTCTCTTGATTCGCGGTCACAGAATTCAACAATGTTGCTTATTATTTCTCGACAATCACTATGAATAGTCGCGCCTTTCTTCCTAGAGCTCGCCATTACACTAAAACACAGTATATTATAATATTAAAAACACACTAATTCGAAAAACACAACTAAGCACGAACGAAACTAAGCACGAAACACAAAGCACAACGCGCGTTTCAAATGACAGCACGGAATAGCACACAGATAACTTTACCCGGAATAGCAGACGACATCTAACTATAGACCACACCTAAAAAAACGAAAATGGACTTGACCATGTCGTTGACCTTTCCCCGCCATCCCTGTTTTAGGGTTCTTCTCGTCATCTGTTTACAATATTAGTTGACTTATACCTTTGCAACCCATATTGAGTTGTTGATATTACGTTACTTAAACCAAAAATATTGAGTAATGTCCACATAGCTAATTTAAATATTTTAAAGGAACAGGATAAAACTAAAATAGGACGATAATTGTTTCTCTCCATATTATTACTCTTTTTATGCACAGGTGTAACCTTAGCTTTTACCTCGTATGAGAAACTCCAGTCGTATAAGTGAGTAATTTAATATATGACGAAGTTGATGTGTAATAAAAATGAAACATTTCTTTTTGAACATGGAAGGAACTTCGGTCCATCCTGGTGACATAACTTTTAATATTATTTATTATTTGAGAAATTTTTTCTTGTGTAGGTGGTTTCAGAAAAAGCGATCTTGATATAATTCTGTTTTGTAGCTTACAAAATAATTTGTTATTGATCTATTTTGATAGGGTTAAATGTTTCTTAAGTAAACAATTCTATTAAATTTATTTGTAATGCTCTCTGGGTCACGGATTATCGATGTATTTATCTATATTTCTTCAATTTATATTGTTTTAGTTTTGTACGTCATTGCGTTAAGTAATTTCCTAAACAAATTTATATCTTGTTCCTAATATAGGTTATATTTACTATTGTGTAAAAGCTATATTCTTTATGATTTCAGTTGGAGAATTAGTCTGAAGAAGGAAGTGATATACTTCCGAAACTGTAACATTTCTAGTTAATTTATAATAAAGATTATAGACAGCCTTGTAAGAAAGTGTGTGTAGTTTGTATATATTTCCAATAGAAATGGCTGCTATTCCAAAGTGTAATATAAGCTTGCTTACATCTATTTGTTTAAAAGGTAAGTGATTACCTACGAAAATATATACGTATTATAGGGAGCTAGCTTGTTTACCAGCGGGGGCTGAGGTAGAGGGGGAAATATTTCAACATTTTTTCTACCTGACTCTTGCGATACTCCCTTACCCTCCTTCTATATGTCAGCGTTGCCAGGATAGAAAATTGACACATGAATGTCATTCTGAAGAGTAAGTGTGAGTTGGTTATTTGTTGAGTGCTGTTGTTGTTGCGGTTTTGTTGCTTATTGTCAGGACCTGGATCTTTTTGACCTAAAATTGTTTAAAAATTACCTATAAAATGACACTAAAATTCCTGTAAAATAACCCTAAGAATAACAAAAATTGACCTTAAAACTTGCGTTTTCATAAACGTTTATTTCGTTAAACTGACATTTTTAAATATCTATTGGATTTTTAATTAACATTTCTCACTCATGTTCAAAAAGTTTTGTTTCAGTTAGTTGCAGTCCACTGATCATTTATTTCTATTGATCAGTCTATCGTACGGCATTGTAAGAATTGAAAGCGTCAATTCACTCCCGAGTTGAAAGTAGGAAGCACTCGTAAACAATAAAAGTTCTCAAGTGTAGACTACATGAAAATAATAGATAAAAACTTGTTTAAAATCCTTGTACGCCTTCTAATCCACTTTTAGTTATTCACGTGATCACATCCTTTGTGGTCAACAACCCAAAACTATCTGTTTGGTCACCTACCAACCCCCACCTTTCGTCAACCAGCCACAGCTTAGTGTTCATTAGCTTGTTAAGAATGCAGTTTTTCCACCCAAGTAATCAGGAAACAAGAAAAGAGATTATTCAACTTTTATCACATCCGTAAACCGTATTCATTTAAAGATTTCCTTATATGAAAGAAAAAGAATAGAAAGACCATAAGTGATCTAAAAGTTACCTTAAAATATTAAAAATTGACCTGAAATTTCAAAACGGCAAAAAGTAACCAAAAGGTTGACCCTTAAAAAATATTTTTAGGACCTAGAGTTGATGGATAACGTTTTTATTTGAACTTGCCTTGTCTTATGTGTAACAGAAAAAAGTTGACTTGTCAACAAAATCCAGGCCCTGCGTATTATTCATTTGACAATGGCTTCACAGCGAAAGAGAGGGCAAACTATACACAGCGAAGCTAGAGAAGTAATAAGGTAGGTCATAGTGCAGTGCGACGAAGAAGAGAGGGAGAAAAACTGGAGGATTTGTTATCACAGCCTAATTTGCGTGTGTCCACGTATACAGGGATCCTCGATAGGGATTGCATAATTTACATAAACTCTTTGAATTAAGTGAGTATTAGGTTAATTTTTTGACAAAGCACTGGCCACCCTGCCCAGGACCGTTTCTTGGTGATGGGGTGGGGCACCTGTCAATCAACTCTGAATTCCTCAGCCTCGCATTAAAGCCAGCATAATTTTGAGCCAGTAATGTGTTGATATACATTTTTTTGTTAACCAACTTGTACTAAAACATATATATATATATATATGTTTTAGATCTTCTATTAGTACATCGAGTCCACTATTCCACTATTAGTGCATTAGTCCACTGAGGATTAAACTTTGATCTTCATTGTGGTAGAGCGTTCACCTCTGGTGCATCGGATCCTTCGTTCGATCCCAGCTCACGCCAACCTAGCTTTGTGGTGGACAAATACCGTGTGCGTGGGTTTTCTCAGGTTTCTCCCGTTTCCACTCCTTTCTTCATTCCATCATTTCATTCATTTCTCATCATCACTGTCTCCTTTAGCCTAGCTGGCATAAGTGTGGGACGTGAAATTTCCATCTTCTCTGTAGAGATTGTTTGTAGATCTTCTTTGCAGAAATGTAAAGTTTTTATTTCATATCATTTCGATCTTCTTTGGTGCATGTCCCAATCCCAGACTGACACAGATTCGTCTGTACATTCTTGTTGCTGAAAAGGAACGTTGCCCTACAAATAAACGAACAAGAATACTTATAAACAAACATATTCATTTAAAAAATGTGCTTATCTTGCCCGTGAGGATTTGGAAATCTCCCGAGTAATTCCTATTTTAGTTTATATCATAAATATTCATATTTCGCTCCATTAGATTGTCATCTAAACTTAACCTTGAAGTGAGCACAATATACTGCTATGCATCGATTTCACAGATCAGAGAATTTCATATTTGGAGCTGGCCATATTGGATAGGGGACAGCACCTTCCAGACGCTGGATTGCCAGTTTGGTGAACGTTGACGCTGACGTCATGTACGCGTCATCTCAGTACTTGTAGTCTGGCAAGAGGATGCGCGAATATAGTTAACAGGAAAGAAATTGTATTACATAGCCTCTGGAATGATATCTGCAATGGAATTAACTGAAGTCGTTAATACCCAATATGCGTTTCCTGTTGGATTTGTAATCCTATGTGCAGTGTTGGTATTCGCATTTGGGTTTAAATCTGCTGAAGAACCACCTTTTGACCAACTCACATCGACGGCCGATGACCGGAAACCAGCTGGCAAGAAACGAAAACCGAAGGATAAGGTGAGCATCACAAAAAGTGGGCATTCCTTATTATATTTGTATTTTAATTGTTGTAGTCCATATTGCTCAAACTGTTCTTAGGTACCAGCGTTGCTTATGTCATTGTAAATTATGGATGTTCTTTCGTGAATCAGGAATACATGTATGTTTTAATTTTAAACATGAACAAGTATAGCAGACAACGTGAAAGTTTATTATTTGGTACTTTCAAATTAAAACAGGTGCTGCTCAAGTTTGGGCATACTGGATTTTGCAAAATTTACGTGTAAAATCCAACAATCTGAATGCAAAGGAATAAGGGATACATTTTCGGAAGCGATAAAATCAGAGTAATACGGGTATATTTTATGTCTGCTAGTGTAAAATCATGACAAGTGTTTTACTACGGTTAAATAAGTGAGGGCTAATCTTCCGCAAATGGCGATACAGGATTACACACTTTGAGGTGGACAAACATCGTCCTCGTGGGTTTTCCCGGGATTCTCCCGTTTCCTCCCACTTCATTCCACCATTTCATTCATCTCTCATCATCACCGTCTCCTTTAACCTAACCGGCATAATCGTGGGACGTAAAACTTGAAGATTTCATTTCATTTTACCCGATCACACACACACACGAACCTGTTTTCGTCGATGTATTGCTGTTCATTTGTTATTTTAATGTCCCTTACCTAAGATTCTTCCTCTCACATTTTCGTCGTTCATTTTTAACTGCTAACCATAGTTATCCAGTTTGTTTTTCATACCTTCTTTGCTCTTCGCTTGAGATATTCGTATGCATTTTTATTTCGCAAAAATTAGTAAGTTTCAACTGTTAATTTCGTACTGGCTAATTTTTTGCGCATTTCTGGAAAGAATGGTTGAAAAACTATAATTCTCCCACTAATATCCTTATTGTTCTCTAAAACTTTTCCACTGGGAGACATAAAATATCTCACTTGCCATAGATAAAATTCAAGGGGACCACCGGAAACAATTGTTGAAAATTTACAATTCTTTTACGATTTGCATATGAATACGGCTTACGGATGTGTAGTATAAAACTACACTGCAAAAAACACAACCTGTGCTAGAAAGCTACTTAAAAGCACGAATGCTATCAAACCGAGTCAGCTCAGGGCGAAGCTGGTGCAGCCGGGCGTTAGCGATGGGTATGTCCAAAGGGAGCAGGCGCCTCGGCGATGGTGAGAGTAGTGAGAAGAAATATGGTTTGGCAATGATACGAGTTTCGATGCCACTTGCAGACATAAAACACAGCTTCTTTACACTGTGGAAAATAGCATCTAATATAGCCATCTTTAATAGGCACTCATTTATTTTATCCATCGTTAAAGCATTTGTAATGATTTTACAGTAGTAACCGTACACATCTAAACCTAAAACATTGGTGTATTACCTTCTATTTAATCCAACCTCCTGCAGAAATTTGTTCTTTATAAATATATCTTTTCATGCAGAGTATTAAATTTTACCTGTTTATCTTCCAAAATGTGGTGCTCCAAAAGTAAACCAGCACCGTTAAGTGTTGCAAACTACACTACTCAAAAATAACGAAATTGAATCCTTACCTTGTCGTTTTGAACTAACTATAAATAACACCCTCCTACAGTATTATGTAAGTACTTTTACAGGGGGAGATTGGGGGCAGAGACCCCTATCGTTACACTCCTAAAATATGAATATAGAAAATAAGTGATAAAATTTGATATATTGCGTAAAATGGCGTAATTCTGGGAGCTTTTTAATGTAATTTTTGATTTATATTTCTATAACATCACAGCAATACCTTTGATATAAGTTATTACATTATCATACACATAATTTGATTACAAGTTATTATAAGCATTGTTGCAAACTCATGTTGCTGTAAATGAGGTGCTTATCTCTGAGTTCGTACTGAAGTAACATAACATATAATAAATTAGTTTTGAATCTTCTATGCTCGTTATTTGATTAAATTGCTCTGATTTTTTTAAAGGGTAAACTTTACAATACCCACTCCAATTTGTATTCCTATCCGGATACAAGAAATTACACTCTATTAATTTTAACAAGATGAGTCCGAATTTCCCTAACTCGAGTCTATTAACCTCTATCCTATCCTACCCCACCCTACTCTAATCTACTATACACTTTTAAAGCGGTCCTGGCTAGAGTGCACTTTATGCTGAACAAGTGATTTTATCACTGGATATGGCATTGTAGGAACAGAATCACTGTCGCTGGAACAGGTACGGAATCGGTGTTTTGGTTCCTCTTGTTGAGAATGTTCTTGGTAATAGTTAAGAACAGCTACTTCTCATCTCCCGTGCACGAGGATACATCTTACTGTTGCACTACCTAAACACCCTAAGTACAAGGGCAAGAACTCAGTCTATTACCTACTTTTTAACATCCTAGATAGTCAATGAATAATTCCTGAAAGTATGGCGTTTCTCGTCCTTCCCTAAATGGGAAGTACGGCTCCTTAACTATAACCATGTTCTTTTGTTGTTTTAGCGCTAGGTAGCACTGATATTGTCTCATGCTGTGGTTGGTTGGCTGTGTTGATGTCGCTGATTTGTTATATATTGAGTGATCATGCTCTATGTTTGAATTTGGAAGTGAACGTGTGTGTTGCATTGGTGAAGCAAACAGAAGGTAGTAAAGTGTGTCAACTGAAGTCCGTTTCGATGTCTGTTCGTTTTTCTAATATTGTCCAGGAGTTAAACAGAGACCATTTTGCGAGTTTGATTGTTCAAGTATTATTATTATTATTTAAACATGTTTGTGATACTGAAGTGATATCGTTTCGCAGCATTGTGTGGATTGATTAACATTGAGAATTGTAGTAAATTTGGTGGACTGTTCAATGTTTTTTCGAAATTTAATAGTGGGCGATTATTTATTTCGTTATTCTGTCATAATAGGAAGTGTTCGGGTTTCAAGAAATATGTTCCTGTGAAACGGAAGTTTTTTTTTTTTAAAAAATGTTAATTTATCTTTATCACAGTTTTTTTTTAATTATATTTTTTTGTTTGTAATGTTACTAATTGATTTCATTATCAACGAGTGTTCTGGAATTTCCTCGAAACTTAGTAGGCACACTGTTTCGGTTTGGTTGTGTTTCTGTAGAGAGGTGTGTCTTGAAACAATTAGAAATTCTAGTGACCTTATCGGAGGTCCTGGACTAACAGTTGAGATGGATAAGAGTTTGTTCGGTAGACGCAAATTTAATGTTGGTCGAATGGGCCGTAGTCAGGAGTGGATAGTCGGTGGTATGTGCCGTGAAACTAATGAAATATTTTTGAGTGAGTGTAGCGAGAACTCGCAGTGCTAATTCCCTTTTAGAAATTATTTCTAAGCATTGTACATCCTGACTCCGTTATTATCACCGGTTGTTGGAAGGGGTACGTAGGTTTGGATGAGGGACAGTGGACTCATGTGACTGAATCATTCGCATAACTTTGTTGATCCCGAGAGTGGTGTACATACGCAGTCTATCGAGAATGTGTGGTTGTATTTAAAGAGGAATTTAAATTTAACTTATCGTCCTGATAATTTAATGCTTCGTTTTGCTTATTACTTATGGAAGAGGTTTGCTGCAGGTTGTTCCATTAGTGAAATGTATTTAATTTTTCTTCTTGCTGGATTGATTTATAATTAGTGGTGAAGGTTACTTAATTTTTTTGCAGTTGTTTTTTTCCTTATTACGTTAGATTTATCGTAGTGATTTTATTATTTATTGTTTTGGATATTTTCTTTACTGGTTCTTGAGCAGGGGGTTTGGGGGCGACAGCTCCCTATTTAGATCTCGAAATTGATTGTTACCGTTTCACCTGGATTGATTTCTCGGAATAGTTTAGCGTCATTTCTCCTGAATATTTCCATTATTCGTAGCAGTTGAAGAATAAATTTTTGGTGAGTGTGGTATATCATTCTTTAACAATCGTAATCTATTGTCGCTGTTGTGATACACCTTAGTTTGATGGTGCGAAGTTAGATTACGATTGCTTATTAGGTGGTCTGCAGATCTTGTCCAGAATTTACTTTTCGATTGCTTCGATTCATAGGATTATTTTTGGGAACTGATGTCTGATCTGTTCCGAGAAATCGGTTCCAATGAATGTTTGGCATAAAGTGCACTCTTACCGCGGTCCTAGTTGTCGATGCGTAGCTGAAGCGTATACTTTAAGATTTACCGGAAATATTAAGTTTTCGTTGACTTCAATACCGATCATTAAACCTACGATCTATTTTTTTTTCCTGTAAGAATGTTATAGTATTTTTTTATTTTATTGCTTGAAAATAAAGTTGCTATAAAAAAAGAAACATACTCAATTTAAAACTGGTCATTCCATTGGTTGTACAGTTGTCAGCAGAAATACTTTGCCAATGCTGAGTTTTTGTTAACTCAGAACGAGTGGAAAAATTTATTAATGGAATCTACTGTTGACGGCAGAAAAAGTGGTGAATTCGTTCCTAAATTAATTTCCTATACACCACTGAAAACTACCAGTATTAAAATTATACTATCTGAGGCGCCCAAAGGATGACTGCAAATCGATGCTACATTTTCATGACTTTTTTATCTACATGCATGTGTTTTTTATTTTTATTTAATTACGCTCCTTGTTGAATTACATATTCTGATTAGTTAAATCCACGATTGGAACAATTTAAAAGTTCTTTGAATTGGTGCTATGACACTTCCTTGTCCAAAAACACTCCTTTCTGTTCTAACATTTTTTCAATAGCACGTCAATATCCCGCCACAGTGTTTAAAAATATTAGCGTTATTTTTATCGATATTCTCAGTTTTAAAACGTTCACCTCTGGTCCATGTAGTTCTTGGTTCGATCCCAGCTCGCGTCAAGTTTTGGACAAACCGTGCGTGGGTTTTCATGGGTTCTCCCACTTTCTTCATTCCACCATTTCGTTCCTTTCTCATCATTATGGTCTCCTTTAGCCTAGCCGGCATATGCGTTGGACGTAAAACTTAGATTGCGTTTCATTTAATTTTTTTATCAATATTTTTCCAATCGTGTTGTTTTAACCAGATCACTTGCTGGATAATGAATCAATTTTACCTTACAACTTAGTTTCAAAATATTAATATTGTTTTATTGTTTCTTGATATTAAGTTTCTGCTTTCTTCTACCTGCGTAGTAAGCCCTGAACCATCGGAAACTGTAGAAACAATGTATTTTAGAAGGGATGTCATGCCTTGTGCTTCTGATAATTACTAACTCTATACCTTAATTCTTGCTATGAGGGAGTGCATCACACTTTTTCAAAAAGTTTGGTTTTGCTGAAGTGTGGAAAGTAGTTAACTGTTTACTACAATTTCGTTACTATTTTACCCCCGGCAAGAATTAAGTTTTTAACGTTTCACAGTTATACTCTGAATTTAAGGAAGACTTTGCTGACTAAATGAACGAAATGATGTAATATGATGCGAGGGAAGAGGAAAACTTCGAGAAAGCCCATGCATATGGTGTTTATGCGCCACAGTGCACTTGGCGTGTACTGGGATAGAACCAGAGGTGAGGACTTTGCCACTGATCCACAGCGCCTTCGTATAGCGTACAATACAGAGTGGCCCAAAAGTAGGTATACACTCCCGTACTGACCGGCTCATGACATTTTATACAATTTTCTTATTGTTATCCCTTCAGGTAGTGACTTAGTTTCTTTATTATTTGTTCTTAATCTCTCTTCACTCATACCTTAAGCTTGAACCAGACGGAAGCAAATAAACTAATTACCTTAATAAATTTAAAATGTCATACTTTGTAAGACTGTATACGTACTTTTGGGCCATCCTGTATACAAGAGTAGTGATAATCTTAGCAGTACAAAATACGAGTTGCCATAGAAGATGTAATCTTGGTTTCCGAAGATTAAGCTTTTACTGTTTTTTTATGGGATAGTTCCAGGGTTGGTTGGTTTAAACCAAAAAACTAAATATGTTCGTAAAAGTGGAAGTGTTCGTAAAATCTTGATGAAAACACACTTGTGGGTTATCACGTTTCACTCCCGTATATTATTCGTATTATGTTCAGACCTAAATTCTCCCAGAGATTATACTACTACAAAAGCAACTTTTGTTTTTTTAATGAATCTATCTTTTGTGATTTTTTTTATAGTTTATTATTGTTATGCAATTGCAATCAAAGAAAAATTCTAAATATTGTTTCGTTTTAATAATGATTACTATTGATAAAATACATCGAAATGCCGTACTTTTGGGGGGGGGGTGATAAAATACATCGAAATGCCGTACTTTTGGGGGGGATCATACAAACCCCATGAGAGGCATTTATTGAAATCAGAAGTATCTTCGGTATCTATTTATGTATAAATGGGTCAGAGCCAAAGTGAACTAAAGTAATTCTTACCTTTATTCACTTTTCTTACTTATATGCAAATTAAGTCGTTGTATTTCTTTAAATTGGACTAATAAAAATTTTAGTAAATTAATTTGGACTAAATTAGTTCTTCTCTACTCTGCAACATTTTGAAATTGTTCATATGTAATTCTGTATAATCGCTTCACTTGTGCAACTGTTTATCTTTTTGTCCTTCTGAAATGACTCTTGACAATTATATTAACAAGTACGTCAAGATCAGTATAACATTTTATTATTATTATTATTTTAAATATATATCAGGAGTCCTTCATGAGAGAGTCGGCAGTCCCAGTTTCGAGTTCAAACGGAGGGCAGTTTCTCTCGGATGTAAGCCGAGAAGCGGTTTGGATTCCGCGTTAAGCTTATGTGAGCTCTTTTAGCATAACCCGGTTGTTGCATAATAAGACCAAGGCAAAACAAACTTATTTCTGGCCATGTGTAATATAAATACATAGAGCAAATTATTTAAAAAAAAAAAAAAAAAAAAAAAACCTTTTCAATAAAAAACATGGTTTTTGCCAACCCTGGATAGTTCATAGAAAAGGAGGAATCTAACAATGCATCCAGCTCAGCAGTTTTAAAGGGATTATTGAAAGAAAAAAGTGGCAGAGTACACTGAAAGTGTTAAGGGAATTTAAAAAATTAGATACAGGCACGTTTATCAAATTTCATGCAACTAAGAAAACACCTGATTTCAGATGTTGGTTAGTTGGTTGGGTGGAAGCTTAGCGTCCCGTTCAGCAGCAAGGTTATATGGGACTTAGATCTACAGCTTAACGTGGGTTCTAAACCACATCAACTTCCACCGGGAATCGCTGCTGGGTTTCTTATGCCGAAGGCGCGTACGCTATCCATATTTGGCACAATTAAACTCATCCAAGTATTACAAAACACTCTAAGGAAAGATTTATATAAGTTTAATTTGTTGACGTATCGTTAGAACTACAAATTTACCGTACTATGAATAAAATTATATTTGTACAAAACCAAACTACAGGTCTCGTTATCCTTTGATATTCCTGCTGATAACAAACTGTATTTTTCCGCTGATGCAACTTGATTCAGTAGGTCCGATTTATTCTGTTTAGTTCTCATTGTAGATAATTCTAAAAAAAAAGATAGTAAGAGAAATTGTACTGCTTCTTGGAGGATTAGAAAAGGTCAATGGTATTTTGCGGATAGTGGTTTAGTGTGTAATCCCTCTCCACGAGAAAATTAACTACGCGTTTATCCCTCAGCATGGTAACACTGAACTCAGTAATCCAAGCAATGCGGAACTGAAACGTAGAACAAGTGAAGTCGTATGATATCAGGAATACCAACCTAAAAACACAAGGCCACTAGGTAAAACACACGGCTTATTCTGGTCGATACTTGAACAAGCTCACTTAGGTGATTACTTGTAATAAGTATCTTTGTCCAATAAATTTTCTTTAAAACCCAGGCATATTATACGAGGGAAGGTCGAAAGTAAAAGGATTTCTGCAATTTCTCACACTAGAGTTTGATAACACTACTTGTATCCAGCGCTGAATTAGTGTCGTCTGCAATACTTGTGTGCAACGTGTCACGTATTCCTGCGTTAGCCGGTGGAGTGTAGCAGATAGTTAAATATGGCAGCTCCATTGTCGATCTGCACCAAGGAGGTAATGATGGCAGTGATTCGCTTTTTGTTTGTGGAAGGTGTCAATCCTGCGGAAATTATTCCTCTAATGCAAGCGCAGTATAGTTTATCGCGAAGCAAGATATGCGAATGGATAGAATATTTCAAACAGGGAAGAACTTCGTTATGTGACGAAGATAGATCGGGCAGGCCATCGACGTCTACGACTGAGGACAAGTTGAAAGTCGTTGAGGGTATGGTGATGGAAAACAGACGAAATCACCAATACTTTACATATCTGTCATGTTTCAGCGTATTCCATCTTAAACGACTGGCTAAATTTTTCGAAAAGTGTTTGCAAGATGGGTCCTGAAAAAATTATCAGCGCAGCATAAGGCACAAAGGTTGGACATCTATTGTAAACATTTGGCCCGTTATCGTCGCGAAGGAAATGGATTTTTATAGCAAATCGTTACTGTAGATGAAACTTAAATCATCGGTACAAAACATGATGCGATACATCAACGATTGATGTGGTACAAAATTGGTTACATGTGCAACCGAAAAACTTTTTTTTTTCCGACGGAATAAATTAGAAAAAAGAAAAAGAAACGTGAAACCTTGAGAAAAGTGCGTTAAAGTGCAGGGAGATTATGCAGAAAAATGTTTGTTTTCTGTTATTACAATAAATGTACCTTTTCTAGTCTCTTTACTTTTTGACTTTCCCCTGTATATTGGAAAGGCGCCCGGATGCATTTTACAGCAAGAGAGGGAAAGAAAGTAAATTAATGTTAGGAAAAAGTATGTTCGATAACCATGGATAAAAGGCAAGAACATTCTTATTTGATTCTTAAGTTCCTTAAGTAAATATCTAAGCAGTAAAAAACAATATAAAGTTGATTTTTTGTTATTTCAGAAATCGCAAGCGAATGGCCATGTAACTAGTGCCAGCGAAAGCTCATCCGAGAAGCATTCTGAGAAGGCAGTGGAGAGGAAGCAGGATCAGGTGCAGTCGTCACCAGTGAAGGAAAACACAAACAGAAGCTCTGCAAAACAACAGAAGAAGGAAAATAAAACAGTTGAAGCCAAAAATAAGAAAAATGAGAAGAATCTTCAGAAGCAGAAGGAAATAGAGGAGATACCTGCGGATTTTGATGATGGTGAGTTAAAAAAGCTTACTCCTTTCCCTTAAGTGGAAATGTAAAAAAAATGTTCGACTGTTCCCATATATCACATTCATTATTTCAATTTTTAATTTCACGCAACATGTACTAGTATATAAAATGAAACTATTTTATCTAGAGTTAGCATATTATAGTCCTCTTTGAAATCAGTTTGTAGTTCATTGAAATTGCTGTGAACTGGTGAATAAATGTAGGTTCAAACAGCAGGCGAGTACAGTTTCATATATATATATATATATATATATATATATATATATAAACACCTCGTAACATTATTTCTTCGAACTACAATACTAATACTGACTCTCGCTTAGTCTGATGTCATTTCACTGTTTGCAGGTATATTTTTCTTGCTGTTGTTTATAATTTTGGCATAATCATTAACTTGTCGTATTCCTTGCTGGACACTGATGATCCTAGACACTGAGACAACTGTGGTTATAGATCGTTGGTTCATATTGTACCCTGAACCTTCACATATATTGTTTCTTAATTTCAATTAATTCTGATATTCCAGTTACTCTATATATACACATCTGGAAGTCATTTGAAGAAAATTTGTCGTTAGACAATCCAATTAAGTGAAACTCACACACTACTTGTGTTCGTTGTTCCATTTGTTCGCAGTTCATTAACTGATCTCCCACCGTGTACAAATTTCTTTTAGAAACAAAACGTACTGTTCTGCAACCTGTGTGTAAATACGTATTGACAATACTATGTGGAATAGGTGGATTAAGAAGCACGTGCCTTAACCCTACGAATCTCAAAGAGAAGGTGTATCCTCGAATCTATATGGTAGTTTTTGTCAAAGAAAAATTCCAACTAAATGTTATCATCTAGTTGTTCTTTTCTAGTTGCGATTACTTAATTTACCATAGTGATACAAAAAAAATGAATAAAACCTAGAAAATAGGGTAGTTAGTCTGAGGATCTCCCCCCCCCCCTTGGGATTATCTGGAATCATTTCATTCGAATATGAAAACAAATGTAATGTAAGTGTCAGAGTGTTATATGGTCAGAATATCAAAGGTAATTGTATCTCCCATGACTCTGAGTTAAATAAAGTATAGTATCTGGCCACACTGGCCAACCAAGCAACTGTTTTGTACTGTTGGCGGCAGCTGAATCCGGTTTCGTCATAGTAGCTACAAAGTATACTATAGCTTCCTGTAGAGGGAACGGCATAAATCTTGTGTTTTTGTATGAGAATACTTGCACGCTTTTGAACTAAGAAAATTTAAAGTAACTCCTTTACCTTTTAATTGTATAAAAATATTAAGTGGGTTCCAGAAATCCCCCTTGGGATTACCTGTAACCCAAAATAACATGGATTCCTACGGTTAAAGTAAATGTATAAGTACTGTTTGTAATATGGCAGTTGTTTTATATTTGACTTTTTGCACCATGCTCGAACTGACCGGATTCCATACAATGCAATTTGGGTTTTAGAGTAAACAACGTTTAGCAAAGTAACTCAGCAGCAATTTCCTCCACAAATTGTGTTTTACGGACAATTAGTTTGTCTTTCACTACAGTAGTGCTAGAAATATAGAACAACAAAGTTGTTAAATTTGTATGGAAAAATAAGATAAAGAAACGTGACTTGCTTTGTTCCTAAATTTAGTTCCTTTAATTGGATATATTCATCCGCACTGGGAACATCTAGAACATCAATTGTTTGCTACCTGATCTTCCCTTTTACATATCCAATCGAAAAACTACAATTGGAGATGCAAAGGAAAAGATCCACTGTTGCTGAAGATGTTTTCAGCGCGGATCCAATTAAGGGAAGTAAATTGAGGCGTAAGCGAAGTCTAGTTATGATTGTGTGCTCTATAGCTTCAGTCAGTAGGTAAGTTAGATTAAATTGTAACATCATAATATTAGCAATTAACATTCCAAAACTTCCCATTCTTATAATTGTAAACTGTAGAATGTTACATAAATTTCAGTTTTGCTTGTTGATTATTACTTTTAAACAAGCGAATTTCGTTTCAGTGTGTGAAACTACATAGACTTCGAAACTATGCTAATTTAATACCCAAACTGGAAGTAGTGCACCTGTAATTTCTGGTTGCAATAGAGGAATGAAATCGAAGATAGAATTTGTTTCTCAGACGCTGATCCGTATCGGAAAGCCATTACTCACTATTTCTTACTGTCTGATAGACACTGAAACTGAAAGTGCTGATAGACATGGCTGTTCTATAAGACTTCCAACACTTACACATAGCATAGTTTGGAAGTCTAAACAGGAAAATTAATTTTAGTTGGGATGATTTAAAGTACTGTTTGACGTTCACTGGTGTTAATGCGAGGAGTGATTCATAAGTGAGGTTACAAAGCCTGCAGGGAAACTAATATATATTATTTCATACAACCAACAAAGGTAATTACATATATATGGTTATTTTTCGACATAGGTCTCATATCGGTTGAGTCACTTATCGCATAATGGGTAAGTTTGAAGATTCCTTTCTGGTAAAAATCCTGTCCTTGCTTGTTAACCACGTTGTTACGAAGTGTTACACCTCCTCGTCTGATGCGAAGCGACGGCCTCCGAAGTGCTCCTTCAAGTCTAGCAACAGGTGAAAGTCGCTTGGAGAGTGATCGTCCTGTTGTTCTGAATCAGCTGTTCCACGCCAGCTTGTGTTCAAATCTGTTGATGCCGTGCTAGGTGGGCCACTGCGCTCAACGTCGGTTTTCTTTACCAGCCACAAACTTTCGACAACATTCTGTGACATGTTGACAAGACATTAGTCTTTTCGTAAACCTCTACCAGTTGGCGGTGAATTTCAGCCGCGGTTACATGTTTCGCCCTCAAAAATGGAATAACAGGGTGTCTATCGGTCACGAAATCAGAAAACTGTCATGAAAGTCACAAAATTTAGCTTTTGGGTCACGATTTTTTTTTAACTGTGCAAATGTAAGTACAGATTGAAAAATTTTGTTCTATAAAACGTCAAAATTCACCACCTAAAATGTCTATGCTCAGCTTTAGACGCTACCAAATCGCGAGCAAAATATGTTTGTATCGCATGGATGAAAATTCGGCCTAATTTGTAGCCAAATTCGCTCTTGAAAATGTTAGAAAATTTTATGATTTGGTAAAGAAAAGATCACGAAATTTCGTCTTGGGATTTTAATAGACACACTCAATAACTGAGCGGTCTTCTTCGTGAAACCGGTTTTCCAAACGAGTCACAATTTGTTTACCTACAACTAACGCCGTAGGTGGCGGGTTGCTGAAACTTCAGTTGCCAGCTCAATATATTAAAATTGTCACACTCTTCATTCCTCTATAACAGACGAAACTCCAGAAATATCGACCTTGCAACCTTGTTTTCTGATCCTCTCGCGTAGTGTGTGTCTGGTTTAGGTATGGTCATTTTGCAGTCAGGCCACATGCGATCTCAAGCGTAGCTCACTCGATCGAGGCCCGGTTCACTATCTTCAGTGAGGCTCGTGCTTGCTCATATTTGTCTCATTGGGGCTCGCGCTAACTCGGGCTCTGGCCCGCTATTCACATATAGGACTAGTTCTCACAAGGGATTCGAGGCTGATTGAATTCGATAACGGGGCGTTGGCTTTGTGCGACATGTACTAACTTTTTTTTACGGATTCTTGCGAACTTGCTTAATGGTTAATGGTGTTAGTACTACTCTCCAAATACCAGTAATTCTTTGTTGTATTAATGTAATCATTTGTTGCCTACAGGGCAGTGGCAGTCTGTTTCCCGGAAAGACAAGAAAAATCGTAAGAAGGATGAAGGCCAGATTGAGGATGCAAAGGACGCTGTCTCTGATAAACAAGGTAGGGAACTTATTTACATTATTTTTAAGAGCCAAGCATTATAATAGTGGTTATTTTGTTTGTGACATATTTTAAGAACATCTTCTGTTCTTTTCCTCTGTCACTATGTGCGTTAAAAAAAATAGCTACAAGAACTTACTCCTGTTTGTACATACAAAATGCCCAGAAAATAATTGATGATATTATAAGAAAATTGCAATTAATAATTTTCCGGAAAACCCCTACGTAATTGTTTTGTTCAAATACCGTAATACACAAATTTATATTTATTTGAAAAAAATAACAATGAACGTTCACTGCCTAGTAAACACTCAGAGAATAGAACAAGAGATAATATTTTACTACATACTTTCCCCAAGACTATATGCTTCTCAGAGCCCGCCTTTGAGCATTTGAAATTCCCGGTGATAACGTTCGTAGTAACTTTAATTTTTGAGAAAAACTGCTCATTATACTATCCCATTTCATATCCAGTTTAACTGGAATAGCTCGAAATAACCACTTATACGGTGGTTGCTCCACTACAAAGCTCATTTGGCCCGAGTTAAACATTATGCAAATTATCGAGCCATCACACTTTTTTTTTAAATAATAATAATAATAATAATAAATTGGGCATATTTCAGAAAGGATGTATACTAGTGATTCTACTTACTGCTGCTCTTGGCCAATGTTCCTGTTTTTCTTGACACTTGGTTATCATGAAAAGTCACTTGAAGCTCTTGACAAGTGTGACATAATTACCAAGCAGCTCGTCGTAACTTCGTTCTGTACAACTTAACAGTTAGCAGAGATCACATTCAAACATCAAATAAGTTCTCAGATTTTATGTACTATTTTATACATAATCATACAGCCAGAAGTAATAATTTCTACAGTTTTACATCAAATACCGTTTATGAAAACAAATCTACAAATCTTAATCGTCTTTGAACGTTACTGCGTTAACCAAACTTCCAATTTTATTCTATAATAGGAAGAAAGTGAAGTATCAGCCATGTAATTGATCGTAAAGAACTGGCTGCTATTTCTATTCTCAAATAGCTAGTAGGAATAAGCAAGCAACGAATTACTAGTTTTGCTTTGTACAGCGAACGATGATGTAGAATGAGCTCAATTCGATGTTATAATCCTATTGTTAGTTCGCTTCTGCCGTTGTTTTTCAAAGTGAATTATAATTTTTCGATATAATGTAGAAATAGACGTATACCATATCGCATTTCGTTTATTTAGCGTCTACCACATCACTGTCCCACTGGTATCTTTTTCGAGATGAATAAACCTTAAATTATTGAGTTCCTATCAATTTACGTGCTGTTCTTGGATTACTTCATACAATTGGAAATACTGTACTTTTCTAAACACTCCGTAATGTCGATACTCGCTAATCATTAGCGGGATAAAGTGAAGACAATTGGTGTTCAGTTCCAGTCACTAATGCGCACTTATATATTTACCCTCCCAAAACCCATGTCTCCATCATACAATGTTGCCAATTAATATTTTGTTTAATTTTTAAAGAAGTATGAAAAATTACTGAAGCGTTTAAGTGAGATAATTATTATTTTTTCGGTGTTAAATTAATGTGTACTATGTAAGAACTTATTTTTCTTCAAAGCACCATCATACAGTGTTGCTAACTACAGAATTAATTCTTCAAATTAATAAAAACTTCCTTGAGGCATTTTTCAAGTATGAGATTAACTTTCTTTCTTTCTTTTTTTTTTTTTCAATTATCTCATTCTTATTGATCCTCCTAAGAGTTACGAACGTAAGCTTGATAATATAATTCATTTTTGTTAAGTAAACCTTGATCGAGATTAAGTTTCGGTTATGTAAGAATTCTAAAGTAGATCTTTTCATTTGCTAAGTGGTCTTGTGAAGCAATTGTATCTTCTCAATGGTGTGCTTTGAAGTGAATAAATATTTAGATAAGCGTGACACTGCTAACTCTCAATTCTTCGTTTTTCTTAAATCCTAGTTTGCTACATTTCTTGCAGACATACCAATTTAGGTTTGTAGGCATTGAGAAATTTTGATTGTCTACATAATGATTTTTGCATTATTTTAGATTATATTCTAATTCCGTTAGTTTATTCATTTCTTTATTTCATATAACAGCGTATAATATATGAAATGAAACTTGATTTTCTTTCTATAGCTTAACGAGCGCGAAGGTTATAGTTGTGTAATCGAAAGATTGCATTGCATTAACCTAATTTTAAATTTTTGTTATCTACACGTAATATCCTGCGTTACATGTTATTCCCGCTGTTACTTGGCCTGCCAAGTGTTTTAGAACTGCAAACATTCCATGTGTACCTTTCATTGAATTGCGTGTCCCATCTCTGATATTTCAATTGAATTATCCAATGACATTTGACGTTATGCATCGCTTGTAAAATTCCATGTGGCATAATTTCTTTTTTTTTTCTTTCTTTCTTTCTTTTTTTTTACCAAATATTTTTTACTGAATTTTGAAAAGTTTCATTCAATCATAACACTAGTCGTTAGTTTAAAACGCAGCAGTGTCAGCTGTACACGACGTGAAGGAATTTGTTTGCATGATTATATTTTCTCAGTTAATATTGAAACAATAAGTGCTAGATTTCTACCACTTCCGACTGTAGTAGAAACAGTGAAGAAAGATAAAATACATTCTTAGAACTCTTAATTGATTGCAGAAAACAGCTTCTTACTATCCGTGAATGTTTTCTTATCTATATTGATATTTATCTATATTTTATTTATACTGATAAAAGTTAAAATCGGAGGTGGTTGATTTTTCGATTTCTGGCTTTAATACAGGGTTAACAGGTGGTACCTATTCTTAGAAAGATAAATCGATTAAGGAAAACTTCTCGCTCTGTTTTTGTTCTATGTGGATCAATATTGAAACCGGAATTGGTAGTGGATTTCTATTTTCTTGATATAGTAGGAAATTAAGGATATAGATGGAATACAGGGTGTCTCAAGTCCCGTGACATAGGGTAACTCTGTTATCAGAGTTAGAACAAAATGTAAGAGGGGAAACCATCTCCAAATATGTTTTCAATCGAAAGTGAAGACGATTTTTTTTTTTTTTTTTTTTAAATCGGACGAACCGTTTGGGTTGTACACTCTTTATACACCCAGTGTTAAATGAAAATGGAACGTTGCATTTACCTGGACCCACAACATAAGTGAATGAAGTTACTGTTTGAAATGTGGGCTTGTCATCGACACGTTAGCATAAAAGACAGTAACTTCATTCACTTATGTTGTGGGTCCAGGTAAATGCAACGTTCCATTTTCATTTAACACTGGGTGTATAAAGAGTGTACAACCCAAACGGTTCGTCCGATTTAAAAAATTCCTTTACTTTAGATTGAAAACATTTGGACACTGTTTCTTTCCCCTCTTACATTTTGTTGTAACTGATAATAAGAGTTACCCTATGTCAGGGAACTTTTAAGACATCCTGTATATTGGTAAGACGCTTAATCGTTGCAGGAAACTGCTTCTCACTTTCTTTTATCACTTTTATTTTATAGTAATCACTTCCAGGTTCAGGAATGGTTGATTCCTACCACTTTCGGTTGATGGATCACTTTCATGAATAAAATTTGTTCCTAGCTTCTGAATCTCCCCTTCCTGGCCAAAGTAGTAGTTCTTGATTTTGTGTCCCGCGGACGGACACGCGGACAGACAGTGCAAAGATATAAAGGAATTTCGCGTAGCAAACCAGACTCCTTAACAGTGAATTTTTGTTCCTTTGTTCTAATCATTAACAATGGATTTTGTTTGTAGGAACTGGAAGTATTAGCAAAGAAGGCACTCCTGCCAAGAAGAAGAAGAAAGCTAAGAGTGAAGAGGTAATGCCTGAGAAGAAAGAGGAAACTCCGTTGATTGACGTAAAGGAAAAGGAGGAAGGAAAGACCGAAGAGAAGGAACCAAAGAAGGAAAATAAGAAAGAGGAAGAAAAGAAGGACGAGAAAAAAGAGACTAAGAAAGATGGAGGTAAAAAGGACGCTGATGTTCAAGAAAAGAGCCCAAAGAAATCTGGAAAGGATAAAGAGAAGAAAGATGAAGATAACCGGAATGATAGTACCAAGTAAGTTTGTAATACTTTTTGACATCACATTTTGTTTGTGAGATTCATTACATCAAATGAACAATAACGCTTTCAATGAGCATGGACGACAAGAACTGAATGTGAGCGAAAATTAGTTCGGTAAAAAATATTTCGATCATGACATAAGAATCACAATATGGACTTTCGAAACTTTTATTGTTTCTTATCAGTGTATCTTCTACCTTTGCATTTCTTATTAAAATATGGTTATAGGTTCTGTCAGCCCGTTAAAGCCCATGTTTTGATATAAAAAACCTTGTAAAAAGGAAGAAAGATAGTTCAAAAACCACACTACGTGAAAATTTTTGGCTAAAGGTGTAATCAGTGGATTTCATGGTAAGTATTTTTAAACCAAAAAGTTCAGAAAATAGCATTGAACTTTCATCTTCTCTAAAGACGTTTTATATTGGAGCATGGTTTTTTTACTGATGGACAGAGGTTATGACATATTGTAATGGGCAGTGTAACGGTAGGAGATAAAATTGATAACGGGACTAAAGTTTTGAAACTGTATATTTTGATTTTCATGTCCAGTATGCTGAGGAAAAAAAAAAATCCAACATTAAATATGTATCCAATAGGTTTCATAAGAAAGGTAGTTTCCTTAACCATTTTCTGTTGAGTTGGAAAATTTTTAGTATCTTTCGCTCTTTTACTTACAATTAGCTTATACAGGGCGTATCAAATGTTCCTGGCTATCGTCCAACTCTGTTACGAGTAAAAGTACGAAAAAGTAGAAAGAGAGGGGCAAGTTGTTGGAAATCTAATCAGTCTAAAATGGAGGAATTTTTCCAATCATACCATCGGTTTAGCTTTCACACTGGTAACGCGCCCTATGTTAATTCAAAATGCAACGTTGCCAATTTATCTGTCTTCTTTGAGCCCTTACCGTACCAACAATAGAGCATTGTTGGTAAACTGATTCGAAGTTTACTAGATTCCCTCACACAACAATGTGTTCTCTGTGTCATTTGTGTGTACTCATAAGTTCCGTTCGAACAGTCTACTGAACTGGAAATTTCTCTTTTTGATTTAACTTAAGTCATTTTGCCAGTGTGAAGTCTAAACACGGTGTGCACGATTGGAAACAGTGAACTATTTTACGGGAAAACCAATTATTTTTGACAACTTTCCATATTTTCACTCATCTCTCATCATCACCGTCTCCTTTAGCCTAACCGGCATAACCGTGGGACGTAAAACTCAAAGATTTCATTTCATTTTTCGATACACCCTGTATAAGGTATTTATTATAGCCTTACATAATTTCGTATTTTGAAATTTTGGAAGCGTCCTGGGCTAGATGAGAAAAGCACAAGTGAGAAAACAAGTTTTGAATTTATATACTCTACAATAAGACTATCCTTATTACGACTTGTAGAATAGTGCTTTGTGGTCCTGGGCGCCATTCTTAGAACACCCGATATATACAGGGTGTAACGGGAGGTAATACAAATACTGCGGTAGGTAATTGTACGTGATTAGTACATGAAAAAAGTTCATGCAAACATATATCACGAAACGCCTAGTTTTCGAGTAAATTGGGGAAAAGGAGTTACAACGAAAAACACCATGTAAGTATTCACCGATTTGTTACTAATAGTATTATTAATGCAAGTAACATGTTTTGGCGAATGACCAGTGGTATGTCCTCAAACGCAGGTGGTAGTGCCTCCATAAACTGAAGGAAAGTCTGTCCATTCAGGTTATTGTCTAGGATGAATGTCCCCACAAGTACCAAGCACATAGCAAGTCGGCTGGAGGTCGGGTCTCATATGGCAGTGTAGAGAACATTCGCGGAGGAAGGTTTGCACCCATTTCCAGCCTGAACAAAGCCTTCATAATAGCGATGAAGAGAAACGTGTAGCCTTTTGGACATGGGTAACGCAACATGAGTACTTAATCCCGTACCTCATGTTCACCGATGAGGCTACTTTTACGCGAGATGCATAAATAATAGCCACAATTGGCATTATTGGTGTGATGCCAATCCACGTGCCACCATCTCCACAAATTTCCAGCACAGATTCTCGGTTAATGTGTAGTGTGCCGTAGAGAATGACATACTCATTGACTCAATTGTCCTAGACAATATTCTGAAAGGACAGACTTTCCTTCAGTTTCTGGAGACACTACCACCTGCGTTTGAGGACTCACCACTGGACATTCGCCAAAACATGTATTTGCATTAATGGTACTACTAGTAATAAGTCGGTGAATACATGCGTGGTGTTTTTCGGTGTTACTCGTTTTCCCCAAGTTACTCGAAAACTGGGCGTTTCGCGATATGTTTATATGAACTTTTTTTCATGTACTAGTCACGTACAATCACCTACCGCAGTATTTGCATTACCTCCAGTTACACCCTGTATGTAAATATAAAGTTACACACTGTTTATAGTGCATGAGCGCTGTAACCGCATCTAGTAGTATAGGACATATGATAGCGAGCTTTCTTTATTTTTTATTTTTTTAATATTTATTTTTGTGCGACGATAAAGGAGAAAAAGTATGGTGAATTCGAAGAAAAGTCTGATTCGAGATGGCCTCTAGATATCGAGAAACGGATTTCTGGGTATCAGTTCGTCCGTCCGTTCGTCCTGATGTTAAAGATCTTCATTCATCGAGAAGATGTACATGCTATTCAACATATCGAGACCAAATTTGTAGCTTAAGATTTTCATAAGATGCCTTAGGGGCACGTTTTGAATTTTCTTCCTACGTTCAAAAATAAGAATAGTTTACCGAAGGATAAGGATCAAGTTTTTCGGATTTTCTCGAAAAACAATTTTGTTCATTTTTCATAAATCAATGTCCCACTAACAAGCTTATAATATGGTATAAGTAATATTTCTAGAGCGGGTAGTTTATTGTTGAAGTGAGTTTTTCTCGGACGATTTTCTCAAAATAACACAAGTGGTTTTGTCCATATTTCATAAAAAATCTCATTAATAACCTAGCAGTAGCCCCGCGAGCCGAAACGGTAACGCTCTCGACTTTGGTGTGAGCGGTCCCGGGTTCGAGTTCCGGTGGGGGTTTTCGGTCGAAAAAGTGTAACAGCTTTCTCTGGCCAGCCATCTTGAGTGAGTTTCCCTGTGTTTCCTTCATTCACACCAGGCAGATGCCGGAATGGCCTACCATAAATGGTCACAGGCTGCTTCCTTCCTTCCCCAATCCTCGGATAGTGTGTTCGCCGAGGGACGTCATTTCCGTTAAAGTAAGGTTTCTGCTTAATGGAGATAGACATTTCCTTTAAAATATAAAATTCATGTCCTTCGATTATGGAAGGTAGTTTAGCAACCTTTCATCAAATGTTTCAATATTTACATTACACGATTCACCACAAAATTCGTTAAAAATTATCTGATGTCTCTTGCAGAAAATTTCTAACCATCCGTTAGATGCTTTGAACTCAGTTTTACCCACTTTTTAGCTAGCGATTTAGCGTATTCCTGTAATATAGGTCCGATATGCTGTAATTTTTAGATCTGACACTAACAAACTTCTCCTACATTATTTCATTATTGTCTTGGTTTTCAGTTTTCTTAAGTTCCCTCTTCATTTTTCAATTACTGCAGTTCTCAAAACGCTTTAAAATTTCCATATTTTTTTTAGAATCTCGTATACGGAGTTTCATCAGCGTTGAACATCTTCATGATTTGTTTTCCAGAACCTTGTTTTGTCAGTTTTCTCCTGCCATTTTTCCAACAACACAAAATTCTGTCGCTATATATATCTGTGGTTTCTAATTAAACTTGTCACATAATTTTCACAGGTTTCTAGTCAGAAACTTGTCACAATTTTCACAGGTTTCTTTTGAAACTAACTTAACATCATTCGCAGAGTTTTGCCGAAATTCAAACAAATGATAGTCCGACAGTGCCGGTCCGGGCTCTACGGTGAATGTATTAAAATCTTCCAGGCAAGTTCTCTCAATTTCAGACGGGTTGCTACAGATGTAAGCGGTCTGGCGTTGTTAGTGTAGTGTACAGCACGCTTTCTCTTGATCAGTTCTGACCGTTTCTTTTGAATTGCTAGGTGCACTCGCGAAACTTATCGTCAGTATAGGTCCCAGTCTATCGTTCTGCGTAGCGACAGCATCTCGTGATGCACGATGCCTTTCTAATCCCACGAAACGCACAGCGTAACATGCCTGGGCTTCAGAGTGAACTTTGCCATGATAGATTGTGCCATCACGATCTTAGGCATATTGTCTTAAATCATCCACTTTCCATCACTTGTGATCAACCGTTTCAGAATGGCTCGAATTCGTACATTTTAGTAGAGATTCATAGATAGAAATTCAATTCAACCGAGTATTGAATCAGATCATGTGACATCGAAACGTCGAGCTTCATTTTTGTAGCCAGCTTTTTCTAAGTGATTTAACACTTTGGTGGTGAATCTTTAGGTCACTGATGTTGTGATTGTTTATATGCCGATCTTGCTCGAATTTTGTCAGAATATCTTTTACTTCTGCTGTGATTGGTCGCCCACTGTGAGGAGCATCTTGAATATCCAAATTTCGAGAGCGAAAGTCTTTTGGCTGTTGTTTTTGATAAGTATTTTGTCCGAAAACAGCACAAATTTCTTCAGTGGCAGCATTCACGCCTTTATCGAAATAAAATAGTAAACATCACCATTTTACGGAAAGTTACTCATCTTCATGACGTAATACCTTACATCTGATTACAAGACTTTCAGCTTTTTTTTTCTTTCTTTCTTCCTTTTTACACTCTGCTAGCTTCAGCTGTCAGATGGCAAATCACGTTAAGCTTGTACCGCTGCGACATATACGCTAAGATTTGGGACACTAGCACGATTTCGTACGCAGAAAGCTTTATTTTTATTTATTTATTTATTTATTTATTTAGAGGACTCGATATAATTATTCAGGGTGTCCACATTGTGGAAAGTCAGGGAAATAGCAAATTGGTCAGGGAAAAATGGATTTAGATCCATTGTTCACTTACTGAATTTATGGAATAGTAAGTGTAATATCGGCGTAATGCTTATGTTTGTAAATTTACATTCTTTTGGATTAAAGTAAATTGTAAAAAGAAACAGAAGCGAAGAAAAAGAAGTTCAACTATGGAGAAAGTGGAGGCTGGGATTTTTTTTCTGTTTTTATATTTTTAAATTATTCAGTGGTCAGGGAAATCTGGATCTTTTGGTCATGAAAAGTCAGGGATTTTTTTTTCGCCAAATTGTGTGGACACCCTGGTATTACAATAAATATATAATTATTACAATTTGCCTTATAGAAATGCCATCTTTCATTTACTAGTGTAGAAGTTTAGATAAGAGATATCAATATCTGAAAGTAAAACAGTTGTATGGGGATGGGAAGCTACCGAAAGGAAATGAAAAGAAAGACAGGAAAACAGTCTGTAGTTATACGAGGAATAGTAACGGTTAGGTTAGGTTAGATAGTAAAGAATAAGAAATCTCCGTGGAAGATGAGACAACAGCACCAAATAAAGATAAATATAAAGCTTTGTGGAAATACATCAAAAGCAGAAATGTGTCTGATTAAGTAAGAATTAACACTCGGTAGCAGAAAGTGCACACACATGTTTGATGTTGCAATTGCTTGTTTTCCAGACTACCATCCACTATTGGTATTTACTATAATTACTTGTAAGTTTGGAACGATAGATTAAGATCTTATTGTTCGGGTGGATCATGTAGATTTCGAGTGCTTTATTTGTGTATTGTGTCCCCCTTAGATCTCCTGATGCGACTCCAGCGGAAAATGATGATGCCGATTCTAAGTCCAAAACTAAGAAGAAGAATAAGAAGAAAAAGAGTACAGAACAAGATGCTTCCAATAAGGTAACTTTGAAATTAATTTGTTAGAAAATTACAAGAGTGAAAAAGTGTGAAACTGGACAGAACATGGTAATGTAGGGTTATGGTATAGAGATCTTTCGATGCCTAGCCTTTTCTCATATGGTATAGCGTTCAACAGTTATAGGTGTTTACTAATGTGGTACGGATTGTTGTACAAGAGTTGTGAAGCAATCTATGCTGCGTAAACGTATGAATACTGACCTCAGGGAGCGAATTGGCGGCGTGATAGTTAGCACATGGGTGCAATACGCCAGATTCCCGACTTTCGGCTCAGTCTTGCACGGTCAGCGTATCAGAACCAACTTTTAAACTAAAGATTTTGTTACGAGATTTTCTAGTTTGTTTTTGTTAGAACTTATACAGCATTGAATCAGTACTCCTGTCATTGTACCAGGTCGAACCGGTCGGTAAGTACCAAAATCTGAAGGTTACTGTCAGTAGATATTCCTTATTGCTCAGTAATAGTAAATTAGTTATTATTTCATAGAAATATATTGTGGTGCGCTTCTAAAAGTTGTATTGTAAAGTTTTATATCTTGTAGGAAATGAATACTAAATATACGTATTGTAGTATCGTAAACAAAATATGTTAGCCTGATAAAATTGTAATCAATATACAGAGCTCTCAAGAAGTCACTTCAGATAACTCGGATCTTTTTTTTTTTTTTCCTTCTTTCGGAAATTACTTTATTTAGTAACACGAAATGTAAGACTTTTTAACTTTATTATTTTATCTTTTGATTACCAAGTAATCTTGGAGTTAACTTGGAAACACCGTAATGTTTTTCATTCCTTGCTATGGAAGGCAATGTGCCTAGTTTAAATGTCTTCTAAATGCATGCCCGTAAAAGTATCTAATACTATCGGGTCCAAAACTTGTTTTATTTATTTATTACTACTATTATTATTGAAGGGGAAAAAGTACAGCTTCGCTTGTTAGAGAAAGAAACTAATTTTTCGCTGCTCAACACTTATGAAGTATTTATTTCTGTAGAAGTAGAACGTAATTTTTTGTGTAAACACGTTCCTTAGGCCAGCACAGATTATCATCTGTCAATCAACTTGGTTGCATGTACTGCTTAGCGGGAAGTGGAAGGAGTTTTTACTATAGGAAATGAACCCAGCCATGAAGCCAGCGAGACGCTTTGGCACGTATGTGGAGCTGAATAAAATAGTTCTCAATTCCCTCCCTTCACGGAGGGGACGCTTCATAAAATTAGTCTATTTCATACTCTGAAAATCTGTTCTGTTCTGCGTATCCTGGTTCTTGTTTCAACTTCTAGACCTATTAGGGACTCTGCTAAAGGCATTTAAAATACTGTACCTGCATTCTGCTGAAAATCTGCTTAGTACCAACTGCCTTGCATTGTGAGAGAGGCTTCGTCTCCAAGAAGTTAAAAATCTATATAAATAAAAGTGAAAGTGACTGTGTTTGTGACTCAACTATTGAACCACCCGACCGATCTCGATCAAATTTTCAACATAGATGAAGTTCGAACCTGGGGTGGTTTTTGACTGTGTAACTTTCGGGAAGGGGAGGGAGAGAGATATAAAAATGATCGAAAATGACCAGTATTAGTGTTGAATCCTAGTTTTCGGGGTCACTGAGATGAACAGTGACATTTCCGATGCCGTTTAAATCCAAATTCAGCCCTGCAACTTGGAGAAGGGGCGAGATATATAAAAATGAACGAAAATGACCGACATCGGAGAGCGCTTTAGTAATAGTAAAAAGTGACTGACTAACGGAGCAAATTTCTGTTTTGTCTTATTGTAACCCAGCGGTGGGTAATTGACGGTAGTATAAACTAAATAAATGTTAGTATTGTCGTGAATTTTATGTCCTAATATTTAAACATATTTAATAGCTATTAAAGGAGCGAAGATAACTTTTGATGATAACTATTGACTTTAATTCAGAAATACACAGTGGCTCAGTGATAGAGGGCTCACCTCTAATACAAGATGTCCCTGGTTCGATCTTAGGCCACATGAGTTTTTGGTGGACAACGTCGTTCATGTCCGTGGATTTTCTTGAGGTTCTGACCTCCTTCCACATTTCCACTCAACAAATTCTTTCGTTATTATTTACTTCCATTAATCATCCTCCTTTAGCCTATAGGTCCTAAATAAGGAGCGTAAAACTAAAAGATCTAATTTTAATTTAGCACAAGACTGTGTCTAAATATTAATTAATGCCCAAGTTTTCAGTAGGAACTCTGATCTTCGTCAGCGACGTATTTCTTTATTTTAATCACTTTTTAGCGGTAAGCATAACTTTAGCACCAAAATTTTTCACAATAAAATTAAAGACCTTATAGTTCATTGGAGCAGCAACGTTAAAGAGTTTAAAGCTATTTTATTTGTTGTAAATTATCCATCATAATATGTTTTAGAATGTTACAAATAGGGGATGTTTTTTCATTATACAGTATGTTTCAAAAAGTATAATTCGATTTCAAACATTATTCGTAATTATGTAATTTATCAATTTTGAACCACCTTCAGAGAGAAGTAATTCTCATGTTTAACGTGATTTCTGGTAGTTGTACTAGCGCGCTTTCTTCACCGGTTACTTTAGTGTTCATCAGGATGGCGATTACACAGCAGAAATTGTGCGTTCTACGCTTCGCAAAGTGAGAGTCCGTAACAACTGTTCAGCGTGGATTTTGTCAACAATATTTTGGGGTGAAAGCTCCTACTGCTCAGAGCATTAGTTGATAGTATAATCAAATTCCAAGACATGAGTTGTTTGTGTAAAGGGAAATCCAGTGATAATTGAAGCCTTGGAAGCATTGGATTCCAATATGTTCGCAGAAGTTTGGAACAAATTTGATTTCCGTATGAACATTTGCTGTGCATCCCAAGGGTGCCGTATTGAGTTCCTATTATTTAGTATGTAAAAGATCATGATTAACTTTGTAATATAAAATTAATCTGAATTGTCTGTGTTCTGTACGATGGATACTAATTAAATTTTAAATCGAATGATTCTTATTGAACTATTGTATAATGGAAGTCATGAGATGTGATTAAAATAGAAATATGTGTTTATGAAGAAAGAAATAAACCACGGACGAAAGTGAAGGTTTCCAATTAAAAATTTCGCATTAATAAATATTTAGACGCATTTCGGAGTTTAAGTTAATAAACATTTGTTAATTCAGATAAGTCCCCCATGATGGTCAAGTGTCTAACATCATGCTTCCTGTCGTGTTCGATTACCCATTGAGGGGTACTTACCTCGATACAAACCTGAGAAATGGTTCGGATCCCTTTTATAGAGGGTTTTGTCTTATATAGCCTTCTGAAAAGGAACGTTCAACTACAAACGACAATAACTGCAGATAAGATTAATTTTCTTTCCGTAGGCAGCGGTTTTCAATCTTTTTAATTAACAACATCCTTTACGTAATGCCTACGACATCACGACACACTTTTTATTTTTTATTAAAATAGTGTAAGTTTAGTAGTTTCTATAAAAGACTGGAGGTGTTGACTAGTACACTCTCTCAAAATTGACTTTAACTAATTATTAAATGATTCATGATTTTTAATTTTGAAAATTCGCTACACACCCTATAAGACTGCACGACATACCTGTTGGGAACCATTGACGTAGGGGTTTAAGTTTGGAGAATTTTCTTAATTCGGGCAGACGCCTACGTGGTTTATCCGTAAGTTCAGTTCCAGTAAACTATATTATTATTTCAGTTTGAGAAGCAACGTTCTTTATTGAGGATTTCTGTAATTAACTTTTCATCTGACCAGATATCTCACGAATATTTTCGAATAAAGATTCTTAGAACACGATTAATTTTAAACAGGATAGAATAATCATTCTACAATATTACGAGGGTCATTTGAAAAGTTCTGCACACTGAAAGATATTGTGGAAGTAAATAATGTATTGTACAAAATACCTTTACCGGCCTTCAGTATGATCTCCATTCTTGCTTATGACAGCTTCCCAACGTTCTGGTAAATTCTGTATTCCGGATAGGATACCTTCGATGTTGAATGTCTGGTCACTCAGGTCACTTCACAGGAAGTTTGGTCAATTGTATCGAAACTTTTTCCACAGAGTGGTTCCTTCAATTTGGGAAACAAATCAGTCTAATGGGCTCAAATCAGGACTGTATGGTGGGTGGGGAAGTATTTTCCATTCATATTTGAATGTTTCTGCTCTTCACTCAGATCATGCGGAACACATCTCGCAGCGATTTTTCTGATCCTTAGCTTTTCAGTAATGATTCTATAAACTGAAGTGACACATTCTGGCCTCATATGCAATTCCGTCACATGATTTTCGTCGATTATCTCTGCCATTCATAGTCTCAGAGGGTAGTCTGTTGCAGTTGGTCTTCCACTTCTTGGGTTGTCCGTAGCGCAGGCTTTCCAATGTTCCTATATTTCCTGCATTTTAACGAAATCTATATTTTTTGTGGCATAGCTACTTCCACACCTTATTTCCTTATATTTTTACAAGTGGGTGGTTGGAGGGCCTTTTGTCTCCACAGTAGGGTGATTAAATATAGACTTTTCTGTGTTTTGTCTTTTTCTGCTTATTGTCTAAAGATAATTACATAAACAATATACAGTTAGCGTAAAAAGTATTCATACTCTACAAAATGGAACGAAAAATAAACATACTAAGAAACTCGTATAAAATTTTTCAACGAGATAATTACCATTTAGTTTTATTTTTAGTAGAATGTATGTTCATGTAACAACTGGTCGTAATTTCCATATTATTATTATTATTATTATTATTATTATTATTATTATTATTATTATTATTATTATTATTATTATTATTATTTCTATCTATTGGATAACTGAAATGTTCCTTTCTGACAGCTTCACGAAACTTTGTTTTCATGATTTCCTATATATTTTTTTCATTAGCATTGGAAAGCGTCGTAGCGCTTATACGGCCTTCACGGAGACTAGTTGATCACCGTGATACAGTGCTGCGATCCACTATACTATTTCCACAAACCTCTCGCAAAGCATTGTAAATTTCATTTGGATTATTTCCACGTAGAGCTTCGATTTTGATACAGGAAAACTGGTTACTATTTGTAATTCGACCTGAGTCGGGTTAATCTTCCATTTTAACAGTGAATTTCTCACAACATAGCCACGTGAACAAGTAAACACAGACACAACCGTTAAGCCTAAACTGTGACTCACAACTGACATAAAATTCAACTTGATCACACCACTCAAACCGTCGTGCATGCGCTGTGTCCAAGACTTTTGAAATGACCCTCATATTAGCGTTTAAAGTTGAAAGAAATTGATACACATACCAATCGGTAGATGTCATTGGTCTGAATAAAACTGTATGTTTGAAAAATCTCATGCGTAGTTTTTGAGAAAAACTTCTTTTAGTAAATCTTAAAATTGATACTACCTAGGTATACGGTGACCACGCCACTTACTAAGATGAAACTAGCATTGAAGTATACCCTCATCAAGCATGTAATAAATGACACTAGCATTGAAGTATACCCTCATCAAGCATGTAATAAATGACACTAGCATTGAAGTATACCCTCATCAAGCATGTAATAAATGACACTAGCATTGAAGTATACCCTCATCAAGCATGTAATAAATGACAATAGCATTGAAGTATACCCTCATCAAGCATGTAATAAATGACAATAGCATTGAAGTATACCCTCATCAAGCATGTAATAAATGACACTAGCAAGACGACAGTGCACGGTGTGGTTATTGATTATCAAGATTTTGATTATATCTTATAACTTTAACTTTTCTAGGAGCCGCGATGGTTCGGTGGTAGATCGTTCACCTCTGGTTCGATTCCAGCTTGCGCCAAGTGAGCATTGTGGTGGACAAACACCGTGTGCGTGAATTTTCTCAGGCTTATCCCGTTTCAACCCTCTTTCTTCATTCCAACATTTCATTCATTTTTTCGCATCACCGTCTCCCTTAAGCTTCGGTGCATAAACATTAAACTAAATTTTTCATTTCATTTTTTTTAAATTCTAATTTTTCTTTAATATTATTCAAAGATGACTTATAACAGTCGGATAGACACCAATCAGAACAAAATGACAAATTCTCATCCGTAATTTTTCGAGAAAAACTAATCTTGTGACTGAGTGTGTCGTTCGTTCCCAAAGAATAATTGATAGTTTTTATTCGTATCTCAACGAAATAGCTTTAAAACAGATGCTAAATTGATTTTCTTCTAATTATTTCCTATTTGAAATCAACTGAATTTGAGTTTTTTTTACAATATTCCAGATGGTATCTGGCAGCTTGTGCTAATGAAATTTACAGTATTCATATAATAGAGAAATTCTAATTACGTTTTTTCGCAATTATGTATTTTCGCAGATCTTGCGTAGTATCATGAGGAAGTTTTAACATGTACACTGGGAGAAAATTTGTGTAGAAATTAAGGAATGTATTGTCACAAATGGGTTCTACTCTCCATTAAATTTAGTTCATATTTTATATAATGAGCGTTGTCAGTTTAATACAATATTTTTCGATGTTATAGTAAAATGTGCAAAATATTTGTTTATCGTAGACTTATGTACATTTTTTTTTTCTCCTCAAGGTTGCGGATGAGCAACCTACTGAGAAACCTTCGCAAGATGAGGTTCCGCCTCCAGCTTCTGAACTAGTCATTCAACCTGAGGTTGCACCAGAAACTGAGAAGAAACCAGTGACCGAGCAAGGTAAGACATTAAATTATCTTTTTCCATATTGTTTCGGAGAACATGTCTTATTAATACGGTTGCCAGATATTTAAAATCAGACAGGACATAATCTCCTCACCGCTAAAACTTTCCTCGATCACCTGTATTTATGTAGTAATTCCTATTATATTATATAAGGAGAAATTGTATATATTTGGGTATCCAGAATATAGCAGGTATAGTAACACTTGAGCTGCTTCGATTTGAGCCTTATTCCTTAAAAACTTGCTATAGAGTGTAGCACACAAACATGTTTGAAATTCACTGTAATCACTTTGTGTCTATAATATGTACAAATTTGAAGTTCTGCTGTCACTGTATCAACATGGAATTTATTTCTAGCATCTTGCCACAGAAATTTCATTTTTCAAAATACTTTGACATTCAGCATTGCAGTTGAACCCGGAGAAAATGAAAGAAGCTATTATAATGAGGAGAAGCTATTACATTACGAAGGTTGTGGAGTAAGTCGTGGTATCCGAGTAATATTTCGAAAATCGAAGGCTGTATTAAAAATGCTACATACAACTGAAAGAATTATTTTACCCATAATGGATATTTTTTAGTAGGAACCACGAAAGAGAACCTAGGCAACCCTGTAACATACATATATATTAATGCACATGTTACAAAAACTTCTCATTATGGTAACCCTTCAAAATAGTAATGTCAACCTAGTAATTTTTAACGATATGCAAATATGAACGGAAAATGCAGACTGCGGAAGGAAGCCTGACACCAGTACTTTCCCTCTGGTCAAAAGAAGGCTCTGTGTTGTACTGGATGAGCACGGAAGAGCTGGGAAAACAATTGAAGCAGTCGTGGTGTAAAGTGACTAGTGACTAGTGATAGTGACTAGTGGCATAGCGATCGTACACCGAAGTGGCCGTTCTCCGGGGAAGACATGCGAGTGGGTGTCAAAGGAATAATACTCTGCCATATCGAACTGTCGCAAGATGGGTAGCAGCCTTTCAGCGAGGACGCCAAGCAAGCAGCGACATACAACGGTCAGATCGGCCTGTAAGTGTGCAGACTAGTGTGCTACCTGCTGTGTTGCAACATTTGTTGGGGAACAAGAAACGATGGACGCTGTGTGTATTAGAGACGGAGACTGGGATTGAGAAGCACACCATAAAATTTCGAAAGAAGACCTGGACCTACGTAAAGTTGAATCGAAATGGGTTCCATATGCCTTCAAGGAGGTTTGGGCACGATATGCAGTTTGTTCCGTTTCTCATCTACAGCGCTATGAGAATGAACACAAATCATTGTCTTTCCAAGATCGTCGCTATAGATGAATTCTGGACCAGGACGTATGAACCTGAGTTGAAATCGCAGTCTCCAGAGTGGTGACATCCAGGATCATCACGTGGGCAGAACCCTCGCCCACACGATTGATGATGATTATGGCATATGACACAAGGAGAGTACGCGTGTCATTCATTCCTCATGGCACTACAGTCATATTAGCGTATTAGAAAGACTTACTACAGTGACATTTTCGACGTAGCGTTAGGGAGAAGCATCCTCATCTACTGTATAATACAATCCTATTGCACGATAATGCAAAGCCATATAAGGCAGCTTATGTACGGGACCTACTGCGCTGATGGGGATGGGAAGAGTTGGAACACCTAGCGTATTCACCGGATTTGTCACCGTGTGATTTTGCTCTCATCCCCAAGGTAAAGAAACCACTGCGTAGTAGACGATATGCGACCCACGTGGATATTGAGAATGCTGTGTATCAACAGATCAACTATTTCAGACATGGTGCAGAGGATGGTATTCGACGTCTCCCACATCGATGGCAGCGTGTTGTGGACAATGCGGAAGATTATTTTGAAAGTTTGTTGTAATGAGACAGGATTCTGTAACATGGACGGCACCGTGGTGTGTGGTACATTATTTTGCGGGTTTATCATGAGTTTTTTTTTTTTTTAACATGTGCGTTAATACATATGTATGTTACAGGATTATTATTTTTTTTTTTTCCATGATTCCTACCAACAAAATATCCCCTTTCAGTTGTACATAACACATTTTTAATACATCCTTCAATTGTCGAAATATTATTGGGTTGCCATGACTTACTCCCCATCCCTTGTATTTTGTAGTAGTTTTGAAGTTTGTGGAGCATTCCTTAAATGAGTCTACACTTTTTTCTTCGTTTGACGTAACTTACATTAACTTCTCAGATAACTGTATTTTCTTAACCAAACTATGTTCTTCATAGAATTTATCCAGTTTACCAGTAAGATCCTCAGTTTTTAACAGGAACTATTTTTAAGCCACAAAAGGAGAATAAAAGGTGTCCGGTTTACTTACGGAGAACATCAATTTTGCTCTTTCAAAATTGGACATTCTGGCAACCATGCGGATTAGTATAGTTTCAATATATGGCATTCTGCTTTCCTTGCCGAACCACTTTCCAGGTTCTTCTAACGTTAATTAGTCTTAAAATTGGCCATAGACATTCTCAAATATTCTTCCATAAATAAATTCTAAATTATGTTTACATTCCTGTTTTCTACATTATTACACTGACTGCCGTTTGAGTATAAGACAACTATTCAAGCTTCTTACATTAATTGTGTGTTCTTCCATGAACAAACTCGACAGATACTCACCTTGTTCTGATTCCTTTTGGGTTTACTTACAATAGTTTTTATAGTGGCTTACATTAACTATATTTTCTTTCGTATTTTCCGCCCATTAGAATAACGTTCCACATTGGAACTGCAACTGACGCATGCCTATTTCTCAGTTTCCTTTAGCAATACAACAAAATCTTAGGAAGATATTTCTACCTAAATCAAAATAGAGTGAAAAATACTGCAGTAATTTTGATATTAGAAACTGCTTTTATAGTATTCACTATTGGTAGTGTCTGTGGTTTCCTTAACAACAATACAATAGTGATAATATTGATTCAAAAATCATAGATTGAGGAAGAAACATACTTCTGTTGTTTTGGTGTCTCTAGTAAATTTAAGAAAATGTAGGATTCTAGTGAATTGTACGCATAGGAAGAATAATTTTATAGAAAATAATTGAACGATATATTAGTACCCCTTTTCCCTATAACGATGCATATTTAAATTAATATTATTGAATAATTTGAATTAATATTGATTAATTATATATATCTATATATGTAATATGTATCAGAAATACATTTCGGATGGTGCAGTCGTTATTTGTGCGAGAAATTTAAACCTTCCTTGCCATTTTGGATACATATTTTAAAGTAGTATGATAAAGCTCAGCCGGAGTCAAGTGCTAATTACGTTTCAAAATTCATTTCAAACGGTTCAGCTGTTTTTCTTTGCTGATGAGATATGGTCGAAGTCATGGTTATGTATTGAGAGAAAAATTAGAGACATTGCTTTATGTAAGGCAGGAAAGAAATCGTGGCCCAACCGGAAATCGAACGGAGCCCTTCCGGTTGGTATGTAAACTCGAGTAATTGTCTGTAATAATAAAGGTGTTTATTATAGGAGGAATAAGTAGAACATATGTTTAGAAGAACTTATTTTGAAATAAGATAATACACTTCGGTAGCTGGACATAATTGACAAGATGGCATTATACCGTATTTATTTCTCATTACTTCTCGTTTTGCTTCTCACTTTTTGAGCCTTTTAACTTACTGGTACGATAAACCGAAGATCGGTGTTAGATTTCCATTTCAGTCTCTTAGTTTTTTATTTTGTTAGTCATGGATTCGCACCTGTGGAGAATATGTTGTAAGGAAAATTCTCTAGATTCGTTTCACTTGATCATATAATAAACGTAGGTTAAATTACTTTCCTACTTTTAGGTAACCACAATGTGTCATCGCATTTTAAAGCAAAATTTTGTATTTTTTATTCTTCTGGATATGTTCCTACCTTTTATATTTAAAGTGATATTCTCAAGCGTGCTGTTTAAAATCACCCTCCCGGCGGAGCTCATGTGGTTCGGATTCCACGTTAATCAGTATGTCCCGTCTCATATAACCTCGCTGCTGAAAGGGACGTTAAACTAAAAAAAAAAAAAATAAATAATTAAATTCACCCTGTAGATGCGGTTAATATGTAACAAAAAAAATCATAAAAGGAGTTGTAAATGAGAAGGTTTTTTTTTTTTTTTTTTTTTTAGTTCGGTTTATTAGTGCTGGAAATATACAGATTTTATCAAAATAATGAACACCTTAAGAAAATGCTACGTACCTTCATAGTACAGTGTGTAATCAACGTTAGCCTAGGGAAGAGCTCTGATTCGCCGTGGAATTGAAGGATATAAATCATGAATACTTTCCATAGAAATGTTGTGCCATTCGTTAGCAGTACACAGCTTAGTTTCATCAGCAGATTGTGAGTTCCAAAACTCACCACAGATATTCAATAATGTGGGAATCTGGGATTTGGGTGGATCAGGGGAAGCGTTCTAGTTCATCTTTATATTCATGAAACCGTACTGCAACAGCTCCAGCAGTGGGAATTGGTGCATTGTCATTTTAGAAAATCATTAGCCGTAAACATCTGGAACTGGGATGTACGTATGGTCACATAATCACTGGCAGTACGACGTCCTGTGAGCGTAATAACAGGACCCATGGAACATCTGGAAATTGAGTCAAACAGCATAACAGAGCGACCGGGATGTTTCACGGTAGGGAGGAATCGGTTTGGAGCGTAAAGGTTCTTTGGATGTCTCGTATACATAAACACAATGAAACATCTGTTTTCAATAATATTTACATAATTTTAAACCTTACATATTTAGCTACTTTCCTGCATAATTATCACTTCGGTCGATGCATTTTCGAAGGCGCTGTAGCAGTGTTTTTATGCCCACATACCAGCTTGCCGCCATGTTTTTCGAGGAAGTGTTGAACCTAATTTTTCACATCATCGTTGCTCAAGCGCGTTCCGGCCAAATGTTCTTTCAAGTTAACAAATGCTAGTCACTGGTTTGCTCAACTATCGGAAATCAACAGACTCTCCCTCCTCTTCTTCATCGTAAATTTCAGTACGACCAGCTGCCAACTCCCCGCACCACTTGCGGACGTTTTTGACATCCTTGAATGACTCGCCATATACTTCCGTCAATATTGAAATGTTTTTCGGTAGCCAATAAATAGTCGGGATAAGCCTTTCTCCAATTTATTATAAAAATAAGTTTTTGTAATGAATTTACAAAGTTTATTTGTATCCTTAGCACACAGCAGTGGCTTTGGATATGTAAGGTTCAGTTAGGTTTGTACAGAAACCCCTTTGCTCGTGGCAGGCTCGGGAGGCAGGTTGTAATTAGGATATCTCCTTTTGCGCAGGGCTGCCTCCAGAGATAGGATTTGATTAGGAACTCCCTCGTCCAAAGTAGAGTGACCGCAGGAGTAGGTGTTGTAGATTAATTGATCAGTCAAGAACTGATACCTTGGTCCTTTTGTAGTCCACTTTTATGGGTGTCCTCTGGAAGGTTCGTCCATCTTTGGTTTCCTCCGGACCGGTTTCGTATCCTCCTGTTTCCTGTGCCTTTTGCGTTCAAAAACCGAATAGCTGCGCGAACTTTAGCGCAGAGCCAGAGCTCTATTATGAACAACCAAGCAAAGATTGAGCGAAGGAATAGAGGAAACAACAAATAGTTTTTACCAACAGCCGCACAGACAGTTTCCTTGCGTCTCCAGCGGTTTGGAGATCTTACTATTAGGAATACCCTCGTGGTTGTCGCGTACATCTAACATATTGATCACTTTAGGCACACTTGCACCAACTAACCGCGCACTCATAATTCAAGAGATCTTGCATCACCATCGGCTGTCGCGTCAACACACATTTCCGTTTTACCCCATCTGACGTAAGTACAACGATCACATAACACATATGATACTTGGTACTTACTCATTAAATGTTTCAGGTGTCTGCAAACTAAAAACCTATATTGCTTTGGGTTTGTAAAGGTCTGTAATATTCTGAAATTTCATTTTCAGAATCAAGAAAAGAGGCACCAGTTGATGTTGAATCCAACAAAGAAAATGTGGCCTTTGATGAACTGGGAGGTAAGTACAATTTGATTATTAATCTCCAGAAGCAGTAAATATGTACCTGCTTATGCCTAACACAAGTGTGTTGATCTACTCTGAAAGTATTGCGGATGAGCTTGTGAAGAATAACATACGCAGTTTTTCAAACCACTATTTTTCATTGCCGCCTATTAATATTTTAAAAATCATTTTGGGTAAAGAAAGCACGCTTTTCTTGTTAATTTTTCGTGACTCACAATATCAGGGTAATCTTTTTTCACTTACAACAATGAAATGGGTTGTTAATTTTTAAAAGAAAATAATTTTCTACACAGTCAACAAGTAATAAGTTTCGAAAGAAAGAAAAAAAAGTTCAATATTGATAAATGTGAATCATGGTTTTATGTTGTAGATACTTTTCAGTTTTAAACAAAACAGTCTTAGAATGAATCGCGTATAATTTGAATAAATTCTAATAAGATGAATAGGATACCAAAGTGTATAAAAGTGAGTCTTAGCCCTGCAGTGTTCCGGTACACAACACAACTGTATTTATTACACTGCAACGAAAGCAGGTTAACATTCATAGTATATTGAATGGGCTCCTCGAATTATTGGACTGTCTGCAGCCCCCTTTCTTCCAGTTCCTCGATTTCATCTCATGTCCTTAGAGACAGAAGTCAGTCACTGCCATTTCCGCCTCCTGGTGATTGGTAAAGCATCGTGATTTCAGGAAGTGCACCATGGACCGGAACAGGTAGTAATTCGAAGGAAAAAGGCGAGAATTATACACCAGGTGTGGCATCAGTTCAATGCCATTAAGTTCCTGCTTTTTCGTTTTTTTCGAGCTGAGACATTTTGCCAAATTTCTATGCCGCGTCGGGCACACGTGACAGACATTCTTAAAAAAAAATAAATTAAAAAGTCACTTCATATATCGTAACTGTCACTTTACGTGAACAAATACGATAAAAAAAATAATAAATTTATTAGAAGGAAATGGAAACTTGTGGTGGTAATGGTTTCTGAATGGAAGGAATTCTCGGCAGTCAACGTGTTAAAATTTTACTTCAGTAGTTGCTGCAAGATATATGATGAATAACTCATGTATACAGTCTTGTATTACGAAGTAGTAGTTTTATTTAGTTTGTGCGCTGTGCGCTGACCATTGAAGAATTCTCTCTCTCTCTCTCTCTCTTTCTCTCTTTCTCTCTCTCTCTTTCTCTTTCTCTCTCTCTCTCTTTCTCTCTCTCTCTCTCTCTCTCTCTCTTCTAGTTGATTTTGTATTACACAAACCTACATACTCCTTTCTCTACTATAATGCTGGTTTAATAGAGTTCGCTACAAAATACAGACGTTGAAGTTGTAGGCTTTAAACTGATAGTATACCTAACATTCAGGTACGTTATATATATATATATATATATATATATATATATATATATATATATATATATATATATATATATATATATATACTGTAGTTGATACAATGCTGTTGTTAATTGCTCGAACTGGAGAAACGGTATTCCACTATTTTATAACTATATATATATATATAGTTACATTTTGCGTACTATTGTTTTTTTCTTTCTTTTCAGTTGTATAGAATTCTATCCTGTAACTAGAAATAAAAGAAATAGTAAAAAACTGTTCCCATACATTTTGGCTTTCTTCTAACACTTAGTCATACTATTTAGCATCACGTTACAATAATTATTATAGCATAGAATATAAAAATGCTATCAAGAAGGATACATTTATTCTTTGTATATGTATAAAATATTGTTCGATTTTGTTTTGCTGTAAACTCTGTATTTCGAGCCTACGTTCATTGTTGAGGAGGCTATCCACCCGCTCTAAACGACCTTTCTGGATCTGCTAGTGGCGCTGACACAGAACTGAAAAAAAACCTTACTTCTCGAAAGTGTAACGAACTGGGCTTTGTAGAAAAAGTGCAACACAGTTTATATAGTCTTATCAATTATATTAATTGTCCTTACTAGAGTAAAATTGGGATGAAATTCTTAACAATTGTAATTCCCTTATTCAGATGGTCTAAAACTATAACAAACTCCGTTTCTTGGGCAAAATTTAAAAAAAAGCACATACTGAAACTGATTTAAAATTCAACTACTTCTCTAACACAAGATAAGATTCCTGTTTGAGTTTAACAGATTTTATCTAGATTATGTAGCTACTACCTAAATTATCATGTATATTAACAGTTGTTTATATTTCTCCAAAACCTACATTTTCTATTTACGTCTTATTGATTTTAAAGTGTTCAGTAAAATAACATTAAGTTTTTTTTCCTCTTATGCTTTGATGTCCAGTTAGATAATTTCGAGGTCTCCTTACTGTTGATTCTCTTACCTATTCTTGGTTCTCACCTAAATGATTTTCACTTGTGTGTGTGTTCCTCTCCTGTGTCAGTTTCCCCTGTGCGGTTAATAATCACTATATACACACACACCACTTTCACTAAACACTACATTTTTCTATAATACACTTAAGTGTCATGTCGTTAAAGCACGTTCACTGATATATTTCTTTTTAATTGATTATGGCTGTATTTGTTAATGTAGCTGTATTATTCATTGATCTCGGTTCATCCTGCACATCAGAAACGGACTGTGAGTATCGGCATGAGGCCCAGGATTCACTCGGAGCACTTAGTGTGGGCCCTGGTCAGTTGTCCCGCCGCCGCGTACACCCGGACCGAAAGTTGCACGCTATAGTAACCGAATCACAAAGTGGCTTCGAGATTCCCGAGTTTTCATGTCTCAATTTGGGATATTATTTTATGTAGTTGTTCTATTACATTGTAATGTAAATTTTTCTCACGGCTCCAAATGACACTCATTCGATCCACCATCGCATCACAGACACGCTCCCAGTTCCTTACCAGTCAAAAGACCGAGAATGCTCTAGGCACTCACACACCATGTAATGATATGAATGAAGGAAATGGTGGAATGAAGAAAGTTGAGAAAACTGAACCCCGAGGAAATCCATGTACACGTTGTTTTTTCATTATGAAGCTCACTTGGCGGGAACCGGTATCAAACTAGAAATTCCACGTACCAGAGGTGATCGCTCTACCACTGAGTCACCACAACCCCAAATAGTACGTGTTAACCTTTTGGGGCCCAGTCCATTTTTTCGCTATGTAAAATGCTTGGTGTCCAGTTGATTTTTCGAAAAAATGCAGTTTTATAGTTATTTTCAAATGTTTGTATCTCTTTCCCTTATTGATTTAGATAAATCAGGTCACACAGTTATGCACCAAGTCTAAGGGAGACTATGATAATGAGATGGATGATAATAGTGGAATGAAGAAAGTAGGAGGAAACGGAAGAACTCAGAGAAAACTCAGGTACACCACTTGGCGTTAACTGGGGCTGAATTAGGGAGGGACCACACTCACCAGAGGTGAGAGCTCTACCATTGAGCCACCTCGACCCCCAGAGCGGAAGAGTTATTCATAATAGATATAACTTGTGCTCATTGACTTATGCATCGCTTCAGGGGGTCGGAAAATTGAAAATTTCAGTATTGTGAAGAAAATATAGGATTTACCTCCAGCAAAGTATATATGAAACGGTGACATAAAGCGCCTTAAGACTTTTATTGAAACCTTTCCAGCTGTTAGCTTTTATGTCTTTCAGGCCCGCGTGCCCAGAAAAAGGCGGATACTCCGAGAATACTCTACAAAAAGGGGAATTAACAAACCTTAAATCTAGGTAGATGTAAATAAGTCAGTAGTTTATTGGTAGACTTTTCACCTGACAGTTGGAGTGCTTTTTACTTTTAAGTCAATTTCGCTTATTTACAAGTGACGTTGGGGCGTACCTGGACCTACCCAGCAAATTCAATAGACTCATGCTCAGATGAGTTAACTATCAGACTGTTTTATCTCAATAATAGTCCGTGCTCATCAACACCTCGAACTCATTTCGAATTTCATCTGAACGTAGATACCACGACATGCCATACTTTCACTAGACACTTCAATACTCGAGGTATAAAAATCAATGATTTCTTAAACCAAAAATCACGATATATATGATATGAGGATCATATCATATATATCATATATATATGATATATATGATATGAGAAAATGTTAGGGCACAGCGAAAACTGCGACAACGAGGTACCATTTTGCTTCTTAACAAAACAACTTTCACTATAAAATGATAAAGCAGCGCCAAGAGCAGGAGGGGAGAGCGGACATAAGGTAAAATATATTCTTTTGGTCCTAGCTTGCGGTAACAAATACATCTGCAACACACTTGATAAGATTCTCCTGCGTTCTCATTATGCGCTTTTTCATCCCTCATTTTCCTCCGCTTTCTTCCACACCCCGTAAAAGCAGGGACGCTTCTTAAATGTGATAGACATACCAGATTCTTAGAAACAGAATTTGCTTTGAAAAACTTGCATATACAACTTCGAAAATCGATTGTGTAGCATGGCTTTTCTTTTTAAGGAAAACCTCAATTTCCCTGCCCTCACTCTTCTAAAGATTTTTTTTTTCGCGAAACAACAAAAGCAGTTACAGTAAATGTGACCAATAGCATGAAGTCCGATAGAAAAATATGAATGATATGAATGCAATATATATATTTAGTCCCAAAGAATTGGCATGGGAGTAACAGTTCATGGTTATTTGAGGTCCAAGAGTTTAAAGCTAATCTTAGATTTTATATATATATATATATATATATATATATATATATATATATATATATACACACTCACCTGACAAAAAATTAGTCACCCCTCAAGAATTCGTGAACAGCAGTAATTAATAGCGTGTAACATCACCTCTGGCTTTGATAACCGCCTGGATTCGGTTTGGAAGCGAGTCTACAAGGTTTTGTAGGTATGTCACATCCAGTTGAAGCCACTCGTTCAGGATTTGATCGCGCAAATCCGCCAAACTGCGTGGATGCCGATTTCGGCGTTTTACCCGCTGTTCCAACATGTCCCACAGATTCTCGATGGGGTCAAGTCTGATGACTTCGTAGGCCAATCTAGATGGAAGAGGGTTCGGGAGTGTTCATCATACCACGCACAAATTGTTCCAGCCCTATGAACGTTGCTGTTGTTGTCTTGAAAAATAGGAGTCTCCACAGCATACTCATCATGAAGATGTTGACTGAAAGGCAACACTTGCTCATCCAGAATGTTCAAATACACATGCTGGTTCATTGTAGTGGTGACCTCAGTAAATGGGTCCAATTCATGATAAGAAAAACACCCCCAAAACATCACAGACCCATCTCCACATGCCCTTGCACACATTCAAAATGAAAGGTTTCATGTGGCCTTCGGTGCACTCGACGACGTGCGTCATTGGAATACAAGCAAAAACGTGATTCGTCAGACCACATTACCTTCCGCCAGTCAGCTACTGTCCACGTTTGGTGATTTCCGGCCCATTGAAGACGCGCAGCTTTATGTGCCTGTGTGAGCAATGGCCCCTTTCGAGGTGCCAGACTCCAAATTACAAGGGAGCTTGGCTTTTATATTTAAGAACCACTGGTCCGTTTATAATAATGATATTACATTACTTATGTCCTTTACATTTTGATCGCCCCTCGTATGTATCTTCATTAAATTTCATATATATAGATACATTTATAATCTTTCATTCCATTAATATTTATCTTTTATTACAAAAACGTCGTCGCTTAATAATATAATTAATGAAGGGTGCGAAGTCAAAATCGTAAGAGGCAAATTACTTTTTAAAACATAAATCACAATGATTAACAGTTTCAATCATTATTAAAACGGTGATGTTAAGGAAAAAAAATGTTTGATCTTTCCAGGGCGCATTATATAATAACTACGTTAGATGACATTTTAAAATATACATTGTATCAATAAGGCGTCAGAATACAGAAGAATCTTATTCGAGTAATATATAAGGTAGCGCATAAAGACAGTCGTCGAATAATTAGCTTAATAGAATGAACCTTATACTTAACATAATCTTTGACAACAAATTTTCAACACAAATCCATATAATATAAATAACCTTTGCTTTTAATCAATTATGAATCGAATTATAATTCTTCACATTAACAAGAGAGAATTAAAATCATTTGAAAATTATCATTGGTTAATGAGAATTAAAGAAAATTAAATTGAATAAAAATAAGATAAATGTTCATGAGAATCTATAGCTGATATGGGTTTAACCCTTACTTCATCAACTGTAGTCAGCTTAAATTCGTACTTGCATATGATTCTAATAAAGTACATTGTACTGCACAATCGTTATTATGTTCCACATTATTTTGTACATGTATTGCGTCATGACTTTGATTTTGATACGAAGTGCCATCTCTTGCACTACGGTTATGTCTATCCATAGGATTTATAACATTCCTAGAATTTCGCCATGTATTTTGACTGTTTTTAAGTCTACTTCGATTAAGTGATCTGACATAATTGTTGTCACGATTGGTTAGGTTAGGTTGATTCCCAACATATCTTTGCCTATTTTGCTCGTTTCGATTGCTTAAATTCACTCGATTTAGGTTGTGTTCGGTATTGTTCACATTACGGATATTTAGATTACGAACAGGTACAAGGTGATCTGAATTGTTTTTAATTTTACCTACTCCCGCTTGATGATTCAGAGCATGGTATTGAGTTTCATAACATTGGACAAGCATTAATAGGTGATTAAAACTCATACACTGTGTAGAAAACAGGATCTGTTGTAGTTTAAACGGTAGCAAATTTCGAATTGATGCAATCACCCTAGATTCCGATTGCAGTGGATTTACGACTTTTAGTTCGTTATATGTATTTACAACAAAATCAACAACAGATTTGTGCAAACGAGGATTGAAAGGTTGGTTTCTAATCGTGGCATCTCTGTTTGCAAGCAAAAAGTCATTTTCGTAATTTGCAATCAGCGCTGCTTTGAATTCCTCATATGTATTGACGTGATCTCGTACTGCTTTAAACCATAAAGAACATGGTGGGAGTAATAAATGAGGGATTAGTTTCATATATTGCGATTTATCTATACACATTATATTGTACTCATCCTGAAATTTTTCTAGGAAAGAAGTAGCATTTTCGTTACATTTACCACTGAACTTACTCATAGCACGTATTTCACTCATCTTTACACTTAACTTTACCTTTCTTCCACCATTCCGTGTTCGTGTTGAGTGACAATTCCTACCTACTGCGTGATGTGTAGTTCCACCATCTCTTTTCCGCCCATCTGTATTCCTTGGATGAATTCCTTCCAAAATAATGTCCTCATCGGATGGATTACTTAGAAGATGAGATAATGTGAGGTCCACGTTGATCTGCTACGGGTGAATGCGAGGTCATCTCTTGTGAACAAGGGAACTCCAAATGATCATTAACCATGTTGTTGTGGTATGCGTTGTCCTTAATCTGTAGCGTTCTGATTTCCTCTTGTAAGGTAGATATCAACTGAGTATTCGCACGTATTTGGTTAGAATTATCCGTGACCTGAATCTTTTGTTGCCGTACAGAAGATTCTATTACTTCCAAATCCTTTTTTACACAGTTGACTTCTTGAATTACATGGTTGTAATTATCCTGGCAATCTTCAGATACTCTTCTTAGCTTTTCATCGAACTGTGATGTGATGTCTCTCACCGCCTGGATAACAGAGTGTTTTGTCTCTTCAGATGTCTGCTCCAATCGTCTACTTAATTCCTCATACTGTTTACTGGATTCCTCGGATTTCTGCTCCAATCGTCTATTTAATTCCTCATACTGTCTACTGGATTCCTCGGATTTCTGCTCCAATTGTCTACTTAATTCCTCATACTGTTTGCTGGATTCCTCGGATTTCTGCTGCATCGTCTGCTTTAATTCGTTGGACATCTGAGCCAAATTTTGTTCTTGTCGCTGTAAAGCCATTAAGATTTTGTCTTCAAATGTCAACACTTCAGGTACAACAGGAGCTGTATTTTGTTCGTCGTTACCACTGTCACCAGTTTCTTTCTCCATTGCCTCACCGATCATAATTTTTCTTGTGATTATTCTACCACTTCTAAGTATAGTTAAGTTCGTAGTCATGAACCTTATTACTGAAGTAAATTCACCCCTTACTTTGTACTTCAGGATATGAATTTACAAAGTTCCCGGGTTCCGGCACCAAAAATTTTACAACGACTCACCAAAGGTAGTCGTCAACCTGGTTCGGCTAATAATATAAGTAAATCTTTAGTGGCAGTAATTGTTTACACATTAAAATATCTTCAGTAATTATATCCACTAGTATTCTCACCTTTTCTATCGAAATTACAAGTCGATGATGAGTATTAAATAATTTATTAGTTGATTCTCTTTTAAAGTATTTTCACACAAACTGTCGTGCAAACATACATGTTGATTAGGTATCTATAAACAACTACATAGCAACCAATTATACAATAATGTATATTTCTTACATATATTAAAAACATTCTTCTTTTGTTATTTTTTAATTAGCATTATATCAAGTATAGTGCTTGTATAGAAGCACTTTCTGCCCAAGATACAGATAATTATTAAACGATACAAAGTATCTCGTTGTAAAATGTTCAATGCATGCAGTTCCCGTCGTAATGTTCTTTCGCTAACAGGTTGGGATGGACCTGCATTCACTGTCTGCAGCAATTCCTGTCGGGTTTGGAACCGATTTTCATTCACAAGCCGAGAAACGCGTCTCCGGTCTCTTTCAGTCATGATCTTCTTCCGACCACAATTCTGACGCCGTGTTTCGTGGCCACGTGTATGACACCACTGCTTGTACACGCGTTGAACAGTTCGCTGCGAAACACGAACAAATGCATCAACTTCCCTCACCATATGGCCATGAGCACGGCCAAACACGATTGCCCCTTTTTGCCACTCTGTTATATCGTTACTTTTACCCATTTTGACGGACACTGTACACTTGCAACACACTTGTCTCACTGACTGAAGGTGCCTTATGGTTCCGTTAGAGGCAGTGCGCGCACAGTTGTGCACGTGACTCGACTGCTGCGCCATCTGTACAGGCTTTACGATTCATCTCTTCTGCACAAGGGTGACTAATATAATATGTATGTATGTATGTATGTATGTATATGTAAATTCCAGAACATTTTAAAGAAACACAATCACAAATACAAGACTTATTTCAGCTGACAGTTGGAGTGCTTTGTAATTTTCAGATTGGATTTTGAAATCTCTTAAAACTTTTAAAGCTAGAAGAACAAATATTGTTTAAATAGATGTTGAAATAAATACATATAAAAGCGTCCCGAATAGTAACTCAAAGCGTTGTTTCCTTAAAATGCATTGTGATTAGTCAAAATAATCATCTATTTATTTTGAACCTATATTTTCTAAAGGAAGGGAACGACTTTCACAAACAACTTACAGGTACGAGAACTGGCTGCTATAGAGCAGTTCAGTATTACTACACGAACATCTCAAATGTAATTTCCGAGCATTGCTCACGTAACTTTTGTTGTTCATTACGCAGAGCGCCTCTATAATACTGGCACTGTAATATCAGTAGCAAAAGTTGGTAATTGACACTTATTACCAGAACCACGTGTTTTAAGGTCTATGCAACTCTCTCGTGAGTTCCTCTCTTTTTACTCTTTATTTTTCTCACTTTTTTTTATTTATTTTTCTTAGTTTTTCTATGACCTTTGTTTAATTTCTTTACACATATGTTCGAGCTCTTTTTCTTCTTTGGTTCGATCCCAGCTCGCGCCAAGTGAACTTTGTGGTGAACAAACACCATGTGCGTGTGTTTTTTCGGGGTTCTCCCGTTTCTTATGACTTCATTCCACCATGTTCATTTCTTATCTTCACCGTCCCCTTTAGCCTACCCGGCATAACCATGGGACGTAAACCTTAGATTTCATTTAATTTTTCTTTTTCTTTACTGTTTTCCTTATATGTGTGTTTGTTTAAAAATTCATATATCTGATCATTATATTGACATTTCTTTTACGAGTAGTGTGTGTGAGGCATTGGTGCTTTCATGATTGGAATCGCTGACGTTCTCAGTAACCCTTCTAGTAATCAATAAGTTTTTATTCCTTCTTATTTTCTACTTTTAAAAAACAAACAAGGCTTCAAGGAAAGCCGAGAGTTTGATAGTGCAAAGATTCTATAGGAATCAAAATTTTCCACATGTGAACAGTAGTACTACATAAATTCGTTGTTGTCTGCAGATGTAGCATATTTTTATATAAACAGTAAATTGTATTAATGGCTTACCTTTAAGGCTGAGCTCAATAAAGCAAGAGGGAGTAAGCAGTACTGCAAAAGAGTAGTTTTTTTTTTGGGGGGGGGGGGATTGTGAATTAAGAATAAACGGAGTACCTTCTGTTACTGCTATCGGTGATTTTAATAGAGCTTCGCTATAAGTTTGTGCTGTTTAATTCTAATTTCCTATGTTTTTCTTGCAGACGTCTGGAAGGAGGCCAAACCACAGAAGAAGAGCAAGAAGAAAGTCCGAAGGGAACAGTGAACATCCCTGCAGCAAAAAATTATTCATAAAACATTCTATGTGATAGCAGTAAGGGCCAACATTTTGGGATTTTGATCAATGAAGTCACTCTGTTGGAAATTGGTTTCTCTAAAGTGCGTGTTTAGTATACGTAATGGCCAAATTTCTATATATATATATATATATAATCTCCTAAGTGTGGCCCTTGAATTTCACTTAGATTGTTTCGGGGTGAGTGGTTTATATATTTATATATATGTATATCTCGCTTGCCCATGGTTGCATTGAAGTTCCCAGATATTTTTAATTTATTCAATGTGTTTTTATATCTATATACATAATGATACACAAGTATAAAAATACGATCAGAAAAAAAAAATGAAAGTTTGAGGGCAGCAACGAAATTTATTTAATGTGATGTCAGCCATAATATGCTATTCAGCTACCAGTGAAGGAGGGGGAAAAAGAAAATAGTGGATTGTCGAGAAAGAGATAGCTGATTATTATTATGAAAACATACGATAGAGATGTATATATAAAATTACATGATAACAATTAGTTAAGCGTAATACCATGTTCAAAATAAATCCATTTGAAGTTTTTCTCGAAAAGAAACATCAGTTGTTAATGTCATGTAATCAGAATATTATTTAATTGTTGAGGCGTGTGCTACAACAGCAGTGTGCCTGTCTACTTCATTTTTTTTGCCGACTGACTGTACTGGAATTATCTTAACCTAAGTTCAGGACTGACTTAAGAAAAGTAATATATTTTTACTAGTATTTTCTGAAGCAATAGGAGGATAAATATATAACACGATTATTATATTTTGTTATTACGTAATTTAAAACGGCTCGCATATGTTGTAAATACATGTGCATACGAAAAGAATGCATATACATACATATATGTAGCAGTCCCAATTCCAACAATGCATTCCTTCAGATAATTATGCTTCCAGAATGTGAGACTTTTTTTTTTTTTTTTTTTTTGTAAGTAGTTCGTATCTCCATGACAACGGGAAACTCACCCAGTTATTAAATAGTAATTTCTTCCAGATGTTAGTCAATGAATTAAAACGAGATGATTAACAGTATTACGGTTGGTAGGAAGATAATATGTGTATTTACATGACCGGAAAAGAAATTACTGAAGTAATAACGATTTGTAACTGTGCATGACAGTTTTTTTTAAAAAACATTATTTTGATTAGTTGCGCTTTTTAATACTTTTTCGTCTAAAAAAAGAAATAGTTGCAGTCCTCATATGCCATAAATGATGCCAAATCTGTAGTCATTCTTGAGTTGGGACTATGCTATTGTAGATAAATAATGTTAGTTTGGTGATGGTTTTTTTTTTATTATATGAAAAAATATATAGCTTTGATATTTACTGTCGAAATGGCTCTACATTCTTCAATAAGGGTATTTACTTAAAATATAGCAGAGGCTTAAGTCCAAAGTAATTATATTGGCTTTATATTAAGGTTTCGAATGGCTTAGCAATGTATGTAGATGAAATACAAAACAAGGCAAACATAGAAGTTTTAGGAGAAAAAGAGTAAAATTTGGTCATACATATGTATACATTTCCCATCGTATGCATATAATGTGAGAAATAGTTCGAGTGCAATACGTTCTCTAATGGCAAAAACTATTCAACTCTATGCGTAGATCTCATTTTTCCCCATTGGAAAAGACAATCATTATTTCAAGTACAATGTTTAGTGAAATTTTGCGAGAGCATTGCAGATAGTATTGTAAGGTTGTGAGGTTACGGACAATAAAGTATAATAATTATTTTGAGGTTCAGGATAGGGAGATCTATGTTTCGAGTTTTTTCAATTGAACGAACAGAATCGAACAAATTACTCTTCAATCAAATCTAAAGAAGTACCGATGTATACAAGTGCATCGAATGCCATGGTAAAAACTGCATGGTAGAATCGTGGAGACTCGTAAGAATACTGTCGCTTTTATCAAGCGGTACAATCTATTATTATGCTTTTTGATGGTTAACATAAAATTACATATGTAACACACAACTAATGTGGTAGTTATTGAATTTTAAGTGGAGGAAGAGTGCTTATTCAAGAACCTCAGTAAGTTTATACTTAAGCATTCAGTTAACTTCCTCTCACTCAGGGAACAAATATTTTACAGTTTGTGAGTAGAACTAAACATCAAATGAGTGAATTATCCATCATTTTAATCCTGAGCGAATATCCTTGTGCATAACTATTTTAGTTAACACAGTGGACTTCATATGGATATTTGTAATTAAAAGCATCGCAATTATATGAAATTCAACTAAAATCGCCAATCTTCGGCTCTAAGCTCGGAGTGCTGTTCTAGGCTTAGCGCCAGATTTATTCACTAACTGAATTCTTCATAATTGGACCATACTTTTCCTTCTCTGGGGACTGGTTCCTGCTACAATTCTCACACTATAGCTAATATCTTAGCTCATAGATATTAGTTAATGCGTACAGAATTATGAATAGTTGAAAGTACAACGGAAGATTCCAAGAGAGAAGGGAATTAATGTTGGTCTATGTGTATAAATGATTATGCAGGAAGGTTACTGTTAAGTAAGAATATTGTGTTTCTGAAATTCCATACTGGAATCCGCGGTAGATGTGGGCTTTTGACTGAAAATGTTAGATCTCTCGTGTTTTTTTGTCAGTGAGAGTAATTCAAAATTAATGCCTTTACGTAACTTTTTTCCGATCCTTTTTTTGTCATAATGTAACTTCGGCAACTCCCCTAGCCTTTATGTCGAATAACGTACCCTTAATGGCATTGTTACTATTAAAAATATAACAAAATACCATGATACTAAATTAATCAGGTCATTAATTTACCGTGCTATATATTATGTGTGTGCACTTGCTTGGTTTGGCACTAGTTTCTGAAAGTTTGGTGTCATTGTAGAAATAGCTAGTAAGTGCAAGACCTTTTGCACTTTTCAGCAGGGCAACGGGGCAGTGCAATGGCCAGTTTGAATACTATTGTTGCAAAGGGTCTTTACTGAGCATCAAATGAGGTGAAAGATTAAGTGCTCTCTAAGTGTTGTACCAGACGATAAATGTCGTCAGTGCCGTTTGAATGCATACTAGGGTTGGAACATAATATGCGTGTTTTGATGGAAACTTGATTAAAATATTCTGTCTGTTACAACAAAAGGGAACCATTTTCGTCAGAACGAATTTTACAATGTATTCTTTCTCAAAAATAAGAAGCGAATGAGAAATAATCAGAGGTTTGGTTCCATTTCAGAAGTGAAACGGTAGAAGCGGTTGAAAGGGCAGAGGGGGTAATGTTTTGTAATCTTGAAGTCCGAGATTCGCCTTACATATTTTGTATTTGCCACGTAAAATAAATGTAAAATTTACGTCCAAATGCGTAGTCCTTATTATCGAAATAGGTTCCATGCATGTTGAATACACTGTGGTAGGTAGATAGGGAGTAATTGAAGGAAGGCATTAGTTCTTGATCTTTTAGGGAAACAATGTAGAAGTCTGCTTAGGAATGAATTTGATCATAATTTAAGCTGAACATTCTAGGAAAAAGAAAAGAAAAATGATTTTTTAATGTAGTATTTTTCCCAAGGTGAAGAATAAATAGTTCAAGAGCTAAAATTTGCGTATAATCATTATGTAAGTTTTATTACTACCATTTGTGGGTATTTTAGTTGATCGTGTAACAGAAATAAAAGGTTAATAGTAAGGTGCTTGTTCATTTTAGAAGAGTAAGACTCCCTCATAGTCACAAGGCAGTGCGGAGTCTTGCTTTCAGATAGCATCTTATTTTATTTGATCTGAGTGGCATCTGTCGATTGATGTATGTATGTCTTATTATAATTAAACAAAAACAGTTTAAACATTATTTATAATTTTGGGTTATCTCATTAATCGTGCCATGTGCTTGTTATAGTGTCATCATGAAACGCTTGGTTAGGGTATCCTTTTGTATCAGTTTAATCGTAATAAATGTTGTTGGCTATTGTACAGCCTCAATTTTTAGGTTTAAAAATAAGATTCTTTCGAAAACGAGGCAAGAGGCTGCTGGTAGAAGTCTCATCTTTGTACTTTGTTAATATTATTAAACGCTAGTAAAATAGTTGAAATACACCTTTAATGCATCTCTGAAGAGGGAAGTCGGAACTACCGAATACGATATGAATTAAGTACGTTATTTTTATCAACAGAGGAGGATAAATTATTGTGCTGCCAAAATGTCTTGAGCCGTGGCAAAAATGCGAACTAAAGTTCACACCCTCACACACCCTTGCGTTGAGCCAATAAGGGTTCAGCTGTTGCTAAGCGAGAGAAAGTGAGTGGAATTCCTTCAGACGATAGCAGCGCTTGCAACGGAAGACAAGGGATCAAGTCAATGTGGTATAATAATAACATTCTTGCGTTTAATACAAGAGACTTGCGAAGTACATGTTCGGAACTCAACGCTTTATGAAATCCATGACTTACATTAGTCTTAATGCGTAAAAGGGACGTGTAAAGTTACAGAGAAGACCTTCTAAAGCGCATGTAGAAGAAAAAGTAGCATAATGACGAAATTAGTTCTTAAGTTTTGCTATCCAACTCAGGGCCAACTTAAATATAGTAGACTGAAAGAATTGGATTGCTGGAACACCTACTTACCTACCCATGAGCCAACTGAAATAAAAAGTGCCGACGATCATAAAATACAACCGGTAATTTTATTAATCCTTCAATAGTTGCAACAAGCGTACGGCACGAATAAAAAAATCAATATATAAATAATACCACTCCGTAATGGCGTACTGTGAATTGTTTAACTAAAAACAGAAAAAATATTTTAGGTAATTTATTTATAATACATTTATTTGCAGTCTGTAATCTTTATTGCAGAATATTTTTGAATAAATATATCTGAATACAGTGCGCCAGCAACGTAAAATTCTCTCCTGCCTCATGCTGCAAAGCTAATCCTTTTAAAGTTTGTCTTGAGAGAATTTCGACAAAGTTGGTAATCATCATTTCGTAAACACTTCAGAGGGCAATATCAGTATTGGAAGACAGGTTCCATATTATCCAAACTTGAAGAATAATATTTTACAAACTTGTAAGGCTAAGGACTCTTGTGTGCGTTCTATATTCCTGTTCTTGTTTCATTTCAAAATACTACCAATTATTGCATATCCTATATCGAACAGCTCTAGTATCAGGTAAATAAAACTGCTGCTTAGAATAACCTATTTTATTCTAGATTTTCATTAAGAAAGTACTTATTTCCCGAAAGTACCCGAATTATTCAACTGAACGTTACAGCAAAAAAAAAAAAAATTTCTTCAGCACTGATTCTTTCAGAAAACTAATCTTTGTGGATTTATATCCCTCAATGGCAAGTTTCCGTGCAGTGGTAGACAAATACCTTTTGCCGAAATGTTTAAAGTTCGATATTTTGAGGTGCTTTCATGGACGATTACTACCTTTTTAATGAATATTGAATATGCTTTCATTAAATCAAATACCAGTTTGTTCTAGCTTATTATTCAGTTCAAGAATACTGAGATAAGTGTTATGGAATCTTTGCGAAGCTACTACAGTCTTTCGGAAGGAGCCTTTGAGAATGGTATTTAATTTATTGACAGTGTATAAATAGTAGTATGCGGACACATGGACAACTACTAGGTGTACCCATGCCATTAGATGCCCCTAATTCTGCGTAACCCTTTCCGCTGGTTTGGTGGCTGGCACATGTGCCTTTGGTGCACATGGTTCCGGGGGGTTCGATTTCCGGTGTGAGAGCACGAAAATTTGATTTCACAAAGATTCACTTTCATTAATCATCCACTTCATTAAAACTAATTCGTTAAACTATTTTTTTTTTCATTCAATATGTGAAACGTTTAGTTTTGCTTCTCTGTATTTCATGTCCCCTCACGTCTAGATTAACAAAAAAATGGGCATATCATTAAGTTTTACTATCCACCTTAGATATGTATGACAGATTTACTCTTTTTCCCCTTATCGCTCTCAGCAGTGGTATTTCTAAATACATAAATTTAATTTGACCAGTACGTTCTTTTATAAGATGCAAAATATGTAAGATTTTTCTTATGGTGCTCAAGTACAATGTTGATCTGAAAGTTGTATTTTTCCTTGTGATAAGTGAATAATTTTTAATATGCACTAAGTTTATTTACTATGGACGCTATAGGATACATATTACATAAATGAATGGAAAGCACAAATGTCTGCATCCTGTTGAAAATTTGAATTTAGATTGTTTCAGTCCTCGCTGCAATCCTTGTCAATAACACATTGCGTAGTTACATTGATTTCCTTGAAAAATCACCTTTGAGTGAAGTAATTCTAGGAAATTTGAAAGAAATTGAATCGTGCGAAAAAAAAATGCATAGTGTCAATTTTCCCCGTAAAGGATTTAGAACAGTAGGACGTCAAAAATCCGAACGCGGTCCCTAGAAGCGTTTTACATTTTGTCTTAGCGCTAGCGATAAACAAACAATAGGGTTGTACATCGGCGTTGTGTGAAGTCAGGGTTTTTACAAAAGCTCATTCATATGTAATTGTTTGTCATACATATTTTTATTTTCCCTTCGGCCTATACAAGTTAAGTTTTAAGTGTGAGTTACAAGAACAGTGTAATCTAGTGTACGAACAGGTTCTTGAGAAACATTCAGTCTTACGTACGGTATTGTAATTATTCTATGTACTGTATAACTACTGTATGGATAAAAGAATATATCGTCTAGTATATTTAAGCCTAAATGCCATTTTCTTGGTCATTTTCGAAAATCTGAACAATTTAAAAATCCGAACTACATTTGATCCTAATTAGTTCGGTTTTTCGACTTCCTACTATAATTACTTATTACTTTCCGAACTTAACACTGCTCTTCACTTAGTTTCGCTTATTAAAAACTGAGTATCAATTATAACTGTCGCTGGATTATCGTCTAGTGGTTAAGGGCGTTGGACTCACGTCCGTATGGTCATTGGTTCGATTCCCGGCCGGTGCTTCCCAGTTTTCGGCGTCCACCCAGCGTCGTGAGGCGAATATCACATACTCGCCGCTAGGGTGGACGTAGTTCAGCCGGTCACTAGCAGATGGCGCTGGAGTAGCCTTAGGTCCACAAAATGGGCTGATACGCCAAGTGATTTTGTCGCTGTGTTATATTCAGAAGTACTTTTTCTTTTGTGTGTGTGTTTGAAAGTGATATTGCCTTTCTCAACGTCAGTCCTTGAAACTCATTATTGATAGTCAGTTTTTATAAGCGGAACTCTATAAGTGAAGAATAATGCTAAGTGTGAGAAGTAATCCTTTGGGAAGAAATTTCTTATTACAGTTGTTTTGTTCGAATGATCCAGTTTCCTTCAAATCTTCTAGGATTACTTCACTGCAAAATAATTTCTCAAGGAAATCAATGTAACTAAGCCATATTTCATTGACAAAAGTTCCTGCAAGGAACGAAACAACCTAAACTCAAGTTTTCAACATGATATAGAATTTAGTACTTTTTATTCAATTATCCACTAAGTTTATTATGTAAAAGAGGTTATAGGTAAAGGTTGTTTTACGTTGTAAATGAGAGAGTTGCATGTATATACAAATAATTAAAAAAAAAAATATGGTGCGGAAGGACCATTTAACTAAACGTGTTTCACGCCGTGTAGATAGCATATAATAAGTCTAAAGATGACATCTAGATCGAATATAAGGCGGCACACTATTTTTAAAGTGTGTTTTGTGTGTGGCTGGGTGCGTGTTGTATGTGTGCGTGTGTGTGTTTAGTGCGTGGTTAAATCCAAGACTACATCAAGATGGACGATATAAAAAAAAAATAGTAAATTATAAACTATGTATTTAAAAGAATATATTTTTGTGGATATTGTTCCTGTTCTTTTTTTGGTGTTTTTAATTGTCGTCTTCCGTTTGTTGCAGTAGCAATATTGCATTAGATATTTAAAGATTAAAAAGAAAAGTTGTGGAATAAGCAATATTGCGCTTGGATATAGCAACGTCAGGTACGATCAAGTGTATGCGATATTTTTTTTTTTTAATGGATCATATTACGAAATCATGTACTATAAAAAAATGAAGTTTTGGAAAGTGATAGTTATCGTGGGAAGCTTTATTTTCCTCTTGTGTTTAAGAATTATAAAAATGAAAAAAAAAAAAAAAAAAAAAAAAAGTGGGTGTGTGACACTAGTATGTTGTTTATGTGAGGATGATCCTAGTTCACTGGACAGCATTGATCATATTAATATAGTTATCTTATTTAACATATCTCTGATTCTTAAAAGTTGTTGTTTCTTTCTCAAAGCTGTGCAGATTCGCTGCCGATGGTAAACCTAAGGGTACGAAGCTATGATGTTAGTGCCCTTCTGACTTGATTCCGTTCGGATTGAGGTGCTAGTAAAATAGGTACAATGAAAAGCAAGGAATTATAAGTAATAAAAATAATATGAACAGCAAGGCTGTATTGAAAAGGAGTAATTGACAGTACAGATTGTGACCCGAGACTGCACTTGTCTTGTGGCAGGACAGGTTTCGTTCAATTGCTTAAATATGCGATATTTCGATTCTTCACATTTCGGCTCCTTCTGAATATGTCATAATGGGCATAGCTCCCGAAAAGCCCGTATTAAGACCTTAAACAGGATGTTTACTAAAATTCCAAAATGAAATATCCTGACTTTTGACCTTTTCTGTACTAAACCATAAAATTTCTTAACTTTCTCAAGGGGGAATTTGGGTGCGAATTAGGCCGAATTTTTATAGATACGAAAGAAGCCTGCTTTGCTAGCGATTTGGTAGCGACTAAAGCCGACCATAGACCTTTTTGGTGGTGAATTTTGATGTCTTATAGAACAAAATATTCTAGTCTGTACTTATATTAGTACAGGTGAAAAAAAAAATCGTGACCCAAAAATTAAATTTTGTGACTTTTTCGTGACTTTCATGATCATCTTCTGATTTCGTGACATTCGTGACCGATAGACACCCTATTAAATAAATAGGGTTTCCTCCAACTTGTCTTTTTAATTTCAATATGGTCTCATTTCTTATTGAATGCCACTTTCATTGACAAATCAAAAGTTGGAGTTGTCTATAAGATAGTTAATTAATCAAATACGGGAACACTGTAGTTGTAGTGGTTAGTGTTGGGCTAATGTCCGCGTGGTCCCGCGTTCGATTCCCGGCCGGTGCTTCCCAATTTTCGGCGTCCACTCAGTGTTGTTAGGCAAAACTGGAGAGTCACGTGAAAACAAGACGTGACGGCCACTAGGTCTTTTTAGGGACATGGCGTCGCAGCGCTCTGACTACGTGCTCGCCGCTCGACTGGACATAGTTCAGCCGCTCACTAGCAGATGGCGCTGGAGCAGGCTTAGGCTCACAAATAGGCTGTTACGCCAAGGTTTGGTTTTTTAATTGAAGAAATTGTTTTGGTAATTAGAATTGAACTCAGACCCTTCCAGTTTTACACTGAGTGATACCTCCCAAACTAACTGGTATAGTAACTGTAATTCCTACCGGCAGGAAAGCTTAAACGAACGAGCGAGAAAATAAGAACACAGTAGAAAACAAAGCTACATCTACTCTTGCTCAGTTACTGCAGTTGAGATTGGTACATAATATATTGGAGCTTTTTAAACTTTTCCACTTCTGAAAAGAATGCAAGAAAAGAGATAGTTCTTTTCGAAATAATAAACAAACATTATATACTCCTATATAACATTTTTCTCCCTTTACATATGGAAAATAGTAAAGAAAACAAAAATAAAGTATTATCCGATCAATACTCGTTTACAAACCTTCGTAAGAGCTTTCTGGGTGTTGTATCCATTATGACAGTTCAGGGTAATATGAATAACCAAAATATCATTAATTTAAGTAATTGTTTTCTTTTTCTTGCACCTATTTTTCCACTTCCTTCATAATATGTATAAGTAAAACTTTACTGCTGAAGTGGATGAAAGCGGAACAGTGAATTTGGAAATGCTACTAATTATTTCCATGTCTTGAAATAATTTTAATGTTATTAAATAGTGTGATTACATAGGCCGGTGAACTAGGAGCTTACCTTGTTTATACATGAGATAGATTTTTTTATGTTGTATGTGTAGTCCCTGTTTTATGTGTTAATGCAATGAAATAAACAGAAAAAAAATACGCTGTGATTGTATTGTAAGTATATATATGAAAATGTGTATTATGATTATGTACGAATTTGAAAGTAGTAATGTATTTTTACGTAATACGAAATGGGTTTGGGTTGCACATGCTTTATGGAGGTTTTGCAAAATATTTTTTTGAATTATTATTTGTGCACCAAAATATTATATAAAGTATTGTTTCATTGATACGGAGTGTGTTGTGAATGTTTTTTTCCCCTAGTATAGTTTTTTTTAAACCAGCAATCTTTTATTAAAGCTTTTATATCGTTTGATCGTTATCTGAGTCCCTCCTATTTTTAAAAAAAGAAAAATCAAGTGGTAGGGTATATTATCAAATAAAAAGCATAAGTTTCTTTTTAATACAAAATGTTATTTTATACTCTAAATTTCATGTTAAGAGAGCGTTATGTACATAAGAATATTTGAAGAAAGTTGGGGTTGTTTAATTATTATATATGTTGGTTGCTGTGACATTTCTTCCTTTGGGACCATATGTACAAATAAAAAGTCTAAAAAAATCTCTTGTTTTAATTTTTCTTGTAGAAGTGTACCCACATTCATCAATCACGTTAACACACACACAATCTGGCATCCAGTTTTTCCGAGTAACCTACAACAGAGTTTCAAGTGGTCATATTCTTGGGGCCATGGATAAACTGTTATTTTTCCTGGAAGAGGAAAGACTTTCCTCTATCCCCTGTGGCTTAGTAACCGCCAATTTCACTAGGGTTCGCGAAGGAGTCAATGGTGCCAGATTACTAAACTGAATGACTTTGTTCCTTTGTCTTTAAAAGCTTTCGTTGGAGATTGTTATATGAGGACAGCAAAAGAACAAACTGATCAGTTCGACCTACACACCAACTTGCACTATATTGATATTCGATAAAGTGACATATTTATGTATTGTCCATAAAATATCTTAGGGTTATTTTCCTTTTTTGAGTTTTATAGTTTTTTGGATTTTGTAAGCCATAATAGAATGAATCACATAGTGGTAAATTTAAGCATGAAGTTACTGCTTGAAGATACCGTTATTTGGAAGAAATTAAAGCTTACCCTTCCGCGGGATACTGTGACATGTGCCTAGACGAAACTTGGTATGTAATAGCAGCACATTCCAAATGAAATATGAGTCCAACGACTCAGACAATTGTACAAATGCAACTGCAGACAAAAAAGCAGAAAGGATCGTTATTATGCACTGTGGTGGCTGATTTGGTTTTGTGAATAGTGCTTTATAACTCTCAAGAAAATGTCTGATGCTCCTGCCGATTATCGTGGGACAGTAAACTCAGAAATTTTCGAGCATTGGTTTGAGAACTCCATACTAGAACGCTTAGCGTAGTCATTATAGTTTTGGATAATGTCCTTTACCATAGTCGTATAATTAATCCGTAGCCTAATTCTTCGTGGAGGAAATAAACTATTCCTAATTCTATGGGAATCTACAATATCATCATTCCTAGTCTGGTCCCGTTAATGCAAGTTTTTCTTCAAATTATTGAGAAACAACTGCCTACGAACGGAAGTAGAAAAAGGTACGCGAGAGACGAACTGGCGGCATCATATGGGCATATTTTAATATTATCTCCTTATCATTGCGTACTTAATTGAAATGGTGTGGTCACAATTGAAACTGACGGTAGCATCCCAAAATTTGAAAGGCTAATCCCTGCGAAACTGGTGTCTATTAAATAGTGCATGTAACAAAATTAGTGTTCATAATTGGAGAAATTACTTAAAGACACGTAGAGGATATTAAAAACAGTTCTTCACTCTGTTTTCAATAACTCAAGCAGAGTTTAATGGAAATACAGATTCGTCAACAGACGATTCTGACTTGGATCAGCAGTAGAGCTTTCCAAGGTAAGACAGTACCCCCACACTTTATATTGTTTACGTAGATCATGTGTCTTAGAAAATTTGTATCCGATTATTATTCAATTAAGATTTTTTCTTGTTCTGAATGTTTGTATTCAGAAACGGGCGAATATATGGACCATTCCATGTAACTGAACGGGACATTTGAACACATTTTCACGGCGTCGTTTGTTTGGTAGTATCAACAGTGAGCAACGCAAATCCCTGAGTGCTTTTGAAATAAAAAGAGGGAGGTATACTTTACATTTCTATGCCAAAAAATATTTAACGAGACGCACACTAATGCCTATAGATAAATGTAAGTGCTTGTGACGGAATGGGACACACAACATTAAAGCGGTTTCAGATAAGGGGACTTGGGTTTGACATATCTGTGAAATAACAGAAGAAATATTTCCCATAATCTTGTCGATTTCAGTACTAGTTACTTCCTTCAAAATAGTGCGGTTTCAGTGCTGACAATTGATTAGTTTGGGTAACACCCTGAACTATATTCGTGACGGAACGGGACATCTCTGGGAACTTAATAAAATACGAGACAATCTGTTTTAAATGTATGTTTTTACTAAAATACTAATATCAAATGAAGCTATAATATACTAATATCAAATGAAGCTATAATACACTAATATCAAATGAAACTATAATATACTAATATCAAATGAAACTATAATATACTGATATGAACTGAAAGTCTGACAACTAATACAAAGCCGAATACTCATGCACACAATTGAAGAATTTATTTTGTGGATGCTACATCTACTTCATGGAAAAAGTAGATTTCACGACCGTCGATGTCAGAGGTCGGTATTAAAATATCGGTGTTCGGTATCCAAGAAGTTATCACTTCCTTTTAAAAACTAACTTCTAATCTCCAGTACCGGTAGTTTCTCTCACGAACGACATCTCTCTTTCTGCTGCATTCGTTGAAACAATGTCCGATGAATTGTTTAACAGACTTCTTACCAGCGACTTGAACAACAAATGTCCCAACTTGAAGCCGTGGTTCTGAACGATCAATGGATTCATCGAAAGGTTTCTGAAATCTTGAATTGGAAGTCACGTTTAACTTCAGAAAGTGCATTTGTCTTATTACACTCTATATATATGATGACACTGCATCAACATAGTGGACTGAGTGTGTGTCTGGAATTGCCTGGATGTCCTTCAAGCAGATGCCAAATTTTTGCTTCTCCTTAAGCACTTTTTCCCCTCGGACACAACAGAACTGTCGTTGATGTTGACACTGCAGATATATACGCATAAAATGTCTTAGCGTCATCGACATTAAATCTGTTACCTAATACTGCATGCCACACAATTCACCACCTATTTCATCTACACTTCCCTTTCCATGACTAGTAGCCAAGAAACTCCACGTCAGAATAACTTGAAACTGCTTCTGAAGAAGTGCCATTTTACACAAAGTGAACCGCTGTTTAAAATGGTTGACTGCTCCATCAGAGAAAATATTAATGCTCTTTACTGATGAACATCGTTCTTTAATTAATCCTAATAACACCTTCAGAAAAGCAAGAATAACATACTTATCATGGGTCAGTTTGTCACAACAGCGTAACTTTGAATAAGTTCTGGAAGTGCCCATCCTACAGCAGTAAATATGGTAGCCTGTTGGGTTTTTTCAGTATGCAGCCTGAATTTCGTCTTGATGTCGAACACTATAGTTTTCTGTGAAATCAATTTGTAGAACAATCTGTTCCCCATTAACTGTACGTGTTTTTTTTCCCCCTCTTCTTCAAGGAGTATCTGTTCTGCGTCTTTATTAGGAAATGGTGGTTCAAAAAGAAGGTATTTTGCTTACTAGATTATCCAAAGCTTCACTTAGGCTTTCCTCTTTCATGACTTTAGCCATTTTCCCCTTCCGTTACTTCCCACTCAAACCAGTTATTTCCGATATGTCATTAACAAGAGTGTTGTATTTGCACTGAAAAGTAAGAGTTCCACACGTCTTACATTTGCTGGTCATACAAGATTCGTTCTGGACACTACAGACAATCTTTGTTATTAATTCCGACGATTTAGCGAAAAGTTTTTAGAATAGCGTGAAAGTACACCGAGAAGTAAGTTAACGTTTTCGTGGTAACGGTATAGGCAACTGTGATGCGGCATCAGGTTGCAGTGCTCTTATCTTCCGATACTGTGTATCTCATGAGAATACCAATCCGAATCGCGATGTGTTAACCATTTTTCTATCAGTTTCCTTCGTGACGCTTTAATCCGTTATTTCCGTGACGGAACAGGACATATTTTCAGTTCATGGTTGTAACAGTTTTAAAGACATGCACCAAAGGTGAAATACCTCGTGAATTTTGTCCATTCATGGTTGCTTACTATATGTTATATTGTGTTCCAAACATAAATACTTTCAAAACTGTTTGCAATTTTTAATAATTCGTGACGGAACGGGACAAATCACACATTGGTATCTTAAATGGAAGCATGACTTAATTGTATGTCTTTTCAAGGTAAGAAATATGTATTTGCTCGTAAAGTATATTACAAAGTGAACATAGAACAAATTTTCACACAAATGCAGGTTTGACCTTGCTAAATCAGATTTCTCTTGGACAAAATTTTCACTGTTTAATATGCGGACGCCATCTTGCTTTAAAAGGCGGGATTACACTTCAAACGATATTGCCAGTCAATAAAGAAGCTTGTTACCGAAACACTATATCAAGTACTAACAAAATAAGCAAGCATCAAGTTTCTGAAATAAAAATTAATTTTGGTGATATTGGTTTCACTTTCCGTGGAATGGCCCATATAATTGCACGTTTTGACACAATTCCTTATTTGAAAGTAGTTTGCCCCCCATTTTGTGCTAAGTAATTGATATATTTTATTCCAGATTTTTATTTTGTGGTATGTTTGATACCACTCGCTGTTGTAGAATAATTCACGTATAGCTAAAGTAATACGTGACATTTTTATTTTATTTTATTACCATTGACAATCCAATATATTTCACTTATCCTTTATGATTCATTAATGAAGGCCGAATACCAACAAAGAAGTGAAAGTTTTGGGAATGCTAAAGGTGGTCGAAGATAGGCTTAACCCTGGCCACCATAGCTACAGACCTGGTTTCTGTATGAAAATTGGTTAAGAAACCTGGCCAGTGGTCGAAGATAGGCTTAACCCTGGCCACCATAGCTACAGACCTGGTTTCTGTATGAAAATTGGTTAAGAAACCTGGCCAATATGTGTCTTCTTTAATTAATGCTAAGTACTTGAGACCTATCTCTATAAAACATTTGAATTTCTTATATACCAAGATTACTTTCAATAGTCAAGAATATAAAATTACTGAACGAAACGAGACATTTTTCGAGACGATACGATGAAGAATTCTTAAAAAGATGAAACGAGACTTCTTCAAATTTAACGAGACGTCTCGTCTAATAGACAACACTAGCCAAGACAGCTAAATAGTTCCACGTGTCCCAATCCAGTGGCCTTACTTTGGTGAAAGAAAACCACATATCGGAATAATATACAATAATTCTAAACAACACTTACCAGTTTATTGGCTTCAATGATGAGAAACATAGACCTAGCCCAAGTCACTAACCTTAAGATACGTTTTCATGTAAGACATTTGCACTCAATTGAATTACATTTATTTCAATACAAAAGCAAAATATTTACAGATATCATTGTCATAATGGCCTGTTTACTATTTTATTTTAAGTTTGTGTACTGACAGCTTTATCAACTCTGAGTGTTGACATTTTGTAGTAACGTTTGTTTCTAATTTATATAATATCTTTAATAAAACTAGTTATAATAAGAAATATATAGAAATTGACCATCCATTTCCCCTTCTCAGCAACGGAATTTTAAAAAATGAATCATGCGATCTGTAATTTTTAATGAAAAAGTGTATGTACTGAATTTCACGCCGCCTTAAGCGAATCCTCACATTCGGCATTTTCTGAGCAAATAATCAGAAATTTGAATATTAGTGCAGACCTCCTGTTTTCTCCTAGAGGAGTGAAATTTTAAAAACCGTTGAAATATATTTTCGATTAATTTTAATAAAGAGTGTATCCCCGTAGTTTCATCTTCCTAACTGCAAGGATTTGTTATATACTCTATTTGTAGCAAAAACTATTTGAACCCTCTTTTAGCTCTCCTATATGGCATATATTAAAAAAAAAAAAAAACTCATAAATGATTCATGTTGAGTTGATATTTTCGTCCTATGTGAATAATGTAGGCACTGAATAATTTATAATTTTTCTTTGGTCATTTTTGGGTGTTGCAGTGGCTCAGTGGTATAGCGTTCATCTCTGCTGCATGAGGTCCTTGGTTCGATTCCAGTTTCCGCCAAGTGAACTTTGTGGTGGACAAAGTGCGCGTGCGTGGGTTTTCTCAGGTTCTCCCTTTCCTCCCACTTTCTTCAGTCTATCATTTCATTTATTTCTCATCATCATCGTCTCATTTTGCCTGGCCGGCATAACTGTGGGACGTAAAACTTAATCTCGTTTCATTTCATTTCATTTGGTCATTTTTTCATCACCCAATTCATACGTACAATGGGTTTCTACTACGATTTTCTCAATGGATCTCTCTAGGAAAAAGCACATATGGTGTCCACACATTTTCAAAAAAATAAATAAATAAATAAATAAAAAAAATAAAAAAAATAAATAAATAAAATAAAAAATAAATAAAATAAAATAAAATGTGACAACCTTGTCACTCAGCATGCCCAGAAAAGACTGTGTGGTTACTTGTGGTTGTGCTTGGAGAAGGGTCTGTTTCTTACGAAGAGTATGACTAAGGAACGTTTAACGGTGTCCGTAGCTTTATTTTTCCTACTTTTATTAGTTATTAGTAGAAAAGGTCATATTTTTTTTACTTAAGTAGGAAAGGTCATACTTTTAAGACCAAATCCTTTCCTACTTTTGAGCCTCAAGTAAATGTTTGCAAGTAATATTTTCGTGGAGTTTATTCTGCTTTATATCTATCTATCTATCTATCTATCTATCTATCTATCTATCTATCTATCTATCTATCTATCTATCTATCTATCTATCTATCTATCTATCTATCTATCTATCTCTCTCTCTCTCTCTCTCTCTCTCTCTCTCTCTCTCTCTATATATATATATATATATATATATATATATATATATATATATATATATATATATATATATAATGAGGAATTGTGTAGTAATTCCCTCATATATTTTAGATCCCTGACAACAGAGACCATAATTTCAGGCCCAGGTCAACGAAATTAAGTTTAGTAATATCAAGAAACTTAAACTTTAATATAAACGAGTCATACAGTGTTCTTATGGAACTGTGTAATTGCTAAAGGAAATGACATCAAGGTACCAATTTTTACAATGGGCATTTGTGGAGTATGGCCAATAGGTAAATTTAACAAAAAGCAAACAAATGTCGTCTACAACTACAAAGACTTTTCAGATGTTAAATCCAAATAATTAAAGAAATGTATAGCTATTCGTTGCAGCTACTAGACTTATTGGAATGAAGTAGAAAAACTGAAAATTATAGGCTCTTTATCGAAATAGACTTAATTTCACTGTTTAGCCTTTTAGACGCCGAATTGCTTTCTCGTTGATATATTTTTGAAATTGAATAGGTCATTTTGATCCTATTTAGCAATATTTTTAATTTTTTTTATTTCTTATTTTTTTTATTTCTTATTTTCATGGGTTTTACAGGTATGTTCCCGATTGGGAATATTGGCGTTTCAAGTGCACATTTTATACATGTTTAAGAAAATAAAATATGGTTTGGTGCAATTGGAATATATTATATTATCAGTAGTAAATTGAGTTTTACAATAACCGCTATATGTTTTGTATTCTGTTGTGAATTTCAAAATTAACACAGAATGCAAAAAGCTATTTGTTTCTACAGACAGCAGACACTTCATTGGAATGTTCAAGTATTTATGGTACTACACTTCTGATGAAACCTTTTCTCACAGTTCTGGCATTGTTTTCCTGTATTTTTCTGACACACCACACACCGTCCCTGCTTCGTTGCTGATACCAGATAGTAAGTACCTAGTACTTGACTACTTCATGGTGATTTTTGATGAGCTCAGGGGCTGGTTCGGTTAACAACCATTGGTTTGCTGTGCAACAAAGATAATGTAATTTCCCTCCGGAACTGGAGATGCGTCATTCCAGCTGGTGTTTTCTTTATTTATTTCTGAATGTAACAGCCATGCTGCTACTACTGCAACAGTGGCGGCTCGTACTGTCATTAACAAAGCGTGCTACAATATATATATATATATATATATATATATATATATATATATATATATATATATATATATATATATATATATATATATATATATATATGTGTGTGTGTGTGTTGATGTCGGAAGGCGGAAGTTGATGTCTATCCTTCGATTCTTCATGCTGGCAAACTTTTCTATCACCCTGAAGTTGAAATCTAGCATGTTGTCGATCAAACTTTTTTCTATCGAGAGCATGGCAAGGGCAGTTAACCTTCCTGACCTACGGAAATTCCTCACGAATGTCTTAAATCTTTTTAGAGACGAAAAGCATCTCTCAGGCTCTGCTGTGGACGTTGGTACGGTCACTATTATTTGCAAAAGGGAAGGGTTGTTATTTCGCTAAAATTGTCCTGAAAGTTGTTTTTAAAGATAAGCTGACAGAATCAAAAGCTCAGTGCGAAGTCACTACTTACCTAACATTGGGTAGCTTTCAACCGCAGTGTCCACAATATGTTCCGGAAAAATCACTAAAATTTGCAGAACCAGAAGTTTGGCGGCATCCAAATGGCTTGTTTTCTCAAATCGATTTCGCGCAACCGCAGAAATGCGATCACATACTTCTTTGGCATTGGGTACTCTGCAAGATATAATCCGCCCACATTTGTTTTCACCAACTGTTGGAAGAAACATATCACTTGTCCTAATATTGTCTGTGTCATTCCGAATTTTCTCAACGGCTTCAATGAAATATTTAAGTGCTGTTTGTACTTTATGGTAGGCCTGCACTGAATTTGATTATAGAAAATATTCACATGCGGCATTATTTTGTGAAAGAATTCTAACCAAAGCATGAATTCACTGTATTGGATTTCTCTAGTTCTGAAAAGCACTCTTTCGAAACATTTTAATTTTCATTGACGGAATTGACGGTTCGTGACTTGAAATTCCATCGAGTAGCTGACCCACTCGGAATGCGTCGTGCAGCCACTTTTTCCAAAACATACACGCTCTGGGGAGCAGGAGGAAAAATGTGGAAAATCCTGAAAGACTACAGAAAAAAACCCTTGTCGATTGATTTTGAAATGCAGTTCTTTTCATTATCAAATTTAATTGGTTAACAATGGACGTAGTGTGCCAAAGGAAAGTGTTCTTTAATTTTAGATTGTACGCCATTAATTGATCCCTTATTACCGATGCCCCATTAAATGTATGTGCTGTAATTTTGCTGTGATCTGAATCTGTGTCAAAATGTTCAATTCATTTAATATACACTCCCGACAATTCTGGGCTCCCGAACCTTTAGGATTAAAGAAAATAAAAAAAGAGGAGAAAAGAGAGAACCGAGCGGCGAGCGCCGCCAGTAAGCAGAAGAAGAAAGCGAGAAAGAGGAATACTTGGCGCTTGCGCAGAATGTCTTCGGGCTCAACCTAACTCAGCACGGTGGAAGCTATTCTGGGTGTAAAAAAAGGAAAGTGGACAAGGCTGGACAAGGCATATTGAGATCTTTGTTCCATGCTAGATATATATTTGTTGACTAGGCTCGTATAGTTCAAGCGGGCTGCATTCAGTACAGCCCGCTCGGTTCGTTAGTACAACTTCCACACTGCTGAAGGCGCTGATAATCGCGCTCCACGCTCGAAAAATAAGATAGTCATGGGAAAGTTCTGTATTTTGTTAATTAACGAACAGTTTAAACAAATGAATAGATGAAATATTTTTGAACTAAAATTAGTCTAACACAAATACACAAACATAGGAAGCGTGCTGTAGCCCGGTAGCCCTACGTCAGAAACCGCTACTGTACTGCAATATTCAGTGCATTGTTGAACAAATTCCACCACCACTTTTTACTTCGTAACTGGACTGTAGCTACCTAGTTCTCGGTCAAGAAGATCAACACCTTTCATCCCGGAGTTGCACTTTGAAATTAAATGTGGTTGCGGAATTTGAATTATTTCGTGCTTAGATCTAGAGAATCTTCTAGCAGTAGAAACAGGTTCGTGTGTAGCGAAGTTAGATGCAACTGTTACAACTGCATTGCCATTCCATTTGCCTACATTCCCATCACAGGAGCAGTCAAAATAACCTCTTTCTTTATAGACATCTCTTTCGAACTTGGGAATGGGCATTGTTTTGTTACGTTGTCCCCAATTGTACCTATTGCTTTCATGTGCAATAATCTCAGTTCGTTTGTGAGATTATAGAAATCAATATATATGATTAGCATATATATATATATATATATATATATATATATATATATATATATATATATATATATATATATATATATATATATATATATATATATATATATATATATAATGAAAATTAATTTCATGCTGCTTTGGATTTTTCAAAATGCTGATGCTATGCTTCACTACTGCCGACACGATAGACTCTTCATTCACCTTCACCTTTCTTTCCACTGTAGATTTCCATGCAATAGGGATATTCATTTGATGAACAGAACATGCAAATTCTATAACCTAACTTCATGGGTTTGCTGCGAATGAACATTTTACAAGGGTGATGGCCATTATACGGAACCATTGATTTATCAATACTTAACAACTCATGAAATAACCAAACTGACACATATTTTTTGAAAGTTCATCGATTTTTTTGAAAGTTCAACAATGAAATAGCATCATTGAAAACTTTTTGAAAGAATTCGTTGAAGTTACCAATATGGAAGAGTGTAATCACAAGTTCAACGAAGACTGGCTCCGATATCCTCTTTGTAGCAGCTCTACCTTCTGCTCAATAATGAAAGCGACCAAGTATACGTACAGTACAAGGGAGCCCATCAGGGGGGCAAGGGGGGCACTCGCCCCCCCCCTAAGAGGAAATTGTATTTGGGAATATTGAAAACCGAATAGAATTTTTACATTAGTTACAGTAAAATTTGAAACTATATTTGAAACGTCGCTTATACTTGCCCCCTTGGAAACCACAACATGGTCGCCCTTGGTACAGTAGCAAGACTTTTACTGTTCCACCTAACCGTTCCAATAGTAACAAGACGTGCACTAGGGTTCTGTTTTATATACATATTCAGGTGCTTGTTGGGCTCTTTGAGAAATGTCGGGTCTTAACTTCACTTAGGACCTAGTGTGTGCCCTATGCAAATATCCAAGTTTCAGAATCCTGCTGCACTTCGGCAACAATTTTTATAGAGGTAGTTGGTGAGTACTTCAAATTATATTCCTGTAGCCTTACTCCCTCTATAAAAATACTTCGTACCTTAGGATTCTGAAACATGTATTTCTATATAGCGCCCTTGCTCTGGTGTTTTCAGTGTTTTGGTTAACTTCAATAAGTGTCCTGTCCTCCTTATTTATATAGTGATGAAGTATGTTTTTGGAGAAGAAGGCCCGGGTTCAATTCCAGGAGGGATAGCACCAAACACATTACAGTAATCTCCTTTTTACTCTGTCTCGTCTTATATAGCCTAACCTCTAAGAGAGAACATAAATACAAAATAAACAGTCATGAAGTGTCTTGAGACAACAATGCAAAAGTCATGGACAAAGCGTTCGTAATTAAATGTGCCTCTGTAAAAATCATATAATTTTATACATTGCATATTTTGTGTATGCTGTTAACTGTTCTCAAAACAGCATACCAGGCAATTCAAATATACGAGATAGCATACGTTTGGAGTCTAATGATAATTCCATTTAGTATATTGTCGTGAAATTGAAGGGAATCTGAAGAAAGAGAATGATATTCAACGAAATTCGTGAAAACCATAGTAAATAATCCGACGTTGACTTCAGAAGCTGAAAGTTGTTTCATCATATTAATGAATACATATAAAAACATTCAAAGACATGCCGTAGCTCAAAGTATTGTATTATGTTGTATTTATTTTCATCCTTTTTCATACAAATTGTTCACAACGTGAATGTATGAGTTGGGCACGTCACAAGAACACTGAATGTGTACAGTAAAAAAAAGTACAATTTTTTATTATTCTAGTTTACATACAACGATATAAAACAACATAACAGTTAATAAAACCTTACATTATAGATATGCAAAATATATATACTTTAAACCTTATTTACTACAGGCGAGATATTCTTCTACAGAATAGAAGCAATGCTCGAGTAGTTAGTACTTGACTGCTTTATTGAAACCGGATTTTTTTTTTTTTAAAAGTGGAAGGAAGCTTGTTATAAATATTCACTGCCATAGGAAATGTACTATTCTTATGCACTTTTAAACGTGAGGACTCTACATGAAAATCCGACGCTTGTCTTGTATTATGCGTATGAATATCTGAGTTCAACCGGAAGCTGCTTGTACCTAGCTGTATATCTTTTCTTACAAATTTTAGAAGTTCATATATATATATATAATATATATATATATATATAAACATGGAAGAGGTAAGATTTCAATAAATTTAAATAGAGGTTTACAAGTAGTGTTGTAAAAAAATGGTTTTTTTTTCTGTGAAGTTTTTTTTCAATAAAAAACATCGTTCTTTTTCATGTTTTTTTTTCAAAAGTCTGTTTTTTTTCTGGCAACTCTTATTTATTGATTTATGTTGCAGATTATTGAAATAATCAATAGAACTTGAGTCGAAGCCCTCGTAACTTACAAATCGTTTGTTTTTTTGTACCTATACGAGCAAAATTGTGTGATTATTCCTTTCGACCCCAGGTCATTTTTGGCGTTTTCCTACATTTCCAGTTAGTGATTTATTGCTCAAAAACTATTCATTCGATTGATATGGTTAAGGCCTTGTTTTTAAGAAAATGGATGTGGCTATTTTTTGGTGTAAGTTGTATTGCAGTGTTGCCAACGGGTGGGAAATTATTGAGGGAAATGTAGGGGTGAAAATTTACAAAAAATTCCCTAGCCGAAATTCAAAAAAAAATTTTTTTCTAGCACCACTGCTGCTATATGGGTTCAAGTCACCAAAAAACATCTTTGGTGTGTTGACAAGGTACAGTGAAATCCTGAAGTCGCTGGCTTCCATTCAAAGAGGGAAAGAAAAAATTCTGTCATACACATGAAATTTTGACACTTTTTACGCCTCAGAAGCAAAAATCAAATATGCCGGGGTATAGCTTATCTAATTATCCTATTGAAACTTTTTATGGTGCGTTCTGTAGGGCAAAGAGGAAGCTTTCAGGTAGTGGTACGTTTGTTTCAATGTAGCCAGTAAGAGGGTAACAATAGAGGGGAAAAGGGAAATTTTCCGAATTTTTCACCTAATAGCGGGAATTAATTGTTTTGGCTGGAAACGCTGCCATCAGACAGACGAAAACTATCTGAAAATAAACCGTAGTGCTCCAAGAATATATCCTACTAGTATCATGGCGATATATAACAAAGTAAGCATGAAATTTAAAAAAAAATCTCATTCTACCTCAGAAATTCACCATTTTCTTACCATTTCCAGAACAGGGTTTATTATAAACCTCCACTGTACTTCCCCTAATTATTCTAGTAAAACTTTACGGTGCGCTGTGTAGGCTAAGGATGAGGCTGTTAGACACTGGTACATTTGTTCGAATGTAGCCAACAAGAAGGAAATAATAGAAATAAAAAAGGGATTTTTTTCCAAAATTTGCCCCTAAAATCTGGAATTAAAATTTTCTGTAGCTAGCAACACTACTATCAGACACACACAAACTATCTTAAAACAAGCTTTGGTAGCACTCTAATATATCCTACAAATATTGTGACGATATCTAATAAAGTAAGCATGTCAATAAAAAATATCTCATTCTACCTTTAAAAAATCACAGTTATCTTTCCAATTAGAGAACAAGGTCCACTGTAAACCTCTACTGTACTTCCCCTAATTATCCTATTTAAACTTTCTATAGTGGGTTGTGTAGAGCAAAGACGAGACTTCCAGATACTGGTACGTTTGTTCCGATATAGCCAACAAGAGGGAAATAATAGAAACAAAACATATAATTTTTCCAAAATTTCCCCCTAAAATCTGAAATTAAAATATTCTGTAGCTGGCAACACTGCTACCAAACAGACGCAAACTATCTTAAATTAAACATTGGTACTCCAGTAATATATCCTACAAGTATTATGGCGATATTTAAGGAACAAAGCTTCTAATTACCAAAAATATATTACGGTAAACAGAAAAGTAAGGGAAAATTAGAAAAACCAAGGGCTAGAACCTAAATACGAATTTTACGTGCGCCCCCTAATTACCCCATTGTAACGACCTGTACTTTCGTTTGTTAAGTGAGAACAAATGTTCGATTGGCGTAAGTTGACTTGCACTCGGACGTATAGGTACGGATTTATAAACAAAAATTCCTAATTTTTTGCCCAAATATAGGAGAATTTTAATTTCCCTAATTGGCAACACTGCGCGCAGACCCGTCCAATTGATGTCAACAGTTAGGTATCCATCCGAGGTATCTACCTGGCAAGTCTTAAGGATGTCTTTCTACAACGAAGGAAGCTACAGGGAAAATAAGTAAAGGAAATTCGAAATTAGAAAATTCTCGAATTTTTGACTGGGGTGAAATTTGAGAAGGAAATTCGACACCAGAAGAAAAAGAAATTAATATGTTAAACTATAGTCCAACCACATTTTGCAAGAATAATATCCCGATATCTTAATTAGTGTCCACACTGGAGCGGATTAAACAAAGTGACACACCTGTGTGTGTCACTTTGGCCACCTGGGCCACCGAGTATATATAGTGAAACCTGTCTTCAGCGGAATCGAGGGGGACTCGCAAAAATTTCCGTTAAAGACAGGTTTCCGCTTAATGGAGATAGACCTTTCCGTTAAAAACAATATATATGCTTATAACGGACATAATGAGAAAATATATTGATGTACGCAACTTGTTCAATTACAGTACTTTTTCCTTCTACGGATTAATACCCCCCCCCAAAAAAAACTTAAAATAAACACAAAATATGCTGTGCACACTTTCCTTTATTTTTCCCATTAGTCAAGCAGGATTTTTTGCATACATTGCTACTACTTGGCTGCGGTATACTTCAGGACACAGAAAAGCTTTCTCAGGAATTTTGAAAGTCCTCTGAACTCTTTCCCCCTTGTTTTCACGACACGTGATGGAGATATATAACTTCTGCTTTACCTCAATTCCTTTTTTCCAGAACTATGTTTTGTTAGTTTTCTTCTAATTTTTGTTGGCTGTCTCTAGTTGCTACACAAGCGGAACAGAAATACGCCAGAAAGAAGACTGACAGCTGACATGCTACGTAGGACTAGCGAAAAATTGTGGGAGCTGAATATGAGTAGTGATTGACGAAGGTCAACACTGCCCATAAAGATTTAACAAAAGAACGAAGTATTTATCGCAAACAGTATATGTTTACCCTCTCACAGGATGTTTAAAAATTTTCTAAACGATGTAGTCTGAAACTCAAAATTTTCCGTTAAAGGTTTATTTTGCTTTCCGTTGTCCGCATAACACAGTTTCCGCTTAATGAAGGGACTTCTACATGTCTTTTACTCCAAAATCCATGGGACCATGAAATATTTCCCTTTAAGACAGTTTTCCGTTTAATAAAGGGTCCGTTGAAGGCAGGTTTTACTGTATTTGATTACATTTTTTTGACTACTAACTTGTGTTGTCGTTGTAGTTATAGTCTCGACTAATAATAATATCGTTGTAAACAATAACTTTATAAGGAAAATTTTCTCTCCTTTTTACATCTTAGTTCCAACACTGTTGGTGAGAAATGTAGGGTGTTTCAAAATAAATTTTGGGGTTTTAAGTCTTCGCAGTACTTATTACATTTTATGTACAATTATAAGCAATGCATCAAGTAAAAGAGCACCTCAAACAGTCTTTGCTACAAGTGTTCAATGTGAGATTCATTTGTCACACGGCACATATCTGGTCGATAGGCGAGAAAGGCCCATAAACTTTCCGCCACATGGCACAAAACACATTCAATTTAGGGGAGTTCCGTTTGAATTGTACCATCTCCTGAGGATTTGCTGACGGTCAGATGCAAACATTATGAGTGTTTACATTAGCTCTTAGGTGAAAAGTCGATTTATCACTGAAGACGACACGATCCAGAAAATCTTCATTGTTATGCAGGAATATTTCACTTGCGAAATTGGCACGTAAACCGTAGTCTGTAGGCTTTAGACCTGTAGCAAGTGCAAACAATAAAGACGTAGTTGCAAGCGTCTACTTAATATTCTTCACACAGACGGTTGCGCTGTACAGGTTCAGTCTTTATTAAAACACAAAAGGCTTTCTGCTCTCTAGTCTCCATCTTTGCTACTTGCTCTTTCTAACGGCAGACAGAAGAAACAATGCATGTACATGCGTGCGTACAAAACTGTTTGAGTTGCTCTTTCATTTGATATAATATTTATAATTGTAAGTTAATTGTAATAGATACTACAAAGTTTCAAAACCTTAATATTAATTTTGAAACACCCTGCATTACTTCAAATTGAGTCATCCTATATTCAGGTCCTAGTCAATTTGTCGCCTCGTGCAATGGCATAATTTGCCGCCTCCCCCTTTCTCCAGAAAGAACAAATCTTAGAAGTCATGATTTTAAGTATGCTACTCCAGCATGAACAACAAAGGTGAGGGCAAGTGCAGTCGCACTCAGAAAGGCTTAAATACTTATTAAAAATGCAATTCCGTTGTGTCTGTTTTTTTCTTTAAATGTTAATCTATTATGATAGTGAAAGATAAAGCAAACACACCTGCAGAGGAAAGATGGTAATCCTTTTCATAGAATTCACTATCGAGCTTCAATCTCAATGTATCAGTTTGCAATTCCAGTGCAACGAGCTCTTTTATCTTGATTTCTTGATTTTTCTTCTACATCTTCTAACAATTTAAAAAAAATGTTTCTATCTTCAATGATAAGGAACTTGCTTCTGACAAAAACAAGACTACTTTCATATCAAAACTGTGATAACTTAATAAATGGAACAGATATTCACTACTATTCGAGAATTGAATTCTTGCATTTGACAACAATCAAGCAATTTGTGCTCGGATTTATTCGACCATTTGCTTTAGGATTGTCCATGTGGCCTTAAACTAATGCAACCTAAACATAATTTATGAATGTAGTATTCTAATAGGTCAGCTTAGTAAATGTAACTACCATCATCATGAAGTCTGTTTTAAACAAGAAATATTTAATTTAAATAATATACTTATGACAGATTTTGCCGGACCATCCAATCTTGCCGTTCCACGCAAATGCACGTGTTGCATATATACAGTGGCGTATTTAGGGGAGCTTCCGGGCTTAAGCCCTCCCCCCGAAATCTTACTTACTATAGTAAAGTATATGAAATATCTTGCAGAATTTTCACATTTTCAGGCAAATCCCCCCGAAAGTTAGCAAAGCCCCTCCCGAAACAAAATCGTAAATACGCCATGGCATATATGGTAGAGCCGGCTCTGCATATCATATATATCTAGTCGACAAATTATTTATATCTATATGACATTTAGAAAAATACTATTAGGCAAATTAGTATTAAGTTTTTACCTTTAGACAAGTTATTGGAATTTTATACTGCTCGTGACATTATTTACGTACTTATTAAAGGCCTGCATTCACGAAAAGACAAAATTTCATTTCTACTTTTATTTCTTAGTTGATATTGATGAAAACTGCTGAAACCCGAATTGTTAATAGGTATGGTATTCATGTAAATTGTAAAATATTTGTAGCGTATCAGTATCTAGCGTTTAATTTATGTTGCATTTTACGGTGATTACAGCTACATAAAAATATTTCATACTTAAATAGACGTAAGATGCATTACAAATGACTCTTTGAAAAAAAAAACGAAATTTAGAAAAAAAACGAGAGCCAATGTTTTTTTCTAAAAAAAAACGTACATTTCTGAAAAAATACGAACCGTTTTTTTTCTATTTACAACACTATTTACAAGAAGTTCGAGGTTTACTTCCGGTCATAAACCTTAAAGCTCTCTTTTGTAAAACGAATATGGGATTTAGCAGTGCAGTAGACCCCCAGAATATAATACTATATTCCAATTTAGAATGAAAAAGTCCAAAATAAGTTGTGAGCAGAACATGCTAACTGACACTATTTCGTAAAAGCTTTAACATGTAACAGGTTTAAGCCAATTTGCTAGATAATTATTGAATGTGAATTTTCCAATCTAATGTATCTGACATCCAAAGACCAAGAAATTTAATATCCGAAACGTAATTCAACGTTTTGCCGTTAATTGTTACACAAGGTCGTTCTCTTATCTCGTTTTTTACTACGTAAAAGCACATGCACGAAGACTTTGTTGTATTTAGTATTAGTTTATTTCTATCCATCCAGTCAATGACGGCAGACATGGTGGAATCTACTGCATTACATAACTCAACGTAAGAGTCTCCGGTTACTAAACACAAACAAACTATTTGCTGAGCAAAACAATATATTCATATAAAAAACTACATACGTGTTAGTTGGTACTATCAGAGATAGTGTCTGATGAAGCCAAAGTGTTAGTTGGCGAAACTGTAACACGTATGTAGTTTTTTATGTGAATATATTGTTTTGCTCAGCAAATAATTTGTTTGTGTTTAAGTATTTTTAATATATACAAAGCAAAGCTTCTACTTATAGAAAATATTCCGGTTACTAATATATTTGTATCGTCAGCATACAGAACAATTTTAGCAGAGTCTAAACATTGCGGCAAGTCATTTATATATATTAAAAATATAATAGGGCCTAAGATGGAACCTTGCGGAACTCCAAATTTTAACTCTTTGGTATCTGAATAACATTTGCTTACTCCCTGTGTGTCTCGAGTTTGACAGTTAATTTCAACAGTTTGCCTTCTGTTGGATATATACGATTTAAACCACTCACAAGCATTTCCTCTAATACCATAATCTTGTAATTTTTCAAGTAAAATTTATGACTAATTGTATCAAAAGCTTTGCTAAGATCAAGAAATATGCCGGTTGTATACTTCTTAGCGTTTAATGAATTTAAAGCGGAATAGAGAAAGGAGTAAAGAGCAGTTTCAGTAGACTTATTTGATCTAAAGCCATTTTGAGCAGGAGATATTAAGTTAAAATTATTTAGAAAGCTAAGTAGTCTTATATACATAAGTTTTTCAGAAAGTTTAGAGAAGGTAGACAGACATGATTTGGTCTGTAGTTCGATGTAAGATCTTTCTTGCCACTTTTATATAAGGGTTTAACAACTGCTAGCTTCAATGCGTCAGGAAAAACGCCACTACTAAATGAGTTATTTACTATGAAGCATAAGATATCAGCAATCTCATAAGAATATTGCTTTAGAATTTTATTAGAAACTTCATCATATCCTGAAGAACTCTTATTGTTTCATTTTCAGTGTAGTATTTAAGATTTCCTGACTAGTTACTGGGTGTAAGAACAATGATTTTTCGAAAGTATTATCATTGAGTCTACTAAGGTATTGTTTGCGAGATAGTTTATTGTTCACGTTATTAGTGATAAGCTTTTCCACTTCATTCGCGAAGTAATCGTTAAAAGCATTTGCAATTTCAGTCGGTTTCTTAATAATTTTATTTTGACAAGAAATGCTAGTTATCTTAGAGGAGAGTTTTCGTTCCCCAGATTCTTTCCGAATTGGGCTGCGAGGTTTTGGGAGGCGAGGTTTTGGCCAGGCGAGGTTTTGGTCCGCGAGGTTGTCGCCGCGAGGTTCTGGCCGCGAGGTTTTGTACCCAAACCTAATTTGCCATGTAGCTTTCATTTTATTGGAAGCTTTCCCAATGTAAGTACCATTCACTAATATTTTTGCCTGTTTTATGACTTTATGTAAAACTCGTCTGTACATTGTATGGTATCGTTTAAACACGGGAGAACGGCAGCGTAGTAGTTTCAGTGTATTAACTATATCATCAAATGTAAAAAAAAAAAAAAAAAAAAAAAAAAAAAAAAAAAAATCAGAAGAGTTATTGGTAAGTTGATTGGTCAGAAGAACATCAAAAGTGATTTCATATACGAATGAAATGGAGCATTTTGTTAAAGAATGGGTACTTCTTATTATGTATAAATATATATACTGTATATGATTACTTTAATTGATTTTTATCACTTTTCTTATTTAGAATACTGAAAGAATTCTAGAATTAGAATTTTCTAACGGCTGAACTACCGAAAACTTATGTCACTAGACGCCATTGAGTTGTTGATGCTTGATATTATCAATGTTTGCGAAGCGCAGGCCAGAAAGTGTATGAAGGAGCGAGGTCAGTTGAATACACCGCATATAGAAAAATTTCCCAACCCAGGTTAAAAATTGTTTCTTTGTTGACAAAGCGACATGTTGATGAATTTATGATCTCTTGCGTCTCTTGCCTAATATAAAGTTGTTTCTATTCGATTTTTCGCTTAATCTTTACCACAGCGAAGAGAGGGAGGGTAAAGTTATATATATATATATATTTGCATCAAGTTCTTTGCGATTCTATTCCTCCCCTTGGGGGTACAGTCATAAAAATTGGTATGTGAAGCAATGAAGTAAACTACTACATGGTAATATCCTATATGTGTATTTGTTGCTTATACGGGGAACGGGGGGGGGGGAGTTGGCCAATTTTTTCGGTCTCAGCTTTTTGACATAAATTACATTTATTTTCAGGACGATTCCATATAATTAACTAAACTAACTTACTAACTCTATGGCCTATGGAACCCGAAAGTTCAATGGCGCGTTCACAAAAACTCTCCATTGACTTCTATCCTTAGCCAACTGGATCCAGTTTCTATTTTCTATTTCTTTCCCTGCGAGTTCCATCTTAATATTGTCCTCCCATATGCGCCTAGGTTTTCCAAATGATCGTTTTCCGATTCGTCTTCTAGTTAAAACTTTCAAAACGTTCCTAGTTTCTTCCATCCTGGCTACATGACTTGACCACCTGGGCCTCCTTGACTTGATAACCCTAAGAATATTTGGTAGACCATATAAATTGTGTAGTTCCTCGTTATGAAGTTTCCGCCATTCCCCATTCCTGTTCCTCTTGGGTCCGAATATTCGTCTCACGATCTTGTTCTCAAATATTTTCAGTCTATGTTCTTTCCTCAGAGTGAACGACCATGTTTCGCAACCATACAGAACAACAGGAATGATTATCGTCTTATAAATTTTAAGCTTCAAATTCCTCGACAGAATTCGCGACGACAAGAGATTTTAAACTTAATAATAACACGAATTCCGTGCTTTTAGTCGACATTTAATTTCTTCATGAATATGGTTTTTATCTGTTAATATTGATCCTAGATACACTTGAAGGTATCCACTTTATCAAAAGTATTATTCGAAATTTTAACGCATCCATAATTTTCCGTATTACGATCCCAACGAACTTCCATGTATTTAGTTTTCTCTGCATTCAGTTCTAAACCGATGTCCCTGCAAGAGTTTAATAAAGCCTCTGCATTTCTTTCTATTGCTCTTCTATAATCCCCTATTAAATTTACATCATCAGCATACGCCATAACCTTGTGTATACCATTCAACTCTAGGCCTTGGTTGCTGTCTTTGATTTTCCTTATAGCATATTCCGGGACAAAGTTGAATAATAATGGCGAAAATGCATCTCCTTGTCTCAGGCCATTCTCGACGTGAACGCTCTTGGACAGAACTTTCCCTACCTGGACTTTACTTTGGGATTCATTTAAACATATCTTAATTAATCTAATTAGCTTCTTCGGTATTTCAAATTCTGTAAGAATCAGTAGCGAATCCAGGACTACTTCTTGGGGGGGGGGGGGTTGTAATACTGCTACTTAGAACTACTTTTAAGAGCTCCAAACTCTGTGATGGATTTTATTTATATATAAAATAAGAAAGCTTCCTCTCTTGGAAGGGGGCGATCGTTCCGATCGCCCCCCTGGATCCGCCCCTGGTAAGAATGTTGTACAATGTTTCTGTTCTAACCGAGTCGTAAGCCTTTCTAAAATCAATAGATAGTTAATGTACCGGGTTATTGTATTCGCACTTCTTTTCGAGTATTTGTCGAATGGTAAATATTTGGTCGATAGCTGACTGATTTCGTCTAAACCCGCACTGATAACCTCCAATATTTCCGTCTGCTTATGGGGTCAATCTTGCTAATAGAATGTTTGAAAGGATTTTATAGGATGTTGACAGAAGAGAAATGCCTCGATAATTATTATAGTCAGTTTTGTCGCCTTTCTTGTGAATTGAAACAATGATTTTTTTCCACTCTTGTGGCAATTCTTCCTTGTTCCAGATAAGGGGAATGAGTTTGTGTATCTTGTTCCACAATTTTTCGCCTCCAGCTAAAATTAACTCAACCGGAATTTCGTCTACACCTGGAGATTTCTGTTTCTTTAATTTCTTTATAGCGATTTCTACTTCTATCTGTTTGGTTCTGGAATATACGGTTCTGCGGTGTGTATTTCCCTTTCTCCACGCACATTAGTTTTTGGCTGCGTGTTAAGCAGACGCAGTTCGCCAAAGAAATTTTTCCATCTATTTAAGATATTATCTGTATCGGTGAGAACTGTTCCGTTATTTTTCTTTAATATATAAGCACGAGGTTGATAACCTTTTTAAAATTCGTTGATCTCGTTATACATGTCCCGAATGTTTTTATTTTTACTATTATCTTCAAGTTCCTAAATTTTAGCTTTCAAAAAATCGCGTTTCTTTGTTCTAAAAGTTTTGGAAGCTTTCCGTCTGATGTCTATGAAATTTTGTATAGTTATTTCATTCAGACTTTGTAGCCAACGTAATTTTGCCTGTTTTCTCTTCTCCACTAGTTGAATGCATTCCTGGTCGAACCATGGTTTGTTCCTACGTATTTCCGCGTGTCCTAATTTTTCTTTTGCTGAAATTTTAATGCTATCCAAGTATCCTCAACACTAGTGCACTCCGATTCTTCTAAAACTGAGAATCTATTCAAAACTTCAATCTGGCATTTCCCTCTTGCCTGTCTCTCTTGTACTTTCTTTAAATTAAATCTCTGCATTTTCAGACATTGAATACTTCCTTTATTCAACGATAAGCTATCTCTTATTATCGCTGCTACTTGCTAGTGATCAGTGTCACAATCAGCTCCTCTAAATGACCGAACATCAATTATGTTAGATTTTCTTCTTCTAGCTACTAAAACGTGATCAATTTGATTATGTGTTTTTTCGTCTGGTGAGGTCCAAGTATATTTATAAACGTCGCGATGTGGGAATTTTGTACTCTTCACGATAAGGTTTTTAGATGTTGCGCAGTTCACGAGTCTAACGCCGTTGTCGTTTAGTCAAGAGGCCTGTTACCTCGTTGGAATCTACAGGGGATAGACAAAAAATATTAAAAAACACTTCATACAGGACACGTAAGTTTGGCCCTCCACTGTACAACACGTGTTGCGGTTGCCGATGGTTTTTATGTTTTCAATGTGTCATGTGGACCTTCCTCTTCTGTCAGCAGTAACCAGTTCATCTGTGACTGTCGTGGTGTGGTAAAATGGGCGACCTGACAGACATCCAAAGAGGCATGATCGTTGGTGTCCGTCTGGTTGGAGCTTCAGTGGCAACAGTGGCGAACATTGTGGGGGGATCGAAAGCACTGTGTACAATGTCACGAGGGCATACACAATTCATGGGCAAACGACGTCTGCAAAGCACAACAGTGGTCGAGAGACAATCCTGTCAGATAGGGACCGAAGGGCATTAAAACGGATTGTAGCAGCTAAAAAGACCACTGCAATGAAAATTACGTCTGAACTCAATTCCGGCCTACAGAACCCGGTTTCATCGAAAGATTTTCTTTTATGGTGAACATGAAGTGATATACAAGTGTTCAGACGATACTCTATACTGCGTTCTGTAAGTCCGTTTGGAGTAAAATCTGGATCTTGCTAAGCGCGTGCAGACGTCCAGCAATTGTCTAATGCTCGACTCCAAGCTTCTCACCCAATTCGTTGGTTGTTTGGCACGGGTCTTCTTCAAATAGCGTTTCCAGACCATCGTTTTCAAATTCTTGAAGTCTTCCACTCTCCTTCGCTTGTCTTTTCAGGTTGAAATCACCGTTCTTGAAGTTGGGAAACCTTTCTCTTACTGTACTTGTATCAATGTTGTCCTTCCCATACACTTCATCCATCGTTCTTTTGGCTTCTGCAGCAGATATTCCAAGGTTGAAATGAAATAGCATGCAATGTCGAACCTGTTGACAGTTATGACAAATTAAGTATGAATTCATTTTACCCTGCCCTGCTTAAGTTTCTTATTCCCTCACTTTAGGAAATTTAATGGAGCAACTGGATGGCAACGCTGCATATTTATGCACACATTTATATACATTTAGCTGGTTGAATAAATTTAATCTGGCAGACAAGAAAAAAGTACCACGAAAGAAGAAGCAGATACAAAACTTATTATTTTGCATAAAATTTTGCTTAGATCTCATTCTCTTTTCGGAAAACATTTTACTCCGGGCTTCAGAGATTTCGATATACTATACACGGCTATTTTGGCAGTTTTAGTTTAAAATTGTTATTCATAGTGTACTCCGGTGCCTATCACCATGTAATGATTTTGGTAGAGTTAATAATGGATCGAGATTTATCCCCTTCACCAATTTATTATAAAATTTGTTAAATACAAAACGTGTTTGATTACAAAGAGTAAAATAATGTTTATTTTGTTATTATTTAGACGAGAGGAAATAGGTGTTTGCACGGTTTCCCTTCTCTCAAGGCAGTTTTTAAGGCACCTGCCGGTTCTGGTGAGTCTTGAAGGATAGCCCCTCAGTTCAAGGCAGCTTTACGAGGCTTGGTTGTAGGAAGGACCCCTAGTCCAGTGCGACCTCGAGTAAGGATAGGTGTACCCCTAGTCCAGTGCTACATCAGGGCGGTGTAGGTGATTTGATCAGTTGGACGACTGATGCTGGGTCCCTCGGTGGTCCGCCTTTTATTTGTCCTCTTCGGGTTCTTCCGTGAGGTCCGTCTTCTCTTGGCGTTCCTCGATGTCTTTCGTATTGGCTTCTTGTCTGCTAGGTTGTTTACAATCAATAGCACGTGTTGTGTTGACATGTGCTCTTATTGTGATGTGGGAATCCTTACAATAGAATTCCTTCTTTCTACTGATACAAGTATATCGTGTCATTTAATATATATATATATATATATATATATATATATATATATATATATATATATATATATACGAGGAGTGATCAGAAAATAAGGTTACAAAGCTTGCAGTGAAACGTGTATATATTATTTAATACAATCAATACATCCAACAGGTAGTACATACATTAGATTATTTTACAGCATAGTCTCCATATCGCTTAAGGCATTTGTAGCATCGTGGGATGATTTTGAAGATGCCTTCTTGGCAAAAATCCTTTCCTTGAGTCTTAAGCTACGTTGTCACGAATTGTTTTACATCCTGTTCTGAAGCAAAGCGACAGCCTCCTACGTGCTCCTTCAATTGCGGGAACAGGTGAAAGTCGCTTGGAGCTAGGTCCGTGCTGTAGAAAGGGTGGTCGCTGATGTACCAGCTAAACTGCTTCAACAGCGTCGGCCACTGCGTTCCTCGTCGATGACGTTTTCTCTATTAGCTGCAAACTTTTGACACCATTTTGTGTCATGCTAACGAGACATTACAGTCTCTCCGTAAACCTCTAGCAGCTACCGGTGAATTTCTGCCGCCAACAGAAATCAAACAACTGAGCAGACTTCTTCGCGAGACCAGTTTTCCAAACGAGTCGCCATTTGTGTTTACATACAACTAGCGCCGCGGGTGGCGAGTGGCTGAAAGTCTGCACAGTTGCCAACTCGATGTATTACAATTAAAGTACACTCTTCACTCCTCTGTAACACGAAACTCCAGACTCCAGAAATATCGGTCTTATAATCTTAGTTTCTGTTTCTTTCTCGTAAGAAACTTGTGGACTGCGTTTTAACATTCTCCCCCTCGAATTTTAGCGATCTCACTAAATGTCACATATAATTATAATGAAGTTCTAATTCATTCATTCATTTCAAATGGAAATTTTGTTCCACGAAATCTGCTACATTTTTAGAGCAGTTATCGATAACATTAATAAACGTTTTACTAAAACATTTTTCTCGTTGACCGTTAATCTAACAGCTCTATAAACAATTCGTTGACTCTAGAAAACCCACTACGGCTATTGATTTACACTTTTTCCTTCCTATCGACAGTGCCGTACCGTGGAAAATCAGCAACCGGGACTAGAGTCTACGACGGCGCCCCCGTACATATGCATGAGATCGACAGACCAGCCACGAAGCGCCATAATTGTTGGCGCGAAGCGTCAAAAATTTTTCAAACATAAACTCTGCTTTTCCTTGAATTTGAGCTTTTTTTATATTTTTTTCCCTTCCACTTTATATATGTGCACATGCATTTTCAGTAATTTTCCTATCTCTCTCTCTTCTTTTTCCTCCCGAATTTTGCGCCACTTACTTCGGCGCCCGGGGCCGTTGCTCCGTTTGCCCCCCCCCCTCTTCCTCACGGCAAGGCGTTACCTATCCAATGGCCGATTATCTTTGATTCTAAACCGTTTTCAGAATTTTCTCTTCAGAATACAGTAATTAAATATTTTCTTGTGTTATGATGAGAAAACTAAGGTGAAATACTAAAGTTGAAATATTTTTAAAAGCTCAAAATTTCCCAGACAAGAATGACAGGGGAAAAACTTAGATTTATTTTTTTAAAAAAAGTCGGTTTTATCCGATCCTCTTGCAACTCTATCCGAGAGTGAATTAAAATTTACTTCTTAATAATGAGAACAAAATAAAGTGGGGTATTATCATCACAATATAATAATAATAATAATAATAATAATAATAATAATAATAATAATAATAATAATAATAATAATAATAATATTTTTTGTATAATAGGAGCAAATAGTGACTGACTAGATGGAACATTCAAAGTCAATTTTTTTTCTATTCCTGTATAAATGTTACATGTCTTCATGAATATAGGAATAGGGAGCCCCTTCTCACATTTTCGCGAGGGTAAAGTAGACCATGAATCCTTATTTATCCTACTGGCTGTGGAAAGAAGTTTTGGAGATGTCGCGAGCTCCTTTGTCATAGCGCTATGATCGCCTTCCACTGTTTGAAAATTTCATCCTTTTAAGGAAAATTTCAATTTCGGGATGAGAAAGTAATCGGCAAGAACAAGGTCTGGTGAGTAGGATGGCCTTCACTGTATTATTGCCCGCTTTAAGATAAAATTTAATTACTCTTCTCTGCTTGTCTCATGACGGTGATGAGAAAGCGAAAAATCTGTTCTTGCAAACCACCTGACGTTCGTCTTCACAGACTCATAACCCAAAACTGTTGATACTCACAAGGGAAGTTCGGAAGAAAGCACTCGCCTGCAGAGAAACTAAGCATGCCATTTGAAAGACCAATTCATGTTGATTACAACAAGCTAATAAAATTCCTGTACGATTGAGAATTGTTCAAGAGATTCAATCAGAAGCATGTAACCAAAGTATTCTCTTCCATGGCGAAGCCTGATGGTTTGGACTTGATACTGCTTGATCACTGGAGTCCATTCAGAGACAAATTGTCCATTGCAAGTTGAATGACGGATGGCAAAGAGGTAATGGTTGCGAATATACTGTACCAAAGAACTGCACACGATTTGTACAACCGTTTGATGTGTTTGGATTCCGAAAAATCAAAGTTTATGGCAGGAGATTTGTACATAATATGAAACCTTTTCATCTGAACGTTATGATGTGTGTAGTGCAGGATACTCTCGCTTCAATTGTTCGGAATAAAGGTCGGCATTGATGGTACGACCATTAGAAACGAACTCAAACTGAATTACCCCTTGATAGTTCCACCACACAAAGAGCACGACTTTATGTTCTAAACGGCCCTGTTTGACGCCAGTTCTGGAAGTTGGCCCTTGCTCAACCACTGGTTTCTACATTTGGATTTCAGAAAAAAACACCAATTTCTTGTTATGTATGACAGTCCGTTTCAGGAAACACATCATGTTTTCCTTTATTTTCAAAAAAGAATACACACAAATACATTCAGCCAACAATGGGTACAAATTTACTATTCTAAACACACACACACACACACACGCATGCAAAAAGTTTATTTCTGAATACAAAGAAAAAATTAAGCGTTTATATTGATCAATCAGTAAGCATGAGATTTTCCCTGGATTTTCACGTTTTATCCCCAAAATCCCTTTTTCCCTTTTTGCTATAGTTACCTAAGAAATTTCCCTAGATTCAGGAAATCCCCCTTAAACTACAAACACTGAGTTCAGTATGCTGCTCAAACGAAATGTAAAGACACCCAGAAATGGCACAAAGAATTTGCATAGTTGCGTGATGGAACCTAGAAAGCCTCAAATCCGTTTCCGAATAATGTTGAATACTCTATTGTTGTTATGGTGAGGGCCCAAGGGAACAATATGGAAATACATAGATTCATTCTAAAGAGGGAAGATCTGCTATTTTTATAGTATTATAATTTCCGTTCCTTTGTGCTCGCTATTTATTTATTTATTTTGAATAAGGGAAGAAGCGCTTCATCGTGCTTGACAATTTCTCTTCTAAAGGGAAATTTCTGTAACATTCAAAATTCCCTCTTGTATTCATTAAACCAGTGGTTCTCAACCTAATTCCTATCACGATCCCCATTTTATCACATCCTCTTGCCAGCGACTCCCTTATAGTTTCTGGTTTGTAATAAGCTTGTGTTGGATTTTTAATATACCTATTGCTAAGATCTCACGATCAGGGGTGCCCATCCCCCCAAATCTGATGGCGCACTCCCCCCCAAAACTAATAATCTCTTCCCTCCTCAAAACTCAAGTCCTCTAAAAACAATTGCCCAGTGTAGCAGTAGTTTTTATAGTACTAGTAATTGCTATTTTTGTTGTTGTTTTTATTTCCTGTAGTAGTATTATAGAATGCTTGTAGTAGTAGTAGTAGGGGCAGTAGTAATTATAAAAATGGCATTACTTTTATTGGTAGTCTTGGTAGTGTACAATACTAAATAAGTTCTATAAGGATATTGAAGGGTATAAAAACTTCTACACACTGTGTATGGCACAGGTATTCTTTTTTTACAATTAGTAGTATTATTTTTTTCTTTACAAAATATTGATATAATTCCCTTGTACATGAAAAGTAAGACGCAAGTTACAAGTTATTGAGTTTGATACCAAAATAAAATGTTATCCTCGAAATTAGCCTACAAAAAGAAGTGATATCCAACAAAAAACATTCCGTTTACATTTATTTATTTATTTATTTATTTATTTATTATGGACGACATATAATACGTAACAATATTCTGTTACTACTTGATGTATGATCAATGTTCATATTTTCTATAGTTTTCTATGTGTGTGAATGTGTGATTACATTTTCCAGGATCTGCGAAAAACGAACAACTGCCTAGCTGGCTTTACTCTGTACAATACATGGAGCTGAATATATAGAATACTACTGGAGCGACCTCTCACGGAAAGTCTCTATTGTACACAGTGATGCCACTTTTGAGCTGGTTTTCAATTTACCGCAGGCCCTGGAAAATGTAATCGCACAAACAGAAAACTATACAAAATATTATCATTAATTCATTTAATATACATCATGTAGCAATTGAATAGCATTACTTATTAAGTGTCGTACATGGTATAAATAAGAAATAAATAAATGCTCCCAGCAGAAAATGGGTAAATTACCTACACAAAGCGATAAACCGACCAGCCCATCCTTTCATATAGCAACTTTCGCGGTACTTCATTCATAGAGTTTCTAAGCAGGGGGCAGGGGGATTCATTCTCGAGATTTTAAAAAAAATCGCATCGTATTCCAATGTTATTCTGACGACAGCAAAATTACTTATTCGACATTAGAGTAAAATTCTTCCCCAATTTTTTTTTATTCCCCCCATTTTTTTTTCGATGGCACAACTTGCGCCATTCATCCCTCCTGTGGGCGGCCCTTCTCTCTTAAAACGAAGCAACCTTTCCTTTCATACGCCTATTTGCGCGGTACTTCATTCATCGAGTATCGAAGCAGGGGGTACGGGGGTTGACCCCGGAAAATTTTTGAAAATTAGCATCTCAAAATCGTGTTTTAATGCTATTCCGACAGTAAAATTGCTAGTTCGAAAGCAGAGTAAAATCCCCCCCAAAATTTTTCTCAATGGCGCAACTTGCGCCATACATCGCCCCTGTGGGCGGCCCTGCTCACGATATCCATTTATTTCTATAATAGTACAGGGTGTCCAATATACAATGCAACCCGGAGTTTGGGATAGTTGATCTTTTGAACCTGAAGTGATACACGAATAATGGTTATACCAAAATGAAGCCTTGTTCATGCATATATTTTTATACTAAGAAGCAACGATTGAAGTACACTAGGAACCACACAGTGTTGCCAGATGTAACCGAAGCTGTATATATATATATATATATATATATATATATATATATATATATATATATATATATATATATATATATATATATATATATATATATACATCATGTATATATATTGCAAAACATGTAAATTGACTCATAACTCATACGTATGGATGTTCTGTCGTTAATTTTAAGTTTGTTTAGTTGGAGTAGCTTGGAAACTATGGAGCAGAAAAAAGTATTTTTCATTTCCACCAATGGGTAATCGGATGTAAGGGGGAACTAGGGAAATCGTAGTTTTCATAAACTAACACTCTGAATTGGCAACTTTGCTGATGTTTCAGTACATTAAAAGGTTTGTTAAGGATCTGTCTACATTATGCAATTCCTAAAAACAATGAAAAACAAACTTTGAAATTATCATGATAAAACGTTTACTTACATGCACCCGGCAACACTGCTACTATCAGAAGTGAGTTACCAGCTCTACAGCGGATGCTGGGAGTGTCCCCTGTTTTGATTCAAACACTGGTCACACGTTTCACCAGGTTGGCAGCAACTTTACACAGATTAGAAGTATTAATGATCTCAACGGCACTGCGAATGTTCGTTTCCAGGTCTTGAATAGTTCGAGAATTGTTCTTGTATACCTCTTGCTTTAAATAGCCCCATAGAAATGAATAGCAGTATTGCCGGTTGCATATGAGTTAAAAATTTATCATGATAATTTCAAAGTTTGTTTTTCATTTTTTTCAGGAATTGTATAATCTAGACAGATCCTTAACACACCTTTTGATACACTGAAACATCAGCGTTGCCGATTCAGAGTGTTAATTTATGAAAACTACGATTTCCCTAGTACCCCCTTATAGAGGCCTCATCCGATTAGTTACCGATGGAAATGAAAAGTTCTTTTCTCTGCTACATAGTTTGCAAGCTACTCCAACTAAACAAACTGAAAATTAACGACAGAACATCCATATGTATAAGTTATGAGTCAATTTACATGTTAAAAAAAAAAAAAGATTTATACCTTTGGTTACATCTGGTAACACTGTGTGGTTCCTAGTGTACTTCAATCGTTGCTTCCTAGTTTAAAAATATATGCATGAAGATGAACAAGGCTTCATTTTGGTATAACCATTATTCGTGTATCACTTCAGGTCCAAAAGTTCTACTACCCCAAACTCCTGGTTGCATTGTATATTGGACACCCTGTAGAATCCATCTCTTGTATATAGCGGATACAGTAACTTCCCTAAAAGCGAATGGATTAAAACCAAATTTGATCAGTTCATTCATATTACAAATATCGAATCCGATCCGTCATACTGTTTGAAAATGGAGATCGTTTGAAAATGTTAAAACTTCGACTCCCTGAATTTTGGGTCATATAATGAAAAAATATAGTGATTTCTAATTTTTGTTAAAAAAACCAAAGTTGTTAAAAACGTTATATTTTACGTATTTTAAATTACTTGATAGTGTGTGTCACGAGAATTGAACCGGACATTGCCACACTAACGAAATCAAACCAGGCTCAGGTATCTCATTAACTTCCAATTTTAATTGTATTTCAATATGCAGATTTTGTTCCATTTGTACTTTTTTAGTATTTTAATATGCAGTTCTCCTTAGTTTCATATCGTACCTGTTTCATTTAAATTCGTTTTTAAACACCTCTGCACTGTTGAAAATGTTTAGTAGACTTATTTTTTGGTGTTCTTAACAGTATTTATAAATATAAAAATGTGCCTATTAGAACAAGATTTCGATTATATTTCTCTCTTCGGCTTATCTTCGCGACCTCCATTTAACCCTCTCGCAAGCCCCTTAGGGGTCGCGACTAACAGGTTGAGAAACCCTGCATTAAACTATTCTTCACGGGTGTAGAACGTACACTTGTGCTCGTAATAGTATAATGCACTGTGCGCTATTCTGTAATTGTAATGTTTCGTATTAGTCCTTTGGTATTTGTTATTGGATAACATTATCTATTCGCATGAGTGAAATGAATAACTTGAGTTTGTGTTTGAATGATGAACAGGTAATACAAAATAAGCTTTTAATTGTTTATTTGACACAATAATTCCACATGTGAAACAGAAGCAGTGTTATATTTTTTCTTGCATTGTACAGTCAACTGCAAAATGATACCTATATTGTGTGAATAAGCATTTTCCGAAAAGTATTTCAGCCTACTCCTTTCAAAACTTCACATTACGCCTAAACGACTTGTGCAATTAGAAAACTCTCATAGCGACGAAGACAGAGGAAGAAGATTCTTTCCTTCATCGAGTGAATGAGTGAGTAAGCGAGGTTTAATGAGGGCGTCAGCATTGAGGCTATTTATTTGTATGTTTAACTGTATGTTTAAAAACGAACGTATTAAAATATAAAACAAAAAAAAAAAAGCACTGCAAAAATTAAGGATGTTATAAAATAGAGGATCTGCTCATACGTATCTTCATCATGTGAATCAATGAAGCCAAAAAACAACCGAGCGTCGTCTGAGCCGGCACGTCTGATTCACTACTCTCGTTTCCGCCATGATTGTTGGCTGGAAAACATTGCGATCAGTGATTTATTTGTGGATTTTGTAGAAGGGGGGAATATTTATGAAAGATTGCGTTCCGTATAACAGAACAACTATAAAGTCAGGTTGGGACAACGTTATTTTTAAACCTATCTACTTTCAAATTATGGTACTAGTTTCATAGCCAGTCCCCAAGTTCATAATTTTTTCATTAAAAAAGCAATTTTATGATAAATATTGGTAGGGACGTTAGATAAAATTTGGTTAGGTAGATGAGATCACATTCGTTACTTGCCTTGCTACTTTTCGTCCTACTGCTGAGGACAAGTGTGCAGCATCCAGCAAAATCTGCAACCTGCATAACTTGTCATAATAAGTGTCGCACTCCTACGTAAAACTGTCTTGTTATGACAAATAATTCATTAGTCCATTCTTATTAGGTATTTGAAGACGAAATTTATTGCTCGAACAATAAATACTACAAAAGTTACGAGTTTACCTTTTGCATAATAGTGATAAGTGCACATACACTTGAATCTAATTTTATTAAATAGAAGGGGAAAGACGATGCTAAATGTCATTCTTCATACCATAAATAAGTTTTAGTACCAGCAGGCACGTAGCCAGGATTTCGTGAAGGGGGGGGGGGTCCGTGACATGAAATACTGTGGTCATCACAAAAGGGGATCGATCATTCTAAACTATTTTACTGGAACATATATTGGTTCGTTTAGCCAGGATTTCGTAACGAAGGGGGGGGGGAAGGAGTGACATGAAATTCTGAAGGCCCAGGAGCTCGATCAATCTAAACTACTTTACTATTAACATATATTGGTTTGCTAGGACAATAAAATGAGGATATGTTGGCAAGTATTTTAATAATAAACTATGAAGAAATTTCGAGCAAAATAATAATAATAATAAAAAAAACTATTGAAAAAGACTTTACAATATTTACGTCCTTCTCCTGTTTATTCAAATATAAGAATTTTCCTTTCGTTATGACCTCAATTATTATGAAAGTACATACTCAATACTGTCTTGTAAACTATCTTCTAATATAAATAAAATAAAGAGTTTGTTTGTGTGTTTGTCTGTCTGCGTGCGACCTAGGGACCAGACGAGTGGACTGAGAGTTACCAAATTTTGGTCAGGGGTACAGGGGCGTCATTTTAGACTTCGCTTGAGGGGGGCAAGAGCCCCACCGACATAAGACTTTCACGTTTTGTACTAGTATCGATTAAAGTATAGTACTAGTAGACAATCGATTAAAGTATATGTATTCCTCAAACTCTTGGGGGGAATTGCTCCCTCCTGCCCCCCCCCTAAATAACGCCCCTGCAGGGGTACCTTGGCCCAGGCCCCAGATCACGACGAAGTGTTTTATTCTTTAATTTCGAAACAGGAGGGTCTCAAGGGGGCGTTTACCGGGACATGTAAAAGTAGTAGAAAATGATCGATATGTATTTATTTATTTAACAATCATCAGATACAGTTCAGAGGCCATTTTACACTGGATATCCAACAACATTAACAATGGAAAGGATTTGGGAAGGTATCGGCCAGGGCAGTTTATTAGGTTCCATCTCGGCATTTGTCTGGTAGGACTGAGGGAAACCCTGGAAAACCTCAGTCAGGATGGTCGGCAGCGGGATTCGAAACCACGACTTCCCGAATGCGAAGCCAACGCTCTACCACTTGAGCTATTAGTGTCGAATTCATATTTTCGCGGTCGCTGAAATCAATGATGAAACTCGGATCGCATTAACTTCCAAATTCACGCTATTCGGCTCCGGGCCGGGGGTCATCGGATGGGGGTGAGATAGCAAGACATATAAAAGTAATCCAAAATGACCGATATTAGTGTCAAATCCATAGTTTTCGCGGTCGCTGAAATCAATGGTGACACTTCCATTAGCGATGACTTGCAAATTTAGTTACAATTGTATGCGGGCCGGGAGTTAGCGGGGGGGGTGGATACCGAGACATGTAAAAAAATAGCCCAAAATGACCGATATTAGTAAGAAATCCAGTTTTCGCCGTCGCTGTGAACCATGCTGATACTCCCACAGGCGTTGACTTCCAAATACAGCCCATGTGCGAAGCATGTGTATATTCAACTAGTTTTACAATATATGCGTTCCTTTCTCTGTTGAATCAAATGCTAACAGAACTTTCTTTCATCATAAATTTTTGTTTTTATTATTCCGTCAACTATTGTCGGTTCCAAATGATAGGTTAAAGGAGCAATAGAAAATTGTTCTTGAAATAACATGTTTGATACTGCAAGGATGCGATGACGAAAAATTATGATTTAAAATGTCCACGCTGTTACACAACGGCACTATACTTTCGAAAGCTTGAAATCTCCCTGACTAGTAGCAGAAATTCTGAGAATTCCATAACTTTTCTTGAAATTTCAAAATCCCTGACTCTTCCAGAATATCTCGCTTAGCTCGCCACCATATTGCAAGCAATACAAATCTCCTCATAAGAAAGAGTAAGCAAAAGCTTCCTGTAGTTTTCTTTTTAATATTTAACGCTGATCCTTCTTTTCGTCATTTCCTTTTGTTTTATCCTTCCTTAATTTTTTTCATTTCTGGTCTCGAAGGGGGGGTCCGGACCCCCCCTTGGCTACGTGCCTGGTACCAGTAGAATTAATAGTACTGTCACACCGTACCTCACTTTAGAATAGTGAAGCAATAGAAGATTGGTTTAAATCGGACACCGTTTTTTTTTCAGTTGATTTGTCGGTAGCAGCATGGTGTCCACTTTTTATCCAGTTGGTGACATACTTTTCTACATTGAAAGAAGTCTCGTAATGTCTGGTAGATTCGATTTTTTTTTTTTTTTTTTTTTTTTTTTTACAGATAAAGGGTTTTTAGCGTCAGTGTGCTGTAAGTTTGTGCTGGAAAAGCCTCTCCCACACTATGCAGAAGAAACTAGAAAAACAATTATTTCATGTTAATATTTTGTAGATTTGGTCCAATATTAGGAGATTCTCTCGGAATGCTGCAGAATTTTGGCTGTATTATCAGAGGAAAATTTTATTTCATTTTAATTTCCATTACTTCTTTGTCGCCGTATAACTTCTTGCAGACAATTGTTCTGACCACTTGGATTGTAGCAAAACCTCGACCCTACTAAACATTTCGTTAGGAAAACAAGACCGTATATTATCTGACAGAATTGCAATCTATTTTGCTGGTACTTCTCAAGAGAACTGTCTAAGAGTTTTGTAAGACTCTTAGACTCTGACTCCACAAAACTGACCAGTTTCTTCAAACTGACGTTGTAATTCTTCCATGAACATGCCATCATTGTCTTGCAACGCTTCCAGTACACGTGCAATTGTTTCAATTTTGCTTATTGCCTGTACAGTACAAGGGATGCTGACCTTTCTTGTAGAAACAGGCTAAGGACATCTAGAGGTTCTAGCACATCTCGGATCATGGACATTTCATAAACAAAGGCCCAAAAATATTGCACGCTGCTCAAAACTTGTCTGCAAATTCGTAGAAGCTTCTCGAAAGTGTTCCACTAGCGCAGGTAGGACTTCCACAATGCTTCTACTGAACGATATGAACAGCCTCACCACCGTACATCAAAAACTTTAGTAATATTATAGAAGCGAATACTTAGTTCTCCTGATATTAATTCGATTTCTCGTGTTCTACGTGGATATTGAGTAAACACCGTGTAATCGTTCTACGATGTTTTGAAAATTAACCATATACGAAACCGTATTAACAACGTTGTGAACAACCAGTTCTATCTTCTCACTCGTGTAGTAAAACACGAGTCAATTGGCGTCTAATTCTCGCTGCAGTAAAGGGATAGCATCATTCATTCCGCCTTGCATGCTACTGGCGCTCACAGACAAACTGCCATAAGTCTTTCCCGTAATATTGAAAGAATTTTTCTTCGGGAAGCAATTCTATAAACAAGACCAACACAGCTCGTGACAATAAACATACTGAAAAAATGAATTATTGTACTTTAAAATAGATTGTATAGCCTAAGAAAGGGGGGAAATATCTTCCCAGGCTGGGAAGACTGAATTAAATCTAGAGACAGGGAAGTCAAACTTAGAAGGGGGGAAATTCCCAGGCTTCCCTGGCTACAAATAAATCCCTGATTGCGATCTTAGTGGCGCAGAGTGGGCACAGTAGGTGTGGCGAAGCTGTGACGTATGGCTTCACGATTTTGTTGTATGGGCAGATCCTCTATTTTACAACATCCTTGGCAAAAATATAAATAAAAACAAACGAAGAGATAAAGAGAATATGTTTCATAGCCTGACATGCCCTACAGTGAGGTAGCAGCTACTGTAATTGAGATTGCTTTTTTCGTGTACTATTTATAAAAATACTTATCTTGAAAAAAAATTGAACTGTAGGCAACAATGAGAAGAAGAGCTTACGCTGCCCTTTATTTACATATTAATGAGGAATCTGGAATTATTTAAGGGTAGTTTAGATGAGACAGAGGTGAAATGGATCGCTTGAGCTAGTCTTAAACCAGACACTTTACTTATTTGAAAACTCAGAGTCAGTAGTTGAATACATTGAAATCATCGCCAGGTTTGAACTTTAGTGGCTCTTATGAAAACGAAGTATAGCACGACACCGCAAGAGAATGATGCTTGACTAGTATTTTTTTTTTCAGCATGTATCTTAAGTGTTTTTAGAGCATATAACAGTTGAAAAAGATAAGGAGACCTATCAAAAGAATGAGGTAATTTTTACAGTTTAGGTAGTGGCGCGCGAAGACTTGTAACACTGTAAACTAAAATAGAGGAATTATATAGCTTAAGTGACATTAATAAAGCCACGTTCTTCTTCCCCATATCCTATTGAGAAAGTTTTGAGAGCTAGAATCCATGGCAAAGAAATCCTTGTCTCACAATGAGACAAGCTTTAGGGCATAATAATGGAGTCTTTCTTGCCCTGATATAATTATAGATTTTGTGCAGTTATGGTATTCTGCCTCACATTTGTAATAGGGTAAAGTATAGTAAAATACAATTATGCAATGTTAGACTTGTTCGAAAGTTATACCAGCTGTTGTAAATCGATACATTTTAGCCCAAATATATATATAAGAGGTAAACGCACCGGATTTCGACAGGTTAAGGACTTTTTTTAAAAATCAATCGTCTATTGTGGCCATAATATTGGTCGGTGTTGGCCCATTTTTTCCCTTGAACTGTACAGTCCCTACTAATACTAAAAGACACTTCAAGGCTCAAATGTTAATGTTAGAAATTTTTATGAAACTGGAACTCGCCAATGGAACCCGAATTCGACACACTTCACCTGGTTTCAACAGTTGCGGTACCTGAATTCGACACCTTCAATTATATCCATGTAAAACATCAAGTCTGCATTATTAGTAATAGTAATCTCTTCTCAGCTTCAAATATTGTTTTATTATTATGCAGAAATAATCAGACGGGCAAAAGAACACAACTTAAATTTTCTGAACTGAGTAGTTACTTCGATGATCCTCAATTCGACATGCTGGAACCTGATTTCGACATCCCATGTCGAACTGAAATTACAAGTATCGGAGAAATATGCAACAAATAGCTTTATGAAAGATTTTGAACATACTTGTACATTTAGATATTCAGTTAAAATTATATTTGCACTACTGAGCATGAATTCGACAACCTTGTCGAAATCCGGTTCACGTTACGAATAAACGCTCCTGTTTTCGACAACCTCCCGTTCGTGTTACATCACAACCTTTGTCCTCACAGAAGAACACAAAACGCACTGATTGAAACTCCATTACAACATTAAAGTACTACTATTTGCTTGAATCAAACCTAACTGTAATAAAAATCTTAGGAAAATAACTTGCAGTCTTATGTTTTCCTTAAGATTATGTGTTTTTTCTCAAAGAGTGTGTCACACACACAACAATTTACTTATTTTCTCCATACATATGACTCATCTACAGTAACCGTGCTTTTGACACGAGAAAAGACACTCCCATAATGTTGCCACTTCTATGCACGATTGCAGGGGAAATATCTTACGCTTATTTCACAACATTTAAGCACAGGTATGTCGAATTCGAGTACCTGTCGAATTCAGGCGCGTTTACCTTATATATATACTATTCCCAATCATCGCACTATTTGTAACTATTTACTTTCTCCATGCTTGTAAATAAAATTTCACAGTCAGTCTGATGTTAACAACAAATGATACGAACGCTGAACGATCTACTGTAAGTTAAGCTCACACTAATTGTGTATGTGATTGTTTAATTAACGTCACGGAATTCTAAGGCCAATATTCTATAGAATGTGCGGTACCTTATTATCGGTCTAACACTTACGATATCGCAAAAAGTGACATGGAGTTGATCCTTTTACTACAAAGTCTAAGCAACTAGCACGGAGTTATCCTGTTGCTTCTCGATTTAAACACCTTCTGTCTCGTCCTGCTGTTCAACATTTGGTTTTAACAAATCCACTGAAGCAGATTTTGCTGTCAATCGCTTCGCATGTATTGCAAATTAAATGGTAGTTTGCAGAAGCTGCTAGCTGTGTTGGTGGTCTACCCGTGTATTCGTTGCTATGCTCCAGGAGTGCTTGTCCTCGACAATTTGCTTTCTTTACTGTTATTTGGAGATGGTGGGCAAAGGTTGGTTTGCGATCCAGGTGGACTTGCAGATGTTTGATTCCTTCAGCAATGGTAAGGGCTGTTCCGTTCATGGTAAAGGCGAGATTTCTTTATTTGTTCCGGGTGAAGTCCATCACTGCGCTCTTCGTTTCGTTTACCTTCAATGCCAGTTGAAGGTCCAGGTTTCCAGTATATCCACTACCAGTAATCGGATGTGACGTTGCAGACAGAGTGATGCATATGTGAAATTGCCGTGACTGGTGAAGATTGCTCTGTTATTAGTGAATGTGACGAGATTGGTGTTAGGAGCGGTTAGTGTGTCTGAAGTGCATAGGGCGAATAGCAGCGGGGAAGTGCCAGATTCTTGAGGCTTTTAACACCACATCATCCCTTTCTAGGTTATCAGAAATATCTAGTAACTTATAGTGAGAATGTGTTTTGGTTTCCTTTTTTGGCCAAGCAAAGCTTTACGCGGTATATTTCGCATTTATACCAAGTAACGAACAGCATACAATATTTTCAGCAATCTTTCACGGAAATAGTTTTGTGAACGTATGAATTTTGTGATATTTGCATAAATAAAAGCCCTGCCACCTGTTGTTCCCATGTACAGTAGAAACATAGTGTGTAGGAACAACACATGGCAGGACTTCTATTCATATATTATATACATCTGATAATTTTGTGCATTTGCTTTGTGGAGTCGCTGTTGTTGTGTTCATGTGTTGTTATTTGTTGAAAGAGTTGTCGAGAGGGGGAGGTATGAGTGGTTTTCTGCATTACTTTAGAGGATGGCCAGCACATAAGAGCAATAAAAGTCGATACTTAGTACATCTCTTGGTTTGTTATGTTATAATATTGCTAAAGTGATTATTGTGATGCAGAGTGAAAAACGGAAACGAAGAAAAGAATGTCACACAAAGTAATGTATTCCGATATTAAAAATGCTATATATAAAGTGTTAAAACTTCGTAGAAGAAGATAAGGTGGACTCATATTGCATTTAATGAAACAACAAGGAGAGCTCCCTGTGAGGTAGACAGAAATGTAAGAAATGTTATTAAAATTGGTATATTTTATTCAACCATACTATTCAAAGTACATGCATAAATCTACACTGTAACCAATGGCGTAAGAGAAGTTGCTGACGCGCTCAAGCACATTCTTCTTCGTATATTGATTGATTTTGCTTATATATTGTATACTTCTTTTTTGATTCTGATAATATGACTTAATTCATAATTTATCACAAGTATTGTACAGTGATGTTAAAAAACTTACTTCGCAAACCCTACATGAGATTTTAATAAATTATGTGCTGTTCACTTGACAAGTTTATTATTACTATTACTATTATTATTATTATTATTATTATTATTATTATTATTATTATTATTATTATTATTATTATTATTATTATTATTATTATTATTATTATTATTATTATTATCTCCTGCGACTTTGTATTCGTAATGAGTGATCCTTGGTTCTACTTCCAATTGGATCACTAACATTTCCCGGTATTGACCCTTCATCAAGAAGAGCTGTAATGGCTCAGTGGTAGAGCGCTAACCTGTGATGTAAAGGGTCCCAACTCGTACAAGTGGACCATGTGATAAACAACTACCATTGTGTCAGTTTTAGTTTTCTTATTCTTCCGTTTCCTCCCACTTTCTTTATTCAACCATTTCGTTCATTAACATTATTGTCTTCTTTATCCTCCCTATGACGTAAAACTGAAAGATTTCATTTTATTTTTTTCGTTATTATGAGGCGAGTTGAGACCTATGTGAATTAAGAAGTAGCGAACTCAGGTCCAGGAAGTCGAAAATAATGACACCTGAGAGTTGTGCTGACCATGCACCACTCAGTTGAACGTGATCATCAACCATGTATCATCTGGATAGTCATAGTCATAGCTCTTTATGGATTGTAGCGGTAGCAGCAATGCAATTGTGCTGCTAATGTTCACTCTCGAATCGGACTTACGCATGATGATAGTTGACTTAATTTTTTGTCATCTCTACAGGTTTTCGGCCATTCTTCAAATGCTTAAAACACTCAAATGTTCCTGCTTGGCTTAAAGTTTGTTCACCAAAATCCTTCTAAGTATTTCCGTAGGCTTCAGCTGCAGTTTTCTTCAACTTGAAACAAAGTTTACTGCAGATTCTTTGCTCCTTCATAATCAGTCATTTTGAAATTCGCAGACTCACCAGAAGATGATGTAACGAAATCAGACAAAACTAGGACACTCATGCACTCACTGTAATGCCACTTTCGGCAAACTACAATTGAAACACAAAGAGGAAACTAGCCGTGGAAGTTCGCAATTCTTCAGAGGTTGATTCAGTTACATTGAGCCGAATTTTAAAGTGCCTTATCTAGTAAATGCCTGTTTCCACTACTGGTTGTGTTCCATCTGCAGGTCACCAGTACCGATTGTTGCCAGGCATCGAAGTTTTTCTTGTAGGAGACTGCGTTGCAGCTAGACCTTGAGGATTGCATCCCACCCCTCTTTACAGGCTTTCCATAAGCCGGAGACAGTGCGGACTCCACGATGAGACAGGCGCCGCTTGAGGCATCCGAAAATACAACAGTCCTTTTGGTTGGCTCTGGGCTCTTTACAGGGATGGCGAAGAAGGGAACTGCCCCAATTTCAATTTATTATTCCACACGGCGATAGAATTCAGCGATGATTTTGCGTGTGGCTAGATGCCTTGTCTTAGTGCAGGTCAATCTGTTTCAACATGGTCTTGTCCAGTACAATGTTGGGAATTCATGCTTGTACACTTCAATCAGGACATGAATCTAGTAGTATGCAGCATTGATTTTGGCGTTATGTTCCACCTTCGGAGATGCAGTTTGCCCCTGTACGAGAAACCGGCCACAATTGTGAATTCTTTTGGGAAACTCTCTCTGTATGTGATGGCACGAACTTTACCACAATTTGTGAGGTAAATGTAGAGTCATGCCCAAAATGATTGTCGCATGTCTATAACTGCCTTCTTGTAAGCATATAATTTGATTATGATTTTGCAGGGTACTTTTAATACAGATACTATGTGTATAATCGGGAAATGTATGTTTGTGGTAAATTTCAAAGAGAAAGGATTATAAATACGAAAATTATAATTAGTAAAATAAAATGTTGCTAAATGTACAAGAAAATATTATTTTTGTTTTATTGTTCTTATTTACTGCTCTTTTGACATGAAATTTGCCACATACATGTATTTGCCGATTATACACACATTAACATTATAAGAAATACCGGGCGAATTCGTTATCAAATTATATTCCTACAACAACATATTTATAGACATGCGACAATAATTTTGGACATGAGTGTACGTATCATCAAGGGTAACAACACACTTCATCGATTACTCACGAAATGACACTCACACAGCCTCCTGTAGTTCGTTTTTCGCTCAGCCACATGACACCATTTCAGGACATTCACATTGCTCTTGTGAACGACAGTGTGTAGATTCCTATCAATAGCGTAGTTGATTATCACCTGGGATGTACAGCATTTGCTGACATGTGAGGTGTTTACGGAGGTTGCCATACGTCCAACCACACGTAAAAGCAGCAGTATCCTCTGCCAGGGAGGCCGGTTTCTAGCTGCTTGCGTCGTTGTGGTGGGCCCAGGACTCTGTGCCGCTTATTTACGTACATTACGATTCACAATGACACGAGCTACAAAAAATTACGCACTTTAGACGTTTGTACGATGCGCGACGTCGTGGATTTAGCGTCGAAAAGAGCAACAATGAACCCCTCCCAGAATGTGTTGAGTTTCGGCGGCATCAAACTACGTTCGGCCACACTGCTCTACTGCGTAATTAACGATATACTGTTGCTTGCCTCGTGGTAATCACACAGGTATGTGTTGCACATGATCGATACAGTTGCACATTGAGTTGAGTTGATTTTGAGTTTAACGTCCCGTTCAGCAGCGAGGCTATATGAGACGTGGCAGTTGCACATTGAATTTGACTCAATATAACTGAACTAACCTCTGTACTGCTCTGGGTGGAACATTAAAATTGCCTGGATTTTGGATTGCAACTTGATTATTATGTGATGGAAATATAATAATGTCTAAACTGTTTTAAACAATGAAAATAAAGAAAATACATTTGGTAGAAACAAATATATTTATCAAACGACGACTTGTGTATGTATAAAAACATTGTTTACCTTTTTCTTTAAATAATCTTTAAACCATAAATAAAAACAACTTGATCACAAGTAATGTTTCATATAAATAATGAGTCATTGTTACAAAAATCTTAAAATATTTATAAATGCAAACCATTTACTTACTATAAATACAGTAGTTATACTTATTCCTACATGTAAGATAATAAGACTGTCACAACAACTTTCCACATACATTCCATTCATACACTGTGTAGTATTTTAAGAACTGTGTCAACGACTATATTTTTGGCCTTGTAAATAATAATTTTATGTTGAAGTACAAATAACAGATTTAAAAAGTCAGGAATGGTTTGGGGAATTTTTACTAGATGCAATTAAAAACACATCGTCTTCCTCTTCAATGTGCACTTTAAGTCCTGGTTTTTTCTTCTTAACTGTTTGAACTGTATCGTGCTTAGGTGATGGGGTATTGCGGTTCAGAAGATAATCCAAATCGTGTGAGATTCTGTCCAGCATTCCTTCCATGTTCTCTGTTGTGGTTGGCTTTTCCCGACCTTCTGGTTGTTTCCGTTCCATTGTGCTTGCATTTTGAGCAGTCCACCCACTGCTTGAAGATCCGTCCGATTGTTCTTTGGAAACAGAGCTTGCTTGTTCGTCAGATATGACGCTTGATTGCTCGGACACATTTACTGCCGGACATGACTCGATAACACTCACACTTTCTCCACTTTGTTGACTAGAACTTGCACTGAAATCAACGGGGATTTCGATTTGAGTTACTTCGACGCGATGCTGTTCTACGTCGACACTGCACGTTAAAACGGCCGGAGCTTCTTCCAAAGAACGTTGAGGTACCAGCTCGACACAAGCTCTGATCACAACTTCTGGAGAGTCACGAATGTAGCAACGTCCGGGTTCAGGTCTTAGGATTTCAGCACTATCCTTGGTAATGTAATGGCCTCTTATTTTCCAGTGTTCCAGACCTCTATGAACTTTAGTATCTTGTTCGATGTACTGAGAGTAAACATGGATACCATTGACTTTTTCACTATCCTCTTTCTTCTCCTTTTTATACTTCTTCGGGCTGCTGTCATAGTTTTCCAAATCGATATTTGTTTTCCCATTCTCTTCTTCCTCTTCTTCTGCCTTTTCTTCTTCTTCCACTTCATCATCATCATCTTCTTCAGTAATATATGTTTCTTGCGTATTTGGAAGTTCACTTGCTTCTTGAGATTTTCTTTTAGCTGACATCTTGACATCAGAATTTAAAAGAAGTTCTTCAACACCACCTTTTGTTTCTACGTCACTTTCGGCATCATTGAAGTCAAAAGAAGGGTTGGTTGTAATTTCAGGTCGGGAATAACCAGACGGAATTGCTTGATTATCACCGTCGCCATCAGGGCCGCCTATGGCTTGTGGTGTGAAACCTGAAAGAATAAAGTTAGGATTTTACTTTTCTAGTTGAGGAGGAAACTTGAAGGTCAAACACAGATCAAAACACACAATTTTTACTAACTATAAGACATTAAAGTGAGAGAAAGATAGACAGAGAAAGCTTTATAGTCTACTTTTCTGTTAAACACATATGATTTATACAGTATATAATCTCTTTCTCTAGAGAAATCGCTGTGTGACACTTCGGCCTAAAATAAGGTATGTAGAGCAAAATGACCAAAAACAAGTTGAAAATTATTCCTTTTAATACCTCATTGTGAAGTGGCAACATGCCGAAGTAGTGGTTTCGCAATAAGCAATAGAAATATAAAACCTGTGTGCAACAAGAACCAAGGATTATCAATCTCTAAGTCCTTATGTAATATTGCACAAGACAACATTGTTTCAGCACATTTCATATTATTAGCTCCCAGCATAAGGACACGGAATCTTTTAGCTTCACTTTAAGTGTGTGTTTATTTGTAACTGATAGTTTATTTCTCGATGACTGGCCGAATCTAACGTAAATTTTGTAGGCAAGCAGTCAATCGTCTTAGGAATAGATCTCGCTATATTTTGTGGTGTGCTCGGCTTGGCAATGGAGGATGTGTACAATATCTTTGCATAACTTTTGAATTCGGTTCATCGACTGTGTTTCTCCGACTTGTGGAAATTTTCCATACGGCACTGCTGGTAAAGATTTGTAAATGATGTAGAGTGCGTTTGAACCAATTGATGCAAATATCTGATGCATTGATTATGCACAGTATTCAGAACATATAAAAACAAATAAAGTAATGATAAAATTCGCCTGAATAGTTATGCATGTATTCATGATGAAGTGCTAATTAACGAAAGGACACAGAAAAAAAAAAAACTTACAGTATAGGGCTAGCCAGAAGGCACCGTTCATCTGTATGACTAAAGTACTGCCTAGAGTGAAACCACACTCTTTGTTTGGTCCTATTTTTTACTTGTTCCGTACATTTGATATATTATTTAGAGATGCTTAGCTTAAGGCTGATACCACATGTTCAAACTAATGTCCTGGAACGAATGAGGGTGAAAAAATAAGAACATCTGATACCTTATATTGGAAACGAATTGAAATGATAACCGCAGTCTTCACCGTAGTGGGTACTTTATGACTTTGACTAAACATCAGCAGTTGTGGCATTTTTTTTACCATGTTCACAAGAAACCATAAATAAATTCCATTTTGTGTGATTTGTAAATTATTCATTGTAGCTTTGGAAAATTCAAGATTACTAATAAAACTCCAACTGACCAAAGCAGTATAGAAATCCTGATTTTTTTAAAATTATATATTTGTGTTAAACTTTCGGCTATGTTACATAGGCGAAACTTTAACACAAATATATAATCTTAAAATATACACTGCTTTGTTCAGCTGGAGTTTTATTAGTAATTTGTGTGATTATTGCCATATCCTATTTCATGATTGTCTTCTAAGTTTTGTTCACATTTCTACATGAAATACAACTCACATTGTTCGTTGTTATCATGAAATTAAGATCACGAGTGAGATATGGAATTCCATGCCTCTCAATGGAGCATGCTGGCACGGTAACTAAGTGGTAGAGTTCTTATCTCTGGTGCATGGGGTCTTTGGCTCGATCCCAGGCCAAGTAAGTATGTGATGAACAACATCGTGCCTATGGGTTTTCTTGAGGTTCCCCCGTTTCCTCCCGCATTCTCATTCCACCAATTATTCCATCATTATTCACTTGCTTTAATCATCGTCACCCTTAGCCATAAAGGACATAACCGGTAAACTGAAAGATTTCATTTCATCAGCATACTTTCTGTGTAGTATTAGGGCACTAATATTTGGTGATCTGTAATTTTAATTCATTTTAATCGTTTTAATGTGTTTTTGTTATTGACACCATCAAAGTTTAAAAAAATGACAAAAATGCAATAAATACAATCATTTTTGCAACATGAGCTACCACTTTTAAAATTTATTTTGTTATTTTGGTGTTCTATCTTGTCACAATTATCGTTATTTACTTATGACCTCAGCCAAACCTGTCCAAGGCTAGAAGGAATAACCAGAATATTTAGGATTCGCGGCGCAACATCATATTATGGCAAAGGCACTACAAGGACCCAATGGAATGTCCAATTGGTCCATTTGGAAGTGGAATGAATCTTTTCCTACCCTGAAGAGTGCATTTGTTTATCACTACCTGATTATATTTCTTGAATGACAAATTTGCCAGGTCGCTGGATTGGCAGCAGTACTTTGATATGACTAGGCTAATTAACATGATCAACAAGAAATCCTGATCTTACTACACACACAATTTTGGAGAATAATCAAGAAATCATTCTGAGCGTCTTGCGGTGCAAGACGCCGTGGAACCGATCTTTTGCACCAGCAATATCCTGTCTTGTGGCACGAAGATTGTTCGCTCTGTTCATGAAAAACGCATGTAACATATGTATTGGATTAATAGTTGTTGGGATGCATCATTTATTTAATATTACTGAGAACTTACGTTAACTTTTAAAAAAATGAAATAACGTTACACAGATTAGAAATTTTGAATATTAATGCAGAAAACAGTCTTTACAATTAAAACAGTGTTGTTAATGTCAGTGGCGAAGCGTAATCCCATAAGTAAGGTAAGCCCGATAAACTAATATTCCCACTTAGCTCCACTACAAATATTTTGAAGTGCAGTTTATATTTTCTTCTGTCTGAGATTTGCAGGGGGGATGAGGAGAATTTCCTCCCTACTTGCTGTTTTCATTTCCTGCATATTTGAAAATGGAGGGAGAGGGAAAGAAAGTGCATTCTTACTGTTAGCTGTCAAACTTCTTGGATAAGCGTTTGTTACTTGCACCTCTCAAAGTAAGTACAATACAGCATTTAATGCATCATGTGATAATGACTTCACTAGAAATGTTAATGCTCAGAAGGAATTTCATTTGTATAAACGCAAGACATTCAATATTGTACTCTATGAAATGGCCTATTTAAGAGGGTAGTTTCAGGGCTTAAGCACTCACCGAAATTTTATCGCAGGTTTTTTTATTGTTTTATATATATTGCAGAATTTTCACATTTTTAGGAATAAAGTTAGCAATCCCTTCCGAAACAAGCAAAACCCCTTGAAACAAAATCATAAATACCGCAGTGATTCTATGAAATGTAAAACTCAACTAAAATTACACACAAATATTATTATTTTATTCTGTACGGTAGCTTTTGGTAAATTTAGACATATGTTTAGTGTATCAGACTAATATTTTACAAGCTATTATGGAATAGGCCCCATGAAGGAAAAGAAAACAGCTACTCTGAATAACTCCTGAGAGTATATACCTAAATTAAAAAGTTATCACTAATAGAAATACATAATTCTACACAGAAACTTCTTACTCTGTGTTAAGGAAATCATTTAATAACATACTAGTTTTGAAAGTTGCCTTCAACGCTAAAATTAAACTCCTAGAGGCGAGCTTTCCCCCCTTCCCTATTGTGTGTGCAATCCCCAGCGATAATAGCTTCGCTCCCTGAGCAGCATAGCCCGTAAACCTGTCTAGCGCGCTGGTGAAGCTCAGACAGAAGGGTCTCCAAGTATTTTCAACCTATTATTTTTTTTATTAGAAAACCGAAATGTTGAAGTATTGACTTTATTTTATAAGAAATAAAAGTTAAAGAAAATTGTGGGGTAAGCCTGGTCTCAGAGCCTGATAGTACGCTTCGCCACTGGTTAATGTACTTCAGAAATACTTATATGGTTGTCTCAGCTACACTAAATCTTGTGGTATTACACATACACCAAAACTTATTGTAAAAGTAACAGAACTGTAAACCAATTTTCGCTCGACACTCAAAATGATTTATTAATATACCTTTAATAATAACACTAGTCAACAAATTTTAACTTTTTTTCTGCCACATGAGAGAAAACACCTGATCTTAAAGGAACTTTGGCCGCTGAATTCGAATCTGCAATCCGTTTTTCTCTATCACGCACAGTTTTTCCGTGACAGAGGGATTTTCGGGAAATTTCCCCTAAAATTTCCCTTTTTCTTCATTTTTGTACCTCTAGCTCGGGTACCCTTAGGCATATAAACATACAAATTATATTCTAGGTTAGCTTAATTTATACTTAGTAAACCCTGTAAGTTTCTCCGAGTCGCATCATTCTTCATTGAGAAATAAATATATTTCTATAAATATATGCTATGTGTACTGTCCATTTTACCATATACAATAGGTGCAGAAAAATCACATGTAACTTCCACGGGAATTGCAATATAAGCAAGGTTTATACTTCATTGGATTTGTAATGAAACATACTTTACAATGATGTATACACCATGTCCACCATTTTATAAGAGGGAAATTCTAGAGGGATTTTTCGGAAAATTCCCTAAAAAGTAGATTTTTTGTCTCATGTCACTGATCATATAGTGATACAGAAGCGGGAATTGCGCCAGAAGATAGATTTATATCAATTCAATAAATCAATAGCTCACTAGTAAACAAGGTTTTTGCCACATGAAAGAAAACATCTGATCCTAAAGGAACTTTGGTCGCTGAATTCGAAAGTGCAATCCGTTTTTCTCCATCATCCATAGTTTTTTGCGTGACAAGGGGAGGGGGCTGAGAAATTCCCTCAAAATATACATTTTTTTCCAAATTTTCGTACCACTGGCCCTTGAAATATAAATACAAAAATGACATTATATAAAACTTTGATTTATGCTTAAGAAACCTCGCAAGTTTCAGAACAATCGCATTATTATTTCTAGAGAATTAAATATAGCTGCATGTATGTTGTTTGTACTACTTATTTTAAGACGTGATGTTGCGTTCTCTGCACCGAAAGAAAAAAAAAACACATAATTTCATTTACCCATACAGGCACAAATACGAAAAATGAGAGTATACGACATGGAGTAAGAAGTCTGTGATTTTCTACCACCTGGCATGTGATTGCATTGATACAGCTGTACAACAACATGTGTTTAGCTGATGCAACAAAGCTGCGCAAAATCGGACTCTAGTGATAAATTGTCAGGTCCATGGCAAATAGATAAGGAAGTGTTGTATAACTGCATGCATATTGTAGGTTTAGTTTTAATTTGGATTTACCTGTGACAAGTGATCGTAAGTGCATGTGCGTGTTTGTTTTCTTTCTCCGCTATGAAGAAATCGCGGCGTGCGTGTATAAACTCACCGAACACTTTCTGTTACGTGTGTGGAAAATATACTGTGAAAAGTCAGCGCCGTGCATTTACAGAAACGTTAAAACAAGCTTATTATAGCTATTTTAGGTGTCATGTGGGTGATCAAAACAAAGTGTGGGCTCCCCATGTGTGCTGTGTAACATGCTATTCTACTCTTATTAAGTGGAAAAGTGGCGATAAAACTCGAGCTATGCCTTTTGCGGTGCCAATGGTCTGGCGAGAACCAACCAGTCATGCTGAAGACTGTTATTTCTGTCTAACAAAAATTTGGGGTCATTCTAAACGAACAAAATCTAATATTGAGTACTCAAATGTTCAATCCGCTCTAAAACCCATACCACATGGACCTGAACTCCCAATCCCTGATCCATACGCACAGTCAGAAGAATCTTCTCCAGCAGAAGAGCAAGTAGATGAGTTGACCGAACCATCAACTTCCTTTGATCCAAACTATAGCCCAACCAAAAACACACCTCTTCTTGTTAACCAGTACAGACTGAATGATTTAGTGAGGGATCTAAATCTGAGTAAGCAACAAGCTGAGTTGCTCGGATCGAGACTTCAAGAATGGAATTTACTGGCTCCTACCACCAGAATTTCAATTTTCAGAAACCGACATGAACAATTTTCAGGTTACTATATAATGCAAAATTCCCTATGTGCATGTACAAATATAGATGGTTTAATGGATGCACTAGGTTTCCAACACATCCCTGAAGAATGGAGATTGTTTATCGACTCCTCTAAAACAAGCCTTAAGGCTGTTTTGCTACATAATGGGAACACTAAACTATCAATTCCAATAGCATATTCCGTAGAGATGAAGGAAACTTATGAAAGTTTGTCTGTGTTGTTAGCTGTGATACATTATAACAAGTACTGTTGGCAAATTTGTGGTGATTTAAAGGTCATTGCTATATTACTGGGGCTTCAGGGAGGATTTACAAAATACTGTTGTTTTCTTTGCTTGTGGGACAGTAGGGCAACTGAATCACACTACATTCAAAAAGAATGGTCCCCAAGAGAAACATATATGCCAGGGAAACACAATGTTAAGTATTCTCCCTCAGTTAATTCAGAAAAAATTCTGCTGCCGCCTTTACATATAAAATTAGGCTTAATGAAAAACTTTGTTAAGGCCATGGAGAAGAATGGAGAATGTTTCGCGTACCTTAGAAGTCAGTTTCCAAAACTTAGTGACGCGAAAGTAAAAGAGGGGATATTCGTCGGGCCCCAAATTCGGAAACTATTAAAGGACAACATCTTTGAGACAAAGTTAAATAATGATGAACTATCCGCCTGGAGAGCTTTCAGTAAAGTGATGTATGGATTTTTGGGAAATCATAAGGCAGAAAATTACCGTCACTTGGTTCAAGAGCTTTTGGATAGCTATCAAAGGTTAGGATGTAGAATGTCCCTGAAAATTCACTTTCTTCATTCCCACTTGGAATTTTTCCCCGAGAATTTAGGAGCTGTAAGTGAGGAACAAGGGGAACGATTCCATCAGGACATTCAAGAAATGGAGCAACGTTATCAAGGTAAATATGATCCTCATATGATAGGCGACTACTGCTGGTTTTTAGTTAGAGAAAGTGACTGGCACTACAAAAGGAAGAATTTATTGTAAGTACAAATGTTTTATTTTCATACTTTGTAAAGCAGTTGTGCATTTGATCCATTGTGAGTTATTGATATTTGTTTTTGTAGGTCAATATTAATTTTTTGTTTACTATCTTGAATAACCTCCCCGATAAACACCACCTTTACGAAGACACTTATGTGTCGGGTGGGGAGGATTGCGTGCTACAGTGAAATTTAGAGCTGTGTCGGTGGTAGTTCACTACCAGAAGGGCCACCCCTACCGAATTGGTCTAAATGGAGTAGCCAGACGAAGTGTGTTCTGGGAGAAGGCAGCAGTTCTCCAGTAGCCAAGTTGGCGGAAATCATAGTGATTGGTACGGCAACTTGGACATTAGTCCCAGGCGTGGTCAGAGTGACTTTAACGGCTGGGATACTGCGGGGTGGAAGGCAACAGGAAACCACCACTCTATTTTCCCTAGTTTGCTAGCAGCGAAAAGAGAACATATGAACAATGGTCTTTCGCAGGTCAAAATGTAGTTCCGGAGGTAAAATATCCCCCCATTCGGATCTCCGGGAGGGGGATGGCTTGGGAAGGACTATTGGACGAGAAAGTAATAATGGGGGGAAGACAAACAGAGAAAGAAAGACAAGGAAGAGCAAAAGATTTAGGATAGGGACATGGAACGTACGTACTATGTTACAGGGAGGAAAATTAGAAAATCTTAAAGAAGAAATGAAACAAAATAATTTAGATTTGGTAGGAGTTTGTGAAGTTAGATGGGAAGGTAATGGGGTATTGAACAGCGAAGGATATAGAATGTTTTACTCAGGTAATGAAAAGGGCGGTAATAATGGCGTAGGAATAATTTTTGGAAAGCGCTTAAAGGAGAAGGTAGTGAAAGTAGAATTTATTGATCATAGAGTTATGATGTTAAGACTTAAAGGGAAAACGAAGGATCTAGTGGTGATACAGACATATGCACCGACGACTTCGCATGCAAATGAAGAAGTAGAGGAAAATTATGAGAAAATAGAAGAAATTATTGATAGAGAGAAGAAGGGTGCATGCATAATTCTAATGGGAGATTTCAATGCAGTTGTGGGAGAAAAACAGGAAGGTAGTATCGTAGGCAAATATGGTTTAGGCGAAAGAAATGAAAGGGGAGAGGGACTGGTGAATTTCTGTAGACAGAATTCACTAGTAATTGGGAACACTTGGTTCAATCAGCACAAGAGGAGAAGATATACATGGAAATCACCAATAGACGGCGGAAGATATCAGATAGACTATGTTATGATTCAGGACAGGATCGGAATAGCTTAAAGAACGCGAAGACCCTTCCCGGGGCTGATATTTTCTCTGATCATAATCTTGTGCTGGCCGAAGTAGATATTCAACTGAAAAATGTAGGCAGAAGAAAAGTAGGTAACAAAGTGTTAAATACTGAAAAGTTGAAAAACGAGGAAATAAGAAATCTTTTCGCTGAAAAATTCGAAGAAAAATGTTCAAACGAGGAAAGGATAGGCGCAGGTAGTAACGCACGGTGGGAACATATTAAACGTTGCTTACAGCAGGCTGCAGAAGAAGCAGTAGGTTACCGCGAACACAAAACTGCTAAGAAACCATGGGTTACAGAGCAGATGTTGCAGAAAATGAGGGATAGGAAGATGTGGAAACAGGTTGATACAGAAGAGGGCAGAAAGATGTACAGAAAGTTAAATAATGAATTACGAAGAGAAACAGACAAAGCGAGGGAAGAGTTTTACAAAAGAAAATGCGAGGACATAGAAGAATTAGAAAGAGTTGGGAAATATGAGGAAATGTACAAGGAGGTGAAATCTATGGAATTTCGGAGGAAACAAGGGAGTATCATGATGGCAGTAGAAAATAAGAATGGGAAGGTAGTCAGCGAGAGAAATGAGGTTATAGGAAGGTGGAAAGAATACGTTGAAGACTTATATGAGAGTAGGGATAGACCGTGTAGCCTAAATGTTGAAGTGGAAAATGAAGTAGTCGAGGATGATAAAGGATTTAGTATTCTTCGGGATGAGTTTGAAAAGGCTATATCCGAGATTAGGAATGGAAAGGCAACAGGAATAGATAACATACCAATTGAATTCATTAAAAATATAGGAGACAAGGGAAAGAAAGAATTGTGGCGACTATGCAATGAAATATATGAAACAGGAGAATGGCCAAGAGACTTTCTGAAAACGATCATGATACCGATGGCTAAGAAATCGAACCCAAAGAGATGTGAGGATTATAGAATAAATTGGTCTCATATCTCATGCAGCTAAAATTCTGCTCCGAATACTGAACAGAAGGTTATATGGAAGAACAAATAAAGATGTTGAGGAAGAGCAGTTCGGGTTCAGAAGAGGCAAGGGCACAAGAGATGCTATTGGATTATTAAGGGTGATCGGTGAAAGATTTATAGAAAAAGGGAAAGAGGTGTATGTTGTATTTATTGATCTAGAAAAGGCTTTCGACCGCGTGAATTGGGAATTGTTGTTGGGAGTTCTAACAAAGATAGGGTTGGAATGGAAAGATAGAAGACTCATAAGAAACTTATACATGAACGAACAAGTAAGTGTTAGAATAGGGGAAGAACTGACGGAAGAGAGTGCAATTGGAAGGGGAGTTCGACAAGGATGCTGCCTCTCGCCAACACTATTTAATGTCTATCTAGAAGAGATAGTGAAAAAGAGCCTACATGATGATGATGGCATTTCGGTAGGAGGTAGAATGATTAGATGCATAAGATTTGCAGACGATATGGCCCTTGTTGCAGAATCTGAAAAGAAAATCAATAAAATGTTAGAAAAAATGAGAAGGGGCTTTGAAGAATATGGGATGAAAATAAATGTTAGAAAGACAAAAGCCATGGTGATTGGAACAAAGGGATCTGTGTCAAATATAAAAGTAGGAGGGGAGAAAATAGAACAAGTGAATAGTTTTCGATACCTGGGTAGTGTTCTTAGTAATGACATGAAATGCGAACGTGAAATAAAAGCAAGGATAGGAATGGCGAAAGAAGCCTTTAAAAGAAAGAAAAGTCTGTTTTGTGGGACCTTGAACAAAGAGTTGAGAAAAAGACTCATAAAATGCTTCGTGTGGAGTGTTGTGCTGTATGGGGCGGAAACGTGGACATTGAGTAAGGGTGACGAAAATCGACTGGAAGCCTTCGAAATGTGGGTGTGGAGAAGAATGGAAAGAGTTAGTTGGGTCGAGCGGAAAACGAATGAGAGAGTGTTAGAAATGGTGGGTGAGAAAAGAACACTTTTAGATATTATTAGGAAGAGGAAGAGAAACTGGTTGGGACATTGCCTAAGAAGAGATTGCATCATGAGGGACGTCCTAGAGGGTATGGTGTCGGGAAAGAGAGGGAGGGGGCGAAGGAGACTACAATTAATGGACGATATTAAAACAGAAAGATCATACGCGAAGACGAAAAGGTTAGCGGAGGACCGTGGAGTATGGAAGCTTCACAGCTGCGGCAAGTGACCTGCCAATAAAGGCAGAATACCTATGATGATGATCTTGAATAACGTTTAAAAGGCGTGGAAACTAAGAATTTTGTTGTATACTTTTGGAGTTAAAGATCAGTTTTTCAATAGGATTAATCTGGCGCAATTCCCGTTTCTGTATCACTATATGAACAGTGGCATGAGACAAAAAATCTACTTTTTAAGGGAATTTTCCGAAAAATCCCTCTAGAATTTTCCTCTTATAAAAATGGCGGACATGGTGTATACATCATTGTAAAGTATGTTTCATTACAAATCCAATGAAGTATAAACCTTGCTTATATTGCAATTCCCGTGGAAATTACATGTGATTTTTCTGCACCTATTGTATATGGTAAAATGGACAGTACACATAGCATATATTTATAGAAATATATTTATTTCTCAATGAAGAATGGTGCGACTCAGATGAAACTTACAGGGTTTACTAAGTATAAATTAAGCTAACCTAGAATATAATTTGTATGTTTATATGCCTAAGGGTACCCGAGCTAGAGGTACTACAATGATGAAAAAAAGGGGAAATTTTAGGGGAAATTTCCCGAAAATCCCTCTGTCGCGGGAAAACTGTGCGTGATAGAGAAAAACGGATTGCAGATTCGAATTCAGCGGCCAAAGTTCCTTAAAGATCAGTATTCTTCTTTCATGTGGTAAAAACCTTGTTGACTAGTGTAATCATATGATTGTCCTAGCTATACTAAATACTGAGATATAGCAAATTTACCAAAATATACGGTGAAATCAGACAAAATTGTATATTAATCTTTACACTGAAAATTGCATTGTTAATATAGCGTCAACAGTACCCGTATTATGAATATGGCAGCCTACTAAACTTGAGGTATTGAAAACGTTCTAAATCATATTGGAAAAGCTGTCTTCTTGTTTGTTTATATAGGGTCAGTGTTTCCGTCTTTAAGGTTTTTCCTCCATTCTTCTCTATCCTGGGCGTCCTCTAATCTCCATCCCCTCTCCCTCAGATCATTTTGTATTTTCTTCTTGCATCTCATCTTGGGTTTTCGCCTCTTCTTCCTACCTGGTGCTTCCAATTTTCCAATTCTCTTTTCAATATAATTTTCGTTTCTTCGTTCTACCTGTCAAAGCTATCTCAGACTCTATTCTTGAATTTTTTTTATTCAAGGGTTCCCATCTTAACAGTATCGCTTATATAAATGCTTCTTATTGCCTTTCCTGTCTTACTACACTGCCATCTTAACATTCTCATCTTTGTCACTTCCATGTTCTTTTCCCGTGAAAATTTAAGTGGAATGAAATAGATGTTTGTTAACTATATCGACCACGTTGATAACGAAAACGACAATGAAAAACTGGAATTAGCTCTCGTTTCCAAGTTAAAGGGGAGGTGCATTTAATTATATTTATTATATTAGTATTCATTGTCAATCCCTTTCCATATAGGCTTCAAATCTCGCTGCTTGTAGACAAAGTAATTAAGTTTCCTGCAAGCAACAATAGCTGTGTGTATTTTGTCGCTATTTTTAGCCCGGGCTCGTAGCAACAAGTGGGAGTGAAAGGAGAAGGGAAGGGAGGAGTGGAGCATGTTTAAGCATAGTTTATGTCTGTTACAAGCTGTGTTGTGTTCTTGTGCTGGAAGAACGTGTTATTGAAGTGTAGTTATGCGTGTGGTCATTGTAATTCCTGTGATTCAATATGCCTCGCAAATGCGTAAACAGTGCTGACTATTTTTTTGTTCCATTTGCGGACAGGCTACATTGAAATCGCAAAGGAGGCCAATAACGCCATATATTAGAAAGGCGTACAGACTGTACTTTGGATGTGAAATCGGGGACCAGGACAAGCCCTGGGCTCCTCAAGTATGTTGCATGTCTTGTGTCTCGAGTCTTCATTCGTAGTTAAACCGTAAACGATCTTCCATGGGCTTTGCTATACCCATGATCTGGCGAGAACCATCAAACCATGTGGTTGATTGTTACTTTTGTACGACAACTCCGCTAACACATGGTATTTCCAAGAAGAAAAAAGTCTTCCTTGATATATCCTAACATAACGTCGGCCATGCGACCAGTGCCTCACGGAGATGGACTGTCTGTTCCTGTTCCACCTGATTGTGATAGTGACGAGGGCGGTAGTGAAACTAGTGCTGCACCATCACCTTTAAAACTCAGTTCTTTGAAAGATTGCGATTGAACTATGACAGGTTTAAATGACAGATTTCCGGGGATCTGAGAGTCATAAGCATATTACTTGGGCTACAATAGGGCTACAGCAAATACTGTTGCTTCCTGTGCCTCTGGGATAGCCGCGCCAAAGCACTTCATTATAAAAAGAAAGATTGGCCTAAGCGTCAATCATTTGAACCAGGACCTTACAATGTTATGCACGAAGCACTTATTGAATCCAATAACATAATTCTCTCTGCTCTTCATGTAAAACTGGGCCTAATGAAAACTTTGTTCAGGCCATGGACAAAACTGGGGAAGTATTTCTCTATTTGCGCGAGAAATTTCCACGCCTTAGTGAGGCGAAAATAAAAGAGGGGATTTTGTGGGCCCCCAGATACGTAAACTGCACAAAGATGAGCATTTCAACACCATCCTGACAGGTGATGAAAAGTTAGCTTGGGATGCCTTTGTTCAAGTATCAACAAACTTTTTAGGAAATAAGAGGACAGAAAACTATAAGGGTCTTGTGGCAAAGCTGCCCTGCTACGATAGACTGGCCTTAAAGTTACATTTCTTAGATTCCCATTTGGACTTCTTTCCTGACAACTGTGGTGCTGTAAGCGACGAGCACGGGGAAAGCTTCCACCAGCAAATTTCGGACATGGAAATGAGATACCAGGCAAAGTGGAATGCATTAATGTTGGCGGATTATTGTTGGACACTAATCAGGGAATCACCAGCACAAAACTACAAACGCCAGACAAAGCGGTTGCGTCTTCAATTGCCTTCCTCCGAGGGATAACAACAAGGTAAATACACGGATATGCTTATATAGGCAATAACGTAAAATTATCATAACTTCAAAACGAGAGCTAATCTTGCATTTTCATTAACATTTTCGTTATCAGCACACCCGAAAACATAAAGATTAGCTGTTCTCATACCAGTTACAGAAAAAAAAAAGTAAAATTTTGTTGTTTAGTGTAATCATATTTCTGTGTGTATTTGGAACCTAATTCTCATACTGCAACACCAGATTCTATACATATATTGTTTCTTTTCTTGTGCATCTTATAACTTTTTCATGAGTTTGCTGCAGTTGTTGTAATCCATTTAGACGTGTCTGTAATTGTTTTTTACTGTCTGCCAACAGCGCGATATCGTTCGTAAATCTAAGTACAGTGGGGTCCCACTAATCCGAACTAATTGGAACCGAACTCTCTTCGGATTAGCCGGAATAACAGTAAAATCACGGTTTAAAGCGGGTAAACGGGTCTTTTGTGTTGTAATACATAGCGTATAGTATTTCAAAACATGTTTTCTGACTACAGTATATGTGCTGTACTGAGAAAATATTGAAAAAAAAAAAAAAAAACGATGACTTTATTTCTCGACGTACAGTAATTGTCGTAATGTGATTTAAGGCCTAAATACAAGTATTAAAAAAAGCTCTATTTAACGAAATTGTACTTTGTTTTCTATTAAAACATGCATTCATTTTCATCCTTTTAGTCATTAATTTCCTAAAACTGTGTATTTTCGCCACAAAATAAATAAAATTTTCCTTTCGGACCTATTCGGATTAACCGGATGTTCGGATTAAACGTGTTCGGATTACCGGTACTCCACTGTAGAGGAGGGTTACCAAAGAGCACGCACTTAATATTCAATTTCAAATAGCTCCGAAAGTAATGAAGCAAAAATTATAAAAATTGTACAAAATTTTAATTGAAGTTTAGGCTACATTGTAAGAAATAGAAAAGTTTACTACTAGATGTAGAAATGGAGATATACGTTAAAAAGTTAAAACACTCAAATGCGTACTCTTAAGGACCAGTGTCCCAAAGAGTGCGTTTTGCGGTCCCTAAGAGGGCGCACTCAACACCTATCATACTTGAAGCCTAAACCCCTTCGTAAGACGAACACTGCTCATGTCACCATCGTTTACAATTAATGCACTGAATCCAGTCTTCGTCAATTGGTTCTTCATTCAATTCGTTACACATTGCGCATGAAGTTTTGGTTGATCTCAGCTGCAGTTTTCTTTGTTGAAGTGGATGGTTCATCGGGATGATCAAAGAGTTTTCTCTTTGACTTAACATTTCCTTTGACTCGTTTGCTCTGAAGAAACTTGTGAAATGAAGAAATAGTAAAAATTTCAGATCGACATTTGGTACGTGCAATTTGTCGCAAATTTTTTGATTTCGGAAGAGGAATGATGTATTTAGGATGAACAGACGTGCTTGTCGTTGCGGCTTCTGTAGGTGTAAAACGTTTCCTTTCTCTACGGTGTAATGAAATTGTAAAACTTGAGTTTAAAAAAAAAATAACATTTTCTGAAAAATATTATCATCTAACGATGTAAAAATAAAATGGATTTTAAACTTTAATTTACCCTAAGGTTTGCTTCCAATTGTTCGAATACAGGTGATTCTAAACTATTTTGCTTTTGCTTCCAACAATTTCTTCATTACACGTCCATGTGGTTTTAAAAAATATATGAACGTACACGAAATTTAAAACATTAAAGAAAATCTTCGTTTAGTTTCACCCACAAATTATGATTTTTATGAGTAAAATTAATGATGATTTTTTAAATTCTTAGTTCGTGGTTTCATTACATTATTCCACCAATTGAAAAAAAAAAATTCCTGAACAACACCTTTAGTGTATGTCTTTTTAAATTCTTAGTTCGTGGTTTCATTACAATGGTAATCGAAGCCATATTTCGCTCAGCATCTTCCTCCAGAACACTTCCAGAATCTTTATTTTGATCATTTCCTCACTTCTTAGGACGACATAATCATACCATGAAAAGCAATGGCAAACTACCATGGACCAAAGGCCTGCCTTCGGGCAGAACACCACATCATCATTGTAATTTAAGAAATTTTGTGAATTTAAAATACTTCTTATATATGATTTACAGTTGGTGCTTGAATCGAAGACAAACAATTACAAATAATTCTACAATCCATTCAAACATCAGATTACACTCCGAGAGTAACTGATGAGAATAACCACAGTCTGTAATATGAATGCCGCTACCCACACACACTATCAAAGAAATTCTCCCAAAGAGTACGTGCGCGTTCTTTGGTAACTCACTAATGCGCACTCTTTGGGAAACAACAGTCATCTCGAGTAAAATTCATCCATGTGGCTGCACATGCAAGACTCCCGAAACAAAGCCATGGTAAACAATTCTATCTGCATTCATGTTTCCTACCATGCAACAAGGGTACTGTAGTTAGCTGCTATATCAGAATAATTTCTTAACTAAGAGTATTAAAATATTACATCAAGAATTCAAAAAAGTTATTTTTAGCTGTATTTTCTGTTTGCAGCGATCCGTTAACTTCCCTTTTCTTTGTATCAACTCTCACACAAAGACGCATCAAACAGCGTAGCAATAACAATTCTCTGTGTTACCACTTCAGCGTAATTGGCACTGCGCACTCTTAGGGCGTGCGTGTTCTTTGGTAACCCTCCTCTATCTGCATTTTTCTGTTAATGAATTGTTATTCCTAGGTTGCTTTTGATTTCTTTTGTTGCTTCTTCAATGTAGAGATTAAATTAAAATGGATGATCCTTGTCTAACCTCTTCTGAATTGTTATTTCTCCTCTGTGTCCTCTTACCTCATATGTTGTCTTATGTTCTTTGTATAGGGTATTTATTACTTATGTTTTTTGTATATATATATATATATATATATATATATATATATATATATATATATATATATATATATTTTCCTCGCTCATTACAGTTTATTCCCTATTTCTTCAGAATCTATGCTATGCTAAGAAAGTAGAACGACTTTCTTTGTCCACCTTCGAGTCGGTAGGTATCAGAACAGAACAGGGGCGTCATTTGGGACGGCAGGGATCAATTGCTTCCTTAGTTTGAGAAACTCATAATTTTAATAAATTGTTTGCTAATATAAACGTGAAACTCTTATCCCAATCTTGCCGCCCCTCCTCCTCCCCGGCAAAACCTGAAATGACGCTATTGAAACAGAATTGGTAACATCGAGATATTCTCTTATAGAATATGGATTCCACTGCCAAAGAATAGATTCTAGTTCTACCTTTAGCCTTCTATTGAAATTCCAGTTTCATTATTGAGACCTACAGAGCTACAATGTTAGTAGATAACAGGAATGGATCATTTGGTATGGATTCAATGTTCTAAGTCCATATTCCATCCAGTAGCATCATTTCAGCAAGAGCTTCGTGTTTTTTTTAAAGAAGTATATTAATATATTAAACAATTTATTAAAAAGCGGAAGTTTCTGAAACTTAGGGGTAGGAACGGATTAAGGGCCGAGCCAGTGGAGCCCAGACTCCGGCGGGGCCCCCAAGCTCAGGGGCTCCTTAAAATCCCTCTGTTTAATACTAAAATATAGCAATCAACTTATTATATTATAGGCTTCAGACCCATGCTAATATTTTCATTACGCTTGCAGTACCGCTAGATTTAAGTCTTTCCATCAGCAGCATTTAACTGTTTATAATGAATGTAATTATTTAACTGTTAGTAATGAATCTAACTAAACTAATTATTGTAAACTTGGAGCACATTAAAATATTACAGCATAATTCTCGGTGGTTCGATAAGCCTATGAGGCTGTGGAATACAGCAAATAAAATGTATGCGCTAAAACTATTCGTAACATAGGGCCCCCTTGAAATAGTTGGCTCCAGAGCCCCAAAAGCCTTAATCCGCCCCCTGCTCAGGGGCCAATGCACCATACCTTCTCCAAATGACACCCCTAATCTAATTTAATCCATAAATGTGTAAATACCAAAACTGGTTGCACTACTACTTCAACGATTCAATATTAGATGTCTATAGTTAGGAAATTTGTTCCTCTTTCCCGATGTAAAACAAAACTCACTAGATGACTGTTCCGTTCATTGCAGTCTTCTAAATAAAAAAGTAGAAAACGCTTGAAAGATTAACCAACAAGTAATTACCCATTAATTGTTTAGTAAAAGCACAAGATGATAAATGTTACAGTAACAAGCAGAAAGTGCCCTTTCTAAAATTGGAGGGTCATTTGGGCCCGAGCTCCTTTCAATTTTCTTGTAAAATCATTTACTTATTTTGCAGCAACTAAATACTCACAGAATTTTTACACTTTATGCGGCATCATTCGTATTAGTAAGAAACGGACTTCACTTACGTTTCAAAGGGCTAGTGATTGTATCCGAAGTACATTCATCATCTACTGCATTATCCAATTTCAGCTTTAGCATTACTTGAATATGCATCGGTGTTTCGCTTTTCAATATGTAGCATAAGAAAATGATCAGCCCCTGCAAAACAAATAAATATTGGTCAAATACAGTTTGGTACACGCATTTGCAAACAAATGCTTAGGTAAACAATAAGTTAATATTCACACAAGCACTAATACTTTGTAAATGCATGTGTTAATACCTATTGATCATTACATACTATTTGCATACAAAATAAAATAAAATAAAATAAGACCTTGGGAAACGAGTCCTCACACGAAAGCATGAAAAAACGCTAATATGGGGGGGGGGGAATGCATCATTTTGGAGTTTATAGCTTTCCAAAATTGATCGGAGCAATATGAAAAGAGTCATAGCTCAGAAGGATGGGTAAAATTAGGAAAATAAAATATTTCAGTTTTACGTCCCACGTTCATCCGGCTAGGCTAATGGAGACGGTGATGATGAGAAAGGATTGAATGGTGGAAAGAATAAAGTAGGAGGAAACGGGAGAATCCCGAGAAAAGCTAAGCACATGATGTTTGTCCACCATAAAGCACCTAGTGCGGGCTCGGATCGAACGAGGAACCCCAAGTACCAGAGATGAACGCTCTACCACTGAGCCACTGCGGCCGCAAAACAAGATAGGGATTGTTTTAGGCCTAGATGCTATTAATGTACTGGTTAAAACGGAATATGTATCAGTTTTCAGTTCCTGATCTATCATATTTCGTTTCTAATTAGGAGATATCAATTTCCTTCTATAATTCAAGGCTAATCCGGTCGCCGCCCCAGTTTCATATCTATTGGTACATTAATAGAATCTAGACTCAAAACAATAACTGTGTTCTTTTACTTGACTATTATCCTATATTTCGTTCTCGAGTTATGATCCTGTTTTATTCTTCCTACTATCTATCGGCCCTCTATAGCTCAAAGATGATGCATTTAAGCACTAAGGCTAGTTTAAACTATTGATTTTCTTTCCATGTTTTTGTGTAAGGTTTCATTTTTAAAAAAAAATTCGGAGTTGTTTCCGAATACCTTATATAATCTATCTAGATATCTTCGATTGAGACATAAATGGTATAATAATTGTTATTCTTTATGGTATAATAAGTTAATTGAAAGTAAATAGTATCTACTGTATATACTCCCTCGACGAAGCAATGAAAATGTGGACTGTGGAAACAACAGAATTACAGCAAAGCTGCGTTGTGTCTCACTAGCAGTGCATATTTGAGAAATTAGACTCTTTAGAAAATAGAGTACTTGAGTGAGATTTTTAGTCTTGAATTTGTCAAAGGATTGAATTCTTTAAAAATCGAGTGATTTGCAATCTTGCCTTCGTTAAAAGATTAAATTAAAAAAAAAAATCAAACTCTAGGAATTTATAGTCTTGCATTCGTTGAAAGATTGGATTCTTTAGAGAATTAAAGGTTATTAGAATGCAGTGCTTATTTCAACTACAGGATTTGTAGCTCTGTATTCAATGCAGGATATGATTTTTTTAAAAATCGAAGGTTATTAGAATTCAGTGCTTATTTCAACTACAGGATTTGTAGCTCTGTATTCAATGCAGGATACGATTTTTTTAAAAATCGAAGGTTATTAGAATTCAGTGCTTATTTCAACTACAGATTTGTAACTCTCCATTCGTTAAAGGATCGGATTATTTAGAGAATCAAAGGTTATTAGAATTCAGTGCTTTCAACTGTAGGATTTGTAGCTTAACGTTCATTGAAGGATCAGATTCTTCAGAAAACCAAAAATTATTATATTGCAGTGCTTATTTCAACTACAGGATTTTTAACTCTCCATTCGTTAAGGGATGAGATTGTTTAGAGAATCAAAGCTTATTAGAATTCAGTGCTTATTTCAACTACAGGACTTTTAACTCTCCATTTTTTAAGGGATCAGATTCTTTAGAGAATCAAAGGTTATTAGAATTCAGTGCTTTCAACTATAGGATTTGTAGCTTAACGTTCATTGAAGGATCAGATTCTTCAGAAAACCAAAAATTATTATAATGCAGTGCTTATTTCAACTATAGGATTTGTAGCTCTCCATTCGTTAAAGGATCAGATTCTTTAGAGAAATAAAGGTTATTAGAATTCAGTGCTTTTTTCAAGTACATGATTTGTAGCTTTTATATTCACTGAAGAATCAAATTCTTCAGAGAACCAAAAGTTATTATAATGCAGTGCTTATTTCAACTATAGGATTTTTAACTATATATTTGTTAAGCGATCAGATTCTTTAGAGAATCAAAGGTTATTAGAATTCAGTGCTTATTTAACTACAGGAATTGTAGCCCTCCATTCGTTAAAGCATCGGATTCTTTAGAGAATTCAAGGTTATTAGAATTAGGTCTTACTTCAACTACAGAATTTGTAGCTCTGCATTCGTTGGAGTATCAGAAGTCTTACAGAATCGGGCGCTTTTAAATTATAGCAGTGAATATTTTTGATCATGGTGCACAAAGAGGTAGACAACTACAAATTGCTGAGTCGTTTGGTCTGTATGTAAGGCAGTGATATTAGATAGGTATATTGATAGTCCATTTTTAATTCTAGAGAGAAACCACTTTTTTAACGCAACCAATGAATACCCAAGTCAAGTGTACATCGCCACTAACTCCATACCTCTTCAGTAAACAGGCTCGGGTTGCCAGTCAGTTTGGACCAAGTGTATTAATGAACAGTCTTGTTAAAGTACACTATTGATTACATGTGCTACTATATATATATATATATATATATATATATATATATATATATATATATATATATATATATATATATATATCCTATAATTCCCTTAAAATGTAATATCGGAAGTCATGTTATCTCAAAATCTCTCAAGTTATATTCATACAAAGGTCTTACTTACTCACATTTAATGAATCAAAGCTTAAACATATCACCTTTAAGATAATTTTATAAAAAAAGCTGTACAGACAGTTTTTAAAGAATTTCAAACATCAATTTTTCGAAGAACTTGTAATATCACTTATTCAAGAAATTTGTAATATTTGTTTTCTTATATCTCCGAGATCAGCTGCCAAAGAATTTGTAAATTCACTACCTTTTTAAAATAAGAGAAGTTGCAAGGTAAATGTTTCAAAGGCGTTGAGTGTTGTTGTAGTATAATTTTCTGAGAATCTTGAAGATTTATTTACCAAAACGACGATAGAGAATATGTGAAACATTAACAAATACAATCTTTGGAAATGAATGTTGAGGTATTGTGGGCCTGTTTTTATAGTTAGGAGTGATGACGCTCGGGTAGTTGAATAATACACATTTTTTAACAACTAAATTAGTTTATTGAGTGCATAGACAAATTCACTGCTACCAAAATCCACATTACGGTGACAAAAAAAAAAAAAAAAATGTTGAAGTGCGTTTGCGTATTAGTTTCGATGTGTGCACCATTCACAACACGACAGACCTCCAGACGACAATTAATTTAACATTAGATCCTGTTGAACATGTCTGTGGTAACAGTATTAATTGGCTTCTTTTTTTGTTTTAATGTGGTTCACATTATCGACATTAACATGGTACACAATGTTTTCGATAAACCCCATAACGAATCCAATGGTATGAGGTCGAGGCTTTTTCGATGTCAAGATTTGAGTCCTTGAACTAAGCAAATAGTGTATTATCCAAACGAATATGCAAACCAGGTGAAACAATATCAGTAAAATGAGGCTCGAAGGTAATTTTGATATGATATAATATGATTTGATTTTGAGTTAACGTCCTTTTTCAGCATTGAAGCTATATGAAAGGTTGACCTATACCTTAATGGGGGATTCGGACATGAGCCCCCATTGGGAATAGAACTCGGATCCTCCAAATTAAAGGCGCGTAAGCAAGTCGTTTAGCCATGAGGGAGCTCTATAAATATAATTTAAAGGTTTCCATGTCTCAATATGTGGGGAAACAAACAGTTCCAACATATCCAGGTATGAATTTGCGGTTGCAATTTGTTTGGCGAAGAAAAATGATCAAATGATTTGATTCTTCGTAAGACACATCAAATTTGATCATGGATAAGTCTCTCATGCATTCGTGTATGGCATGTAGTTGCTCTCTTCTCTCTTCATATTTCGACAATTCTGTCTATTAGCACATCCTTGACATGCAACATGGCTTCATCGGAGAATCAAATACAAGGTGAAAATTGATCGTTGGCATCAATTCTCTGAAACATATTTACAACAAATTCACATGTCTGTAGTTTGTTTTCTGGTCTCATTTCCGCCAATAGTTGAATTTTGTACCCATGCAAAGGTAAACTCTCTCATAGGCTGTCGTGAGTGGTAAACCTAACTTAGTATTGTGTCGTACAATTGAATTCTGTGGACTGCACAAACAAAACGGCCATTCTTTCCAAAGTTTCCTCTTATGTACTAGGGGACACGATGGCTCATTGGTAGAGCGCTTACCTCTGGCGCGTGGGGTCCCTGGTTCGATCCCCTTACAAGTAAGTTTGTGATGGACAACTTTGTGTCCATGGGTTTTCTCGGGGTATTCCCGTTTCCTCCACTTTATCATTCCATAAATTCTTCTATTTCACTTGCTTTAGTCGCCCTCTCCCTTAGCGTGTATGGCATAATCTGGGACATTAAACTGAAATATTTCATTTCCTTTTTCCTCTTATGTACGCGACCTGACGGTAAAATGTTGTTCCACCACACTGCATCTTTCCTTAAATCATTTGCCACAACCCCCATGTTGTTCGCAAGTGGTGGTAGTTTCTGATAGTATACTGATGTCCAAATGCCTGTGGACTGCAGCCACTGATTCGTTTTCCACCAGACATAACGCACACACGGCTTTCTCTTGCATAATTGTCATCGTTCTTATTGACGAACATATTTATCATGAACTATAAACGTCACATAGAACCACGCGAAGTTGCTACTTAATTCACTGAAGATAACGAACCAGCGGTACGCCAATTGCGTGAGCATTTCAGAACTTCATGCTCTCGGCATGTTTCAGCTTGTGCTTTCACTTGTTTAAGAAAATAACTGCACCGCGGCGCCATCTATTCTCCTGTAAGCCATTCATAACCAGTGGCGAAGCGTAATCCCGCAAGTATACTAAACGCAATGTTAACTTGAGAGGCGCATCACAAGCGCATTAATACATGTCGGCGCGCGAACCTTTTCACAGGGAAGCCTTTGTATGTGTGTGTGTGTGTTTTGGTTTGGCTCTCAATCGCCAGGGTTTCAACTGGCGCTGTTCTGAGTTTCAGCTGATATGCGCGGAGCGATGATTTCTCGTCCTTTTCCTGCCGCTTACAAAAAATATGTTTCTTGGTCTATTTGTTTTAATAATTTATGAAGACACGACAATAGTAATAAATGTATTGGAAATTCGCACGTCATGTATTTGCAATCCTCACAATTAAAACCCGAGAGCATGAAAACTATTTTGCTTATTCATTTCAATTGATTAAGGTAAGAAAGAATAAGAAATGATGTTATTCTCATATATCTACCTGGAAAAGGTCAATCATAAACAGAAACATACGAGCAGCCACCCTCCCACACAATAAATTAAAAATACGATTTTTTTTCTAAAAGCACAGCAACTCTACATTGGCACTGAGTAAACCACAGCGAACCGGCAACAATCATATTAACAATTTCTTCAATAGTTTTGTCTGCATATTTTTCTCAGTCGAGCGTACAAATTGTTGGCAATTTACTTTGCTTGACTTTAAAGAGGTTTCCCTTCCTCGTGTTTGCGATAATACTGAGAAGATGATAATTCGGATTCATTCATATTTTCAACTTCGCGCTTAACACTCTTCATGGTTTCAGTTTCAGTACACCCACGTACCCACTCTAACGCACGCGCGAAGACGATATTTGGCAGAGCAGTGCCACTCTCTGCACAAAAATTGCAGAAGTTACATGTGAGTTCCGTTATTTCTTTTGTTTCATTTATCAGCAGGCAATGAAGTTTCTTACGGGGTAGTTACTCTATTTAATTTATATATCTTATAAAAATATTAAGCCATTTCCTATCCATTGTGGACGGTTTCTAACATTGACCAATTAAGTAATTTTACTGGTCCTCTGCTTTTGTTATAAGATTTTTCAAGTTTATAATCTTGCAACACTTGCAAGAAACTCGCATCTTAGCTGCCGGCTTTTCACTCCTTTCTTTCCTTCTCTCTTTCCGATTCTGAGTCGTGACGTCATTTTCATAACCCTTTACTAATAAATGTAGTATAATTTATTTTAAATATTGTTTCTGTATTGACATTTTTATATACTTGAACTCAGTTAGCTCTTTGAATTGATCTCCTAAGTAATGTTTTACTTGTGTAACGGGAGGAACTATGTAATGTGCGCGGAGTCGCCTGAATTGAAGCTGCGTATGTCGGCTATCAGGATAAGGTCGCGGCAAGTATAGTGTAGGCCCGACAAACTAATAACACAAATAGCATTTATTTCTAATGTATTATAAAATGTTTAAAATTATAGTCAGAATTCTATTTTTCTTATTGAATTAAAAACCTACCAAATCTATTTTAAAGAACTTTCTTAGCTGTATTTCTAACACTGTTTAGAGTTGAATTTATGTGCATGTATACATAGTAGTTTTTTGTTTAATTTAACAAGAAAGAATGAATATATAAGCAAAAGTAGACAGAAAGTAGTCTATTATTATTATTCAACAAATATTTAAATGAGGAAAACGCGCAATATCTATTAATGGAATATTCTCATCCAATTTAGCTCCACTATAAATATTTTGAAGTGCCGTTCATATTTTCTTCTGTCTGGGATTTACACGGGGAATGAGGGGAATGTACTTCCCAGTTGCTGTTTTAATTAGCTGCATTATTGAAAATAGAGGGAGAAAAAAGAAAGTACATTCTTACAGTTAACTGTCAAATTTCTTGGATAAGCGGTTGTTACTTGCATCTCTAATTTTAAAGAAAGTACAATACTGCCATTAATTAACGCATCACGGGATAACTTCACTAGAATTGTTAATGCTCAGGATGAACTTTATTTGAAACAACATAAGATATTTAATATTGTATTTTATGGAGTGTCATATTTAAGGGGTGGCTTTCGGGCTTAAGTACTCACTGAAATTTTGTCGGCACTTTTTTGTTGTTTTATACATACATTACAGAATTTCCACATTTCTAGGAATAAAGTTAGCAAAGGCCCTCCCGAAACAAGCAAAGCCCCCCGAAATAAGATCGTAAATGCCGCACTGATTCTACGAAATGGAAAACTCAACTAAAATTACACACAAACATAAATATTTTTTCCTGTATGGTAGCGTTTGGTAAATTTATACGTATGTTTAATGTATCAAAAATATTTTACAAGGTATTATGGACCAGGTCCCATGTAGTGAGAAAAAACAGCTATTCTGAATAACTCCTGAGAGTATATACCAAAATTAAACAAGTTATCACTAATAAAAATACATAATTCTACACAGAAACTTATTACTCTGTGTTAAGGAAATCATTTTATAACATATTAGCATTGAAAGACACCTTCAACTCTAAAATTAAACTCCCAGAGGCGAGCCCTTCCCAACAATGCGTGCAGCCCTCATTGATAATAGCTTCGCTCCCTGAGCAGCACAGCCCGTAAACGAGTCCAGCGAACTTGTGAGGCTCAGACGGAAGATACTCCAAGTGTTTCCAACCTACAATTTTGTTACCGAAAAAAAACGAAGTTTTGAAATATTGATTTTATTTTACAAGAAACTAAATATAAAGAAAATATATGTTAGAAGACAGGGTAGGCCCGACCTCAGAGCCTCATAGTACGCTTCGCCACTGTTCATAACATGCAATGAACTATTTGAGTTACCAAAGTAATCATTGTATCATTTAACACAAAGTGCCATCAGTCCTGCACAGCTGCTCCACGAAACCCAATTATTCTTTCTCGACGGACCTGTATTAAAATATACACAATGTTCATTCCGTTTAAAATTACTTATTATAAGAAGTTTCTGCGGACTTACAGCTCCTTCATAACTTTTAAAGTAACATAAGGTAAAAGCAAATATGAAAATTGCTATTTTCTAGCGATCTCGTACTAACTTGTAAGAAGCGCTATGAAACAAAGTATTTAGATCGTACCATTTAACTGATAATTAAATTATATAATAATTGATGTGCATTCAAATTATCATGAATTCGCAGAGATAACTGTTTCATAGTACTTTATAAATACTAGATGGTGAATTTTCAAATATTTTTACAGTAATTAGACTAAACTCATTTGTTCAAAATCTGCCACAAAAGCGTTTAAGAAGAAATATTGTGATAGAGATTCATACATTAGTATTAGAATTAGGAAGAAGTTAAGAAAAAAATTGCATGACTAAATCTTCGTCTTATCCATGAAAACTAAGGTGTTTAAAGAAAGTAACGATCATTGCGATCTGGTATCCTTGAATATTTCAAGGAAAATTAGGAGAGTATCCTATCATAAAGATAACTATTAAATTGTAATTTCATCTTCTAAGGTGTTGCTAAGAATATAAGCCTTTAGGTTCTAAACAGTTGCCTTCTGAATTTTCCATGAAACCAACATTCACTTACTGCCTTTTGTTTTCTTTTTCTTTCATTTCTTTTATCATTTTCTTGTCTTTTCTCTCTCTCTTTTTTTTTTTTTTTTTTTTTTTTTTTTTAGATGAAGAAGTACAAATATTAGCAACTGGAACATCTATTTTACCGTGATGGGATAGATTTGTAACTCAGCTTATAAGTCAATACTTCACCACTTTAATCAGACTTGTAAATGAATCTGGCGGTGATTGCTAGGACGAAAATTTCCAAGATTCAACTGTGAATCCTCACGAAGTAAGGAAATGGATCTCACCCATTAGCACGGTGAACAGACATCCACCTCCTCGTTATACCTACTGGTGGGAAAGGAACTTCACTAGTGAATGGGACCCTACTGTCATCTCCAATGTTGCCAGGAGAGTAAGGTTTGCTGGTGTGAAGATGCTCCGACATCGTAAGGTACCAAATCATATCTATAATCTGTACCATGATTTGAGATTTCCCTGGAAACCAAGGAGCGGTTTCAATCCCAGACCTGTGTACTTTAGATTAGGGTTGAAGTACCAACTGCACAATCAGAACAAATGTTCATGCGATCAATCCATTTGTAACTGGGACGAACCTCTCCTTCCTCGGCAGAATGTCTCTTTGTATAAACATGTCCATCCTTATAAGGTAGAGAGCAACCTAGCAACCTTAGAAGTGTAGAATTTAAATGTCCCCTTTGATGGCCTTTGAAACATTTTTGACCTGCTTTAAATTAGTGATTGAAGCGCTAAGGGACCAAGGGTGTGGGATAGGAACCAAAAGAGCAAGAAAGTATACAATGTACGCTTGAAAGAAGGATTTACAAAGTTGGGAATATTTTCCTATGCTATTCTAGGAATAGCGCAGTAAAGGAAAACCAAACGTGGTTCTATCAAAGAAGGTAAAAAAAAGGTGGGGAAAATTAAAAATAGACGAATATAACAGTAGTTACGAGCAATTATACTTACCAGCAATGCACTCATGAAACTAAAAAAGTAATGGCAAACTATGTGCGGAACATTTATGTAGAAAATGCTAGCTGTCTCCATCACCACAGTTGTAGAAAATATTATAGCTGCGCACTGTAACAATCCTACTCTGAAAAGTAAGAACGAGACTCTTTTTAAGCATTGCTTTCTATAATAGAATATCTATGGAATCTCGAATAGGAATTAACTAAATATCTATTTATAACAAACTATTTTCATACCTGAATGTTGAGTTTATTCAATTAAAACGTAAGAATTAAGGAATACATTTCAATGATATACTGAAAATAAATGGAACATGTAAGAAACAAAGTTGGCATCAAATCAACCATCCTTTCATTTAAACGGGAATAACAAGTAGAAGTAAATTAGTACCAATGAAGTAGTGTTGAATGGAGCAGTTATATCAACAGCATTTTCAAACTATGATGCACAGTTAGCATCAAAGAAAAAGTAAAACTTACGAAGACATTCTAAAGTGTGACATACTAGACGAAAATGTGATCACTATTAAAAGTATATTATTGAATGAAGAATGTATATCAACGTGTAACTTTGCAAATAGAATTGACAAATGTAACTATTTCATGCTAATAGAAACTATTCATTAAATATTTCATGTAACTATTTAATGCAAATAGAAATGTAACTATTTCATTCGAATTTTTAAAGAATGTTTCCTCGCAAAATATAGTATTTAAGATACGAGTTAGAAAATAAAAGAAAAAGTTGTAATAAATTTAAAAGTAGCAAAAATATGTTTAATGCAGTAATTGAAAGCTACATGGATCTTATGATGGAGAAACGAAACTAATATAGTAGACACCAAACATCACAACTCTAATTATTCGGATCATCAAAGATCCAGATCGCTATCAGCAAAATTGAAAATACTAAAATGTAGATTGTATTATTCGTTCGTAAAAATATAATTTCTTTGAAATTACTATTAAAATAAAAATTAAAGGTTATATTTAATTGGAATTTTCTGTATAATTTTAAATGTTTGTACTAAAAGTGATTTGATTTTCATTATACATTAGGCCTACTTTTATAATAAACAACATCGATTTTAGAGGTTTGTTTACCTCACATCACAATATTTTAAAAAAATGTTTTTTTCTAATTATCCTCATTCTACATGTCAGAATTACGATCTGAACTCATCCGGATAACTGGAATTTCATTGTATTAGAAAAGTATTTAAAATCTAAAAAATAAAACAACAATTAAAACAACTCAGTTTCATTATAAACCCTGGTCAAAAAAATTCGAAATACTGATGCTATTACTATTTTATATCTTTATCCATGAACAAGTAGAACTAAAACAATTCCATACAGCACACGATTATTCCTAGATATAATAAAATACCTAGTAAATTGATAACAGAGGTATATGCAAATTTAAAACGTTAATGAAGAATTTGTTATTTTTACTAATTATATAACTAGCATAATTATATACTATACTTTTAGTAATTATATACTAATTATATGGTTCGTATATAGATCAAATTTATTTAAGTATGGTCTACATACGAAATTATCATATATTATCTAATTGCGTAATTAGTAATTCTTCATTAGCGTTTTAAATTTACTTACAACTCTCTTGATTATAAGCTACTCTGATACATTATAATGTTACTAATTTAATTACGATAATAATATATTAAGACTATTCATGGCTTTGGATTAATTGTTTTAACAAAAGAGACACTGACCAAAGCTTAAAACTTTACTTTATTTTAAATTATAATTTGTAACTGTTTCGGATATCTAGCATATCCTTCTTCAGACACGATCGAAATTAATGAAAATACAGACATATATATAAATGTTGTTATAACAGAGTTTAAATTCTTTAACCGTCATATATATATTCATTGTTATAAAAAAAATTTTAAATTCTTTTAACAGTCATATATAGAGTCATTGTTGTACTTTTTTATTTTTATTTATTTATTTATTTTTCTTATTTACCGAGGCCTTCAGCCCATCCTGTAAGTCTTCGTGTTCACTTTCCAATTATGTTAGGATGATGATGAAAGATGATGTTAGGAAGAAAAAAGATACCAATGCCATATACAAACATGTTAAGGAGACGAATCACGCAATTAATTGGGATAAGACGGAAGTATTGGAGATGGAGAAAAGAATGATAATAAGGAAGTGGAAAGAAGCGGATTGGATAAAGAAGGTAGGAAGAGATAAACTGATGAACTGGACAGGGGGCTTACCAATTAATGAATCATGGCAAGGAAGTTTGAATAACATAGAGAAGAAAAATAAATAAATAAATAAATAAATAAATAAATAAAAATAAAGGGCCCTTATAAGAACCAAAAATAAAGGAAGTGATTAATTGGAAAGTGAACACGAAGACTTACAGGATGGGCTGAAGGCCTCGGTAAATAAGAAAAATAAATAAATAAATAAAAATAAAAAAGTACAACAATGACTATATATGACTGTTAAAAGAATTTAAATTTTTTTTATAACAATGAATATATATATGACGGTTAAAGAATTTAAACTCTGTTATAACAACATTTATATATATGTCTGTATTTTCATTAATTTCGATCGTGTCTGAAGAAGGATATGCTAGATATCCGAAACAGTTACAAATTATAATTTAAAATAAAGTAAAGTTTTAAGCTTTGGTCAGTGTCTCTTTTGTTAAAATAATATATTGTTATATTGTTACTCTTGTTATATTGTTAGTATGAAATATTTACTAACTTTGTGTTTTTCTCTGTTCTTGATATTTTATATCAGAATGCATTTAAGCATGTAACTTATCACTAGGAATGGAATAATGTCAAACTTATTCTAAAAGATATTAATACTGACAGTTTATCATCAAGCTTGGTAAAAGTAACAATTTCAAAATAGGTAATTGTTAAAAATATATAATAATAATACAAGTAGAAATTGTATACAGAATGATGTAAGTTGTGAAACATTTAGATTTTTATACCTTAGCAAAGTAAACAAGGAAAATGTGTTTAGTAGGTCATAAAGTGAAATACTAACTTCTTAATTTATCTATTTGTTTAACATGATCACATTTTTATAAAACTGTTTCTGTGAATAAGATACAAAAATATATACAATTTACCTATTTCTCACAATATTGTTACAAGGCTTAGAGGTTTTATGTGAATCACGAATGGAGAAACCTTTGACTAAAATGTATGATTTTTAATAAAATCAATATTACTTTTATTGGTTATTTTTATTGATGTGAAAGTATTTTTTCAATTAAAAATTGATTAACGTATTTTTTCAATTTAAAACTGATTAAGATACTGTACGAATTTTAAATGAGATTGATACTTTAGAATACTTGTACTTCAGAGAATTATTTACATTTCTCGTCCCATATATCATAATTTACATGAACTTACGAGATTTGTGAATTAAATTGTTATTTAAAATCATTGTATTACTTTCGACAAAGTCAATACTTTTGGTCGTGAAATAAGCCTAAGACCATTATACTCGTTTGTAAAACACCTAAAGGAACTAGTTATAATAAATTAATTCGTTTCAGTGCTCTATCCAGTCCCAATGCCTTGTATTGAGTTAGATGTATTTCTAATTAGAAAGTCACAATTATTTTTTGGGGGGAACAAATTAATGACAATGTATAATGAAGTCAATGCTACTGCAATATTTAAAACATTGAAGAAAATGTTTGATTTGAAAGAAGATGAAAACGAAACTAAGAATCTAATACTTAAGTAATGTGAAAAATTATTTGAACTATTGTCCTTACCTTTTCCCAACAACTTTGCTTTTTCCAATGTTCATAGATGCTAACAGTTTTAATTTCTGCATCACATTGTAATACAGAAATATAAACATGACCATCATAATCGCGGCAGAAGCTACAAAGATGTTGAAGATCATTGTGCCGCACACGAGCCACCATGATTTCAGATGCCAGCCAGTTGAATGATGCGCCAGGTGGTTGCAAAATACTGCCAATACCGGCACACCTTGATGATATAATTATAGATTAAAATTTAAGTTACCTACTAGTATTGTATAGTGTCTTAAATTCTTAAACAGGTTAATATGTGAAAACTTGCAAATATAAATCATGATGAGGGGCAGGATTATTAGTTTTTTTAAAAATAGTTTTATGGACGAAAATACGCTTTCAAGTTTTCCACTTAGAAGACAAATTCAAATATGTAAATATTCAGTCAAATTAATAGCGGGTGTATTATTAAAAATCTGAGACCATAGGGCAACTTTGTTATGAGTAAAGATATAGAAAAATGGATAAAGATGAAAGTTGTTGGAAATAGGTAGTCTTCAATGTAAGTGGTAGATTTTTTCCAACTACACCAGCCGTTTGGACTCCACGCTAGTAAGACTCCTTATGTTAAATGAAAAGGTAACATTCGCATTTTAGCGGGCTGTTTGAATGTTTGAGCTGTAAAAGCTTACGAAAAAGACACCGGACACATGTACATTGTTATGTACGGGGAACCTTGCACACCTTAAGTCAGTTAATGATGCATTGCTCATATGATGAGGGTCCACGGGAACAGCCTGTTGAACGTTGTTTTTCTATTTAATATAGGGCGCCTTACCAATGTGGAGCCCCAATGCCTGGTGCAATTGTAAAACTTCCACCATTTTGGACTGGAAATCATCTATTTCCAACAACTTTTCTGTCTTTCCATTTTCTCGATCCTTTAATCATAACGGAGTTGGCCTATGACTCCAGACTTTGGATACATCCCGTCTATTGGCAAAGAAAATTTTTCTGACAAAATGAGATGAACATCCTTCTTCTCGCAACTTAATTATTCACTGCCTATACACAGTTGTATGCAAGGCATCTTGAGTATATTTTTTGATGCAGTAATAACAAAAGAAGTGTTTTTAACGAAATATACCTGTAAAATGTGATATTAGTGTAGAACTAACCGAAATAAATAATTAGTATTTACAAATGAATTACTATAGTTTTAATGTTTGTTTCATATTATTTTATGAGTCTTAGAGATACTTGTAGAATATGTAAAATCTATGGAAAACGAACTCCTGTACGTAACAGCAAACCAGTGAATTTTCGTTTCATTAGTGTAATTAAACCTGTGCCAAACTGATGCTATCCAACATTGAATTTCTAAACTATTATAATGTCAAGAACGAAAGAAGTTTTAATGTTTCTGTAATACAGACATTTCTTCACATGATAAAAATACTTTTTGGTGATAATAGCTTTTCATAAAACACCTACGCATTTTCTGAGTGAAAAATGTTATAACGAAAAGCAACAAGTCCTCGTAATTTCGACCTCTTTACTCTAAGCACGAATTCCGAAGGATTATTTCCAAGACAGATAATGACTCATTCTCTTTCTAAGCCTAGTTACTAGTGTTTCACTGAAAGCTTTTGTGTAAGTATGTTAAACTAGAACTCATAATATTTAAGGTTCTGGTGCAGTACTTCTAGTTACTAATCCGATTACTAACACAAAAATGACAATGAAACTGATTAATACACTACGTTACTGGTACATCGATTGCTTAAAAACTAATAATAAAGAAGTAAGTGTACTAAATATAAAGCGTTCAATGAATATGCAGTAAATTGCGATACATAATTCACTACAATAGTCATTTTACTTTATTGGTATGTTGTCATATAACAAGGAAATTGTATTGTTTAAATTTAAGATAATGTATGTAAGTTGTATTGCCCAAATTTACATAATAGACGAATGAGTACTTTCAAATGAATATTGCACAATATATAAGTTGTACAGTTGAGATTCACATAAATATGGGTGAGAACTATTCAAATTAAACATGATAAATAGATATGTTATATAGTTGAAATTAAGTTGATAAAATAGTACGTGATATGTACTTCTCAAATTAAGTAACATGTAAGTTGTATTGTTCAAATTCACACACTAAATATTTTATTGTTGAAATTAACATAAATAATGGTGTCAGATTGGAAAACTAGAAGTTTAGAAAGGATGTCAATGGTGGCTATAATTTCTTGTAACAAAGATGAAAACAGAAAATATTAATGGAATGGGTATTTTATGTGACTTTATACAGTACTTAATAATTGATAACATTGAAGTAGACTAAGAGTGCTATGTGAATTCACAGATGCACCATTGAAAAAAACAAACAATATTATATTGTAAGCTGTATATTATGAGATGCACTGAGTCATGAATTAATAAATTAGCTGAAGTGGTAGGATAAAAGTTTATGGTGAAATAAACATTAGTGATAGTAACAGATGTTTTAAGAGGAAATGATGCAATTGTTTAGAGTAGTAACAGTCTGATAGATCGACAGTTTGAATTAAGATTTTCATTTTCTTATATTTAGTGGAGAAAATAAATATATTGGTGGTAATGTTTGATATTTTAAGAGGAAATTATACAATTGTTTAGAGGTGTAACAGTCTGGTAGACCGACAATTTGAATTAAGATTTTCATTTACTTATATCTAGTGGAGAAAATAAATATACGAGTATTGGTGGTAATTGTTGATATTTTGTGAGGAAATTATGCTATTGTTTAGAGTTGTAAGAGCCTGATAGATCGACAGTTTGAATTAAGATGTTCATTTTCTTATATTTAGTAGAGAAAATAAATATACTGGTGGTAATTAGTGATATTTTAAGAGGAAATGATGCTATTGTTTAGAGGTGTAACAGTCTGATAGACCGACAATTTGAATTCAGATTTTCATTTTCTTATATCTAGTGGAGAAAATAAATATACGAGTATTGGTGGTAATTGTTGATATTTTAAGAGGAAATGATGCTATTGTTAGAACAATTTGAATTCAGATGTTAGAGAACCATTGTTCCACCATTTTAAATCTAGTGAAAGAAAGAAATATGTAAGTAAATAGAAGGTTTTTCATAAATTATAGTCACTTTAAACATAAATAAAATCTAACCAAAGCAAACACTAATGATATTACTATTTTGTTATGGTTTTGACAATATATCATTCATCATGTGCAGCAGGTCTTTTGAAGGATGTACAAATAATATTAACAAGTATTTGCTTCCGTTACGCTATGTAGCTTCAAAGTGAGGATTGATAATACTAAGATAGAATTACCTGTAATTATGCTGACCACTGTCTCTTTAAGATGTTTTACGTTTGTTATGGGTGAAACTTCTGTGTAAACGATTAACAACTTACTAAGATGTGACGACATTCCTACCAGGAGAAAGGCTTCCAGACTTGTTGAAACATAAGGATAGGAAGACTGAAATGAAAATACAGTAATGATAAAGAAAAAGAACAAGAACAACAAATGGACTTTACTTGTCAAAACAGTTGTCAAATTGTCAAAACAGTTAATTATTCTAATGTTTAAGTTCTGACGATGAACACAGATATAACGTACGTAGTAATGCTTAAAATACTCGTAGTTCAGGTCATGAAACTGCAATATCCATTGCTATGCTATACTGCTAATTCAGGAAAATCCACTCTAATACGTCCTAGGTAGAAGTGTAAAATTACTCAATACATGGTCTCATTCTATTAAAGTATACCTAAGATTGCATGCATATTAAAAACAACAGGATAATGTTCTAACCATTCACTCATATGTCATTTTGAGTATGTTTAGGAATTTCCAGTCGGTCACGTTAGGCCCAACTGATTGTATGGACTAGAGAGTCCGTGAACCGGTACCGGTCAATAAATCCTTTTTCCCGTCCTCATCAGCTGGTCCTAACAACAAAAACGATTCAGTCAACCTTCACATTAAAAATGCTCGTTTTGTGCTGACTTAATAGAAAGTTGCATGTAAAAACAAATGAAGAAATTGAGAAGGAACAGTTCGGGTTTAGGAGAAGTAAGGACACAAAGGATGCAATTGGCTTATTAAGGGTATTCAATGAAAGATTCATATAAAAAGGTAAAGGGGTATATGTTGTATTTATTGATCAAGAAAGGGCTTTTAAAGTTTAAACTGGAGGTTGAGTTGTCATGGAAAGATGGAAGACCCATAAAAACTTATGTATGAGCCAAGAAGTAAATCTTAGACAAGAAAAAGAGATGACAGAAGACAGTGGAATAGAAAGGGGAATTCGACAGGAATATTTCTCGTGAACATTATTTAATATCTGTCTAGGAGAAATACTGGAAAAGAGTCTACGCAATGAAGACGGTACTTGTGTAGGTGATAGAATGATTAAATGTATACATTTTGCTTATACCGGAACTCAAAAGAAAATCAATAAAATGTTAGAGAATTTAAGGAAGGACTGTGAAGAATATGGGATGAAAATAAATGTTAGAAAGACAAAAGCCATAGTGATGGGGAAGAAACAGTCGGTGTCAAATATAGAAGTAAGAGGGGAGAAAATCGAACCGATTATTAGTTTTCGATACCTGGGTAGTATTATTAGTGATGTTATGAAGTGCGAACTTAAAATACAAGCAAGAGTAGGAATGACGAAAGGAGCCCCTAGAAGGAAGAAAAGTCTTTTTTGTGTCCTTGGATAAATAGAGAAAATTATTCATTAAATGCTTCATGTGGAGTAGAAACATGGACATTAATCAAAATCGATGGAAAGAAATTGGAAATTTTCGAAATGTGTAGGTGGAGAAGAATGGATAGAGTTAACAAATCGAGCGGAAAACTAATAATAGGATGTTTGGAACGGTGGGTGTACAAGAAAACAATTTTAGATATAATTGAAAGGAGGAAGATAAACTGGTTGGGACATTGGCTGAGAACGAACTGTATCTGAGGGAGATGCTAAAGGGTAGATGGTAGGAAAGAGAGGAAGGGGCCAAAGGAGGATATAGTTGATGAACGGTATAAAAAAAATCGTACGCGAAGACGAAGAGGTTAGCTGATGACTGGAGCATAGAAGCATTTCAGTTCAGTAAGTGACCTACCAATAATGACAGAATACCTATAATGATGATTTTAATACTGAGTTTCTCTGTGTAAGTCGATAAATGAAAACATGGTGAAAATTCTTAAAACAACAAAAAGAAAACTATCTGAAAGGTAGCTAACAATAAACATCTATAAAAGTTCTGAAACTCTTAGGTCATTTTAAGTTAATTTTATAACATTATTTTGAAAGTGTGATTTTAATGTTATAATTTATAAATCAGAAAAAAAATAAGTCAAGAAAATATATTTTTTAATTATAATAAATTCGTACCTTTGGCACTGAGTCTCTCACAGCGTACAGGAAGACTGCCATGGCACCTGTTGTTGCAGTACAACATTGCACTTTTAAGTAGATAAGACAGGTACGATGATGCCACCAATAAGGTAAAAGTAAGATTAATGTCAACACCGTTTGGATTAAGCAGCAAGCACATCCCACAACCACCACAACATGATAATTCCAAGGCATACTCATCACAGGCTGTGAAAGAAAACAACTCATAATTATGTTATCTGAATAATTAAATTGCGATTCACTTGAAATAATGTTATAGGACCTTTTAGAGAACTAACCATCCAAAAATATGTACTATCGTCTTCATGTTTGTAGTCTACAATAATAGGAATTACTTAAAGAGACCAAAATTGTTTGTTAGAAAATTATTTTAGTATATAAGAACGTGTTTAATATTATACTCTCAATAGTGTTTGGAATTTTCACTTAATTTCTAAAGAAAATTTCACAGATTATTCACGTAAGTTTATAAATATACGTAGATGGTAGAATTTAGAAAGTCCTGAAATTCATATTTCCATTATTTTTTTAAAAACTAAATCCTTGAATGCACAATGCTTCAGCTATCAATTTACTCTTTGAAAAGAGTAGATGAAGGTAAACTCAGAAATGTTATATTACAAAAGAGATTTGTCGTACACCGTATCATTTGATGGACATTTCATCCGTTTCTTTTAATAAAGTCCTTTTTTTGTACTTAACAATGTAAATATCAGGAAATAAAACTCAATTGACTTCAAAACTAAACAAATTACCAAAGCTTTCGTGAACTTTGGTTTCTTGTCAGCTGAAAATATTATAATATTTGTTTTTTTAAATTTTTATTGTTATTTAAAAGCAAGAGAGAAATAATTTGCAAAGTGCATGAATTGGTATTCAAAGTACAAAATCGATACTAGACAATAAGAAAAGGATTATATATATATATATATATATATATATATATATATATATATATATATATACAAAATAGTTGACTTCTCAGGTCTAATATATTACTGAAACTGGAAGTAGTACTACCATTTTCGATTGCAATATTGATTGTCATGTACCAGAAACTATTATACCTACAGATAGCAAAAATGCAATTTTCTTTCTTTCTTTCTTTCTTTTATTTTACTATGAAATCAGTGTCCCAAGAGAAGGTTCAATCTCGGATTTAAGCGAACTATTATAAGTTGAAGTGACATAAATATTCATTTCCGGTTTCAATATTGTCGTCATGGAGTGAGAATGGTAAGAAATAGGGAGTAAGTATCGGATATTTTATATGGAGTCAGTATTTTAAGTGAAAGTCCAATCTCCTATATTGAAACCAGAAGTTATAAACTTACCACTTCCACTTTTAATATCTGGTCCGTATAACTTGGACATTTTCCGTAATTTCACAAGGAGAAAACAAAATTCATTGTTCTTTAAGGGAATGCCAATTCGAATTTATAATAGCTTCTGAAGCTATAGTAATCGCAGGATATGTATTGTCTCAATGGAACTAAAATGTAGACATTGTATTATGGATTCAAACATTAAAAAGGGCATTACGGGAATTTTCTAGAACAACCCCAACTTCTTCCAACTTTTGTAAATCATTCCTTTATTCTTTTCTGTAATTGCACTCTTTGCTTTACTGCTTTTTGCCACTGCACTCTTTGCATCTTCTCTGGCTGTCTTGAAGCCACCTTTATTCTCTTATGTCTTAGAATCATCCAACTTTTTCTTTGCTTCTCTCTTTGCGTTAATAGTTTCTTAAACTTCCTCATTCCGCAACCACGTCTCTTTTATTGTATTTTTAGCACTTTCCTGAAGTTCTATCTAAATTCTTCTCTGCATTCATTAGTATGTTCTTACTGTTTGTGCTCTAGCATTTTTGCTCATCCTCTTGTTGCATGTTTACTCCATCTATAACATTTTCTTCAAACCACATATTTAATTTCTCCTGTTTCAGTCTCTATAACCTAATTTTCGTCTCTCCACTTTGCGGCAGCCGTGTATTCTCTCATTGACTAAGAAGACAATAATTTTTCTTTACCCGACTTTGATATGATATTTCGTTCTCGAAAGTGCGTGTAAACTCATGATTAGCCTATAATTTGTCTTATGTATTGCCAGTGGCGTATTTACGATTTTGTTTCGGGAGGGGCTTTGCTAACTTTCGGGGTGGGCTTTGCCTGGAAATGTGAAAATTCTGCAAGATATTTCATTTACTTTACTATACTAAGTAAGATTTCGGGGGGGGGGGGCTTAAGCCCGGAAGCCACCCCCCTAAATACGCCACTGTGTATTGCATTTGATCACTTGATGAATCACCTGCCACAAGTTTACCATAGTTATTTCAAACAACTTTTCTTTCTGCCTTAGTAGGATCTGTTTTTGTTCCTACTACGTTGTGACATTTAACGTGAGTACTGTCTGAAAGCTACGTCTTTCCAGTGCAGGATAAAATTTTGGTTTCATCACGTACTGCTTTGAGTACTGGAAGTTTTGCTGCATTTATAAAATCTAATAAAATAGAATGGCCCTATTGATATCGTTTATCAATTTAATCACAAACACTACCTTTAACAAATAATTACGTTTTCCAATAACTCAATTCTGGATAATTCCTGAATATTTCGTGATTTTATAGAAGAAATAGTAGTTTTCGTTTGCACAAAATTTAAATGTGAAATTATAGAAGTACTGCAGACCATGCATAATGCATGGCGTATCAAGAGTTCAGGACTACAGACCACTTCGTATTTAATAAAGGCAAATAAAAATAAAAATAAGGAAAGTTGTTGGAAATAGGTGCTTTTGAATCTAAAATAGTGATTTTTATACAGTAGTTTGTTAGTAGTTTGGGCTCCACGCTGGTGAAGTGCCGTCCTATATTAAATGAAGAAACAATTTTGCCAGTAAAGCAAGCAAGCTGTTTTCTTGCAACCTCATTATACCACAATATAGTATTGTTCAGAAACGGACTCGAGGTGTTCTAAATTCTCTTACACAATACACATTACTTGTGTCATTTTTCTGTGCCCTTACGTTCAATTCAAAAGCTTGCTGAAGTTACAACGTTTCTTTTTCATTTATCATTAATCTAACATAGGGTGTCTTACTAGTGTAGATCCCCAACGGCTGTTGCATTTAGAAAAGTTCGAGCATTTTAGATTGAAAACCATTTATTTTTAAAAGAATTTTCTCTCTTTCCATTTTCTTGTGTATCTTTAGTCACAACGGAGTTGGCCTATGGTTCCAGACTTTTGAAACACCCTATATAATAAAAAATTAAAAAAAGGAACTTTAATTTTCTGCAGCAAATATCTAATAATTAAGATATTGTTGCTTTATCATTTATATTTTGGTTAAATATGATATATTAACTTTTTTTTTTTTTTAATATAAAGCTTTCGTAGTTCCATAGATTAGATCTAAAAAATAAAGTGAAAAAAGCAAAAGATTGCATCTGTAGATTTGGTTGAAATTGATTTATTAATGATAGGCAAATCATATGAGCATGGAGTATAAAATGGCAAAAGCAGGTAAGAGCGCCGAATTCTCTGTTACTTTGGGGGAGAGCATTCAGAGATGTATCTAAGAATATATACATGAGGGTTTTACGACAAACTGAATTAAAATTATGTCAAATATAGTATATTCATAAAATACATATAGCAATAATAATACTGTACATATTTGCAAAAAGATACTTGGGCCCACATTAACATTGGGGGATCGGCGCCCTCGAAAGCAGGAAGCCATTTCAATGATAAAGGTAACTTCATCACAGATATAAGGCTTAATGTCATTTATCCCTAAATTTAGCTGAATAGAAAATCACACTTTTCTAAATCAAGTTTTCAGCAGATACAGTCTTTTATTTTTGGACGGTAGAAAATATTATTTAATTTTCAAACTTTTAGGGATATGGAGTTGAATAAAATTCTGGAAAACGTTTGAAAAAGACAATCTTAATTATTATTTCAGACACTTGTCGATTATTTTAGATGTAAACATACATATTAAATAAATGAAACACATTTATGCACTGACAAAAAATATATATACGGTATATTCTCAACTTACAGGAGTTACATGTGTTGTTAGTAGTACCGCATATACACCAGGTCTGTCACATTCACATCTCGTAATACTGGTATTGCGTAGCTTAAGCTTGCAGGTGTTAAAATCCCACAGATAAGGAACACTTGTTAGTGTAGCCAATCCACATGTAGTATTCCAGTCTCGACTGTTGTATTCCTTTGTAAAATGATCGAAGTCAATTGATACTTTAATAGTACCCGGAATAATTCCAATTTTTCGTCCTTCTTTGCTAAATTCCACTGTCACAAGTTTAGAGTTGAACTCGTGCTCAATTTCCACACCATTACTGAAATACAAGAGAGAGAGGAAAGAAGTAATTTAATTGTTGACGTGTAAATACTGTGTTTCAATATATATTATCGTTGGAATATATCAATATATATTATCTCAAAAAAATATTATTTTGAGTTAATACTGGTACCTGATACGATTTTTACGAGATCTACCGATCAGAGGGAACGGAGGCTTCATTCCTTAAGATATCGTGCCAATGAGAAAACAGAAGTAGATTTGCCCTATCACGAAAAGGCATGGAGTAAAGTAAAATAAAGTAATGAAATTTGGGTTATTCCAGCGACGGTATTGGTATTACAAACATATAGTTAATTAAATTTAAGATACGCCTATTGGTTATTCCATCGACGATATTGATCTTACAAAAATATAGTTAATGAAATTTGAGACACGCCTATTGGTTATTCCACCGACGATATTGGTCTTACAAAAATGTAGTTAATGAAATTTGAGATACGCCTATTGGCTATTCCACCGACGATATTGGTGTTTGTAACGATGTGTTCATTTAGAGTTTTAAAAAAATAAATATATAAAATTAGCTTCACATCATAACAGCGCCAACAGCGGAATTTGGGTGAACTACCTTCCCACGTTGAATTTCTGCTTGTAGGCAAAGCACTTTAGCTGTTGAATCCCAAGGTAGAAGTCTGAGAGATCCTGAGTTTAGAATTTTGTTCGAAATGGGTAAAATCCATTAATAAGCAACCAGTTATTATTTTGTATCTTGAAGGCAAAGTTCAGAAAATTAAAATTTTAATGAATGATACTATTATATTCTAATAATACGATTGAGGATCGGTATATGAGTGAAGGAAGTTATGGTTATTAGGTGCTACGTTTAAAGTTAACCAAGTTTGTGTTTCCATTTGATCGTGTAATACATGTTCTATGTGAAGTTCCATGCCCAGGGTATACAAATAACAAGGAGGAATGTTGTTTTCAAAATATTGGTGAGTTAATTACTGTATTTATCAATTATAAAAAATAAGTTTGATATAATTTACTATGAATTGTTCATATTTAAAAATTCTTACAGATGATATGTAATTTTTCTAGTAAGTTAATGTTATGTCCTTAATTGCTGAAAATATATTTGTCTATTGAAGTAGCCTCTTTGGATGGAATTCTTTATCGGCAGTCATTATATGTATTTCTTTACTGATTTTGTCATAAATTTGATGATTAGAACAACGAATATTATTTTCCCGATTAATCATACTATTAAGTATATTTATGAGTAATAGCTGCAATCGTTCTAATAATTTTTCACGTTATTTAGAACTCAGGATTACTATATATTTATTTAAAATTGTTTGTGCTTTAACCCACAAACGCCCAAGACCAGTTTTATTCGTTAGCAACTGCATTGAACAATACCGTGTTACATCGAAAACCTGAGAAGAAAACTGGACGAAATTCGTACAACAAGAGAACGGGTAGTGTGCCTGAAGTGGAACAACGGGCTTTCGGCTAAATGAATGATATAGCCCATGTAACGTAGTGAAAAATAAAGTGGGTCACTGGTGGCACAAGGGGCGTTTGTGGGTTAAATATTAATTTCGGAACCTGCTATTCGTATAAGTGTGGATGTGCCCGAAGGGTACATTTGTTCTACCTAACGACGGCTCCATTCAATCAACTGTGCAAATAATGGGTGGAGATCGCGTTACAGGTTACAAAAATATAGTTAATGAAATTTGAGATACGCCTATTGGTTATTCCACCGAGATATTGGTATTACAAAAATATACTTAGAAGTTCATTTTATTTGTACTGATTGTTGCAGGTGATGGTCACAGAAGCTTATATATATTTAATATACACTGTTTATACACACTATGATTAAAATTGTAATTTTTAAAAAAGCAAGCATACTTACTCAAGCTTGGTAAGATATCGTAAAGGAAGGAATTTTGATATATTCCTATATACCGTAATGGCGACAACAAAAGTAGTATTTCCAGTTGGATCAGCTGCATACGGTTCAATGTTGATGTTTACTTTATCCGTAAACCACGTTGGATTGCTGTATGAAGAAATATTTTTAAAAGTAAGCATTATATTAATCATAAAATAAAAACTTTAGTTCCAATTATAAGTCATTCATCAATATACTTAGTTCTTAAAAGTTACAGTTACACAGAATATGTATATAATTTATGAACTAATAACAAGACATGTATAATTAGCAAGATCAGACAGATATAAGGTTAAATATAAGCATATGACGAATTGAAAAGATGGCCAACTTAATCCCTTATCTATTTTAGTGAGTGTTTTTATATTTTCAACAAATTTCTTTTCGTATTAGCTAAAATAAACTGGTAGACAAGTAAAAAGGATCACACATAGGAAATTTCGATTTCGTCTGGTTGATGTCAACCGTTGGAGGACGTTTGCTGACATCTAACGACGAAATATGTAGAGTATCGAACGGATGTAAGTCACGGTTACTTGTTAAATGCTAACGGTAACGAAATTCTCCTAGATAATTGCTCTAGATATTTATTGCAAAAAAATCAAAAAGTTAAGAAAAACACAAATTCTGCACCAAAACGAAAAACCACCGCATCGGCAATCACCACAGAACTGAGTACACCCTCACAAAACTTATGTGCAAGAAAACAGTCCGTCAATACCTGTGTAAGGTCAAGATCCATGGCAAGGTTGCTATACTGAAGCCTTCCATCAGTAGTACAAATACTGCCAAGCGGGTTCAGTGGTGCCAGAAGCATAAAATCTGGACGTTGGATGATCTGAAACGTGTCATATTCTGGGATAAGTCTAGCTGCATTGTTTTCCAAACAACAGGGAGAATGTTCATCTGGAGAAGCCCGTCTGATGCATACGACCCAGATTGCTTGGTGCTCACAGTCAAACATGGAGGCGGATCCGTGATGGCTTCAGGTACAATATCGTGCAGACTTTGGTCCCACTAAATGTTCTAGAGGGTCATATCACTGCCAAGGACTATTGGATCGTTCTGGAGGACCATTTGCCCCTATGGTTCGATCACTTTCTTGGACGGTGGTGCAATGTTCCAGGATGAATACCGACTTGTTTATACTGCTAAACTTGTCACAGAATGGTTCGACTAGCATGACAGCGAGGTTGAACATGTGCCCTGGCCCGCTCAATCGCCAGACCTCAACGGCATCGCCAGATCTCATTGTCTGTATGGGGTTTGTTAGAGGAGCGAGTGAGGAAACTTTACCCTCCAACACGTGCACGTGCTGAACTTGTCACTGCTCTTCAAGAGTAGTGGATGAAAATTCTTCTGTAAACGGTGCAGAACCTTTATCGATCCTTCCAAAGTCGTGTTGTTGCAGGAACTGGCCGCCAAAGGCGAAATACAAATTATGGCTTTCTATCAGGTGTTTCAGTTTCAATGCCCACAACCTGTAATTCGTCATAACCCGTTCAGATGCTAATGGATTTACTCTGTTAACGAACCTGGTCAAGATAACGAAATAAAAGAAAAGAAAAGCAGAATTCCAAAATTCGCTTCGGTTCAAAAGTTATAGTATGCATTAACGGACAAACATAATTTGCCGTTAAAATGTTAACAAATTGACTCTATAAATATAATCGGTAAGATAATCGCTTTAGCTATCTACCGGCAGAAAGGAATTTAAATTGTCGCTTCCGTTCGAGAGTTATCATGAGGAGTTATATTTGAGCTTACAGACGTACTAACATCACAATATTATAGGTTACACTTGCGTGATCCTAATAAATATTTCATTACACTGTTACGTTTGTAGTAGCTTCATTATTCACAGGTAGAACAACGACTGTTAAGGTAAAATAATTCGCTCAGGGTAATCTCATTGTCTACTAAGTATCTGGGGGTAAAGTACTGTCATGTTATTTATTACGCTTGTATTTTGTGAGTGTTTTGATTGCCGCTTAAAGTAAGTCTATTGTGATATGTATCACACATTTATGTATAATTGCAATATTAAGCATATTTTCGTGATCTGTAAATAAACAGTGCACTGTTTTAAATATTTTAGTGTATATACATATTTTAGTGCAAGTTTAATGTGAAAAAGTTAGATCGAACCCTAAAATTACCAGTCATATGATCAATATTATATAGTCAACACGTTAGTCATACTCGTTTACCGGTTTCTCTGAGGTCATTCAGTAATTCTCCTAAGGTTGCAGTATCTCCGGACACTGCTCCGGATACACAAGGGTCTACGGGGTAACGAACTAAATGTACAGATTCCAACTAATTGATTAAAATAATTATCTGAATGATGTTCATGTTAGCTTTGAAACTGCGTTGCTTTAATAAAAATAAATTCTGACCAAAGCAAATCACTTTTAATAAATAACAGCGTTACAGTTTCGGCAAGTATCATTGCCTTCATCAGACACATTATTAAATAAAATCTAAATGCTACAGCTTATACATATCTCAGCAAATGGGAAGAGGTCGCCTGTAAGAACCTATGCGATTTTTCCTTTCATTTTTAACAACTTTTGATTGCATACATATCTCAGCTTTTAATGGTCCATGCTTTCACTTTTCTAAACATTCAAATTTTAATTAGCACATCTGCGTTATTGTATATATATCTCTAACTTTAATAAGGATTTTCTAAACTTTAAATGGGGACCGCGGTAGCTCAGTGGTACAGAGTTCAGGTCTGGCGCATGGAGTTCTTGGTTCGATCCCAGCTCGCGCCAAGTGAATTTTGTGGTGAACTAACACCATGTTTGTGAGTTTTCTAGGGATTCTCCGTTTCATTCCACCATTTCCTTCATTTCCCATCACCGTCTCCTTTAGCCTAGCCGGCATAACCGTGGGTCGTAAAACTTCATGATTTCATTTAATTTTTTCTAAACTTTAAATGAAAAACACACCTGATTTATCTTTTTCATTCCTTTTTCCTCTATTCAAAATCATTTTTCTTAATTCATCAGTTTCTCTCCCTCTTCTTCTCTTCATATTCACTCCGGCTCTTTCCACTTTTCTATAGTGTTTCTTCTTTCCCTTTCAAATCCTTCCACATCTTTCCAGTCTATTTCTTCTCCTGTTTCTCTTACGTGCTTATATACTGCGTTATCATCACTCTTCAATCTATAACGTTTTCTTCTATTTTATCCTCTCTTCTAACCTCTTTCCTGTTACCTTATGTAATTCATTTCCCATTTTCACATCTAATTTCTATACACTACTCCTTTCTCGTTAGTTGAATCTTTCTTTCTTTTTTCCCCCTTCCTTTTCACTAAAATTAATGCTCTTCTAGTCGCTTTCTTGTATGTCCTTACTCTTCCTTTCTTCAATAGTTTCTTCAGAAATTCTGTTTTATCTCCTATGCTTTCTATTCCAAAGGAGTTATATGTAAAAGAAATATTTTTTTTTTATCGTAACTAAAGGACAAATTTAACTTCTTTTCATATTGTTGTGTCTGTACTAGCACGTAGCAACAACATTTAATGCTTTGACAAAGTTGGAAATGAAACTTAAGATAAATATGTGTAGAAATGGAATGCACAATAAGTTTCTTATTCTGTAAGATCAACACTTCATAGGAAGGACAATAATAGTTGCAAATTATGAAGTAAACTTTTCGAAAAAGTAGAAGCACCAAATCAGTTCAGGCTTGTGTATAGCCCGCTCCCTCCAGTTCTTTATCACCGGAACTGGAAGAGTCACTACTACTACTTATATCGAGAACTGAACCCAACCAACTCCTGCGGGGCTTCTAACCCGTTCCCACTACTACTATTGCTACTAACTACTACTACTATTGCTACTGCTACTACTACTACTGCTACTGCTACTACTACTACCGCTACTACTACTACTACTACTACTTATATTAAAAATTCCTTACCACAAGATTTAAGGCGGATTTTCATGCCCGCGTTAGAACGGAAGCATCACATGTAGCGTATTCACCGTAAATTATTTTCGTTTTCATACATCCGTGCGTGTATTGCGCCAAATTACTACTCCCTAGCTAATGCGCATGCGTAAAATAGAAAGTTTGAGACTTCCGCCATGTTAGTCAGTGAATACAATAGTGTACGCGCGCTACTTCCGTCAGAATTGAACAAATTTCTACTCTGACGCAAGTGTAGCGCGCCATCTCCGATGCGTGATTTCATTGGCTGTTTAGCACAATCGCTCGCAACTCACGGAGGTAAAGGACACATGAAAATACGCCTTTACATCTTAAATCTTTATAACATGCAATTCCGATTCATTATGAACTAGTATGAATCGTTAGAATCACTATGATTCGTTAAAAATCACTGGGGGGAGCGAGCTATACTCAATCCTCAGTTCAAAATCATGAAGTATATTCTTGCTATACCAGCCAGAACGAGTGTTTAGTGTAGTGAAATCTTCAAATGGTAGATGAAATATGTACACAGAACTTATGGTGGCACAAAATTTTTCTTCAGATGAACTTTCTAGATTCCTACTAAAGATTCTGAAAAGTTCTAAAGATTCTTCTTGTTGCAGCGAGCAACTCCAGAAAGTATTAATGACGAGGTAAGTGTCCATAATCACTAATTTATTTTTACTTAGTTTAGTTATTAGTAATAGCAAAATTCGTGTTTAATTATTAGTAATGGTAGTGTTGGTGATGTATTACGATGGAAATACAGTAAACATGCAAACATCTTCAGTTTTAACCTTGTGTTTCCAATTAGGTAAATGCTGCTAGTCTTCGAAGCTTGCCCGCAATTCAATTTTTCAACACTATACCCTTTATACAACTTAAAGAGAAATATTTCATTCATTTCTATTATATACTATTAGACTTGTAGCCAGGAAGAGGCTAGAGTGAAGAGTGAACATTACCCCCACTGCTTTAAAAAAAAGTACGCTGTAAAGAATGTTTAAATTGACTCACAACTTTGTATGAAATTCTTACAATTTGTTTGCACAATTAATTTAATTGAGAACGCTTTGCTCATTCGTGCATAAAATGATTTACTTCTTGTTAGAAGCACCAAAAACTGTATTTCCCATACTACCTAAAAAGGTATGTAATTAATTTTTTTTAAAAAAATATTTGTATATTAATGATGAACTTCCGTAATCTTCGATTTGTGAACCGTAATACTTTAATTGAGTCAAATATGGCATCAGTCAACAGAATAAAACTTTTAGAAAATTACAAGAAAACGAAGGCAACAAAAATTACATATTTGCAATATGTTTCTATAGGATGTACATGTACATTTAGAATGTACATTTACACATATACTATGATATAATTAATTACTTAATTCCAAAATAGCTTATTTATTTTACTGATGCCCTTTTAAAAGTTGTGTTCGCTCAAAACTCATAATTTTGTGTTTTTCTCGTATTGAAATAAAATTACTCGTACGTGGAAAGTAAATGAAATACTTTGCAAAGTTATAACCCTGAAAATTGTCTTTTTGCCTTTAAAAATAAATAAATAAAACGAAGGTTTAATCATGTCCATCTTCTGGCACTAAATCACCTACAAGTTTGTTCAAAATATCAACGTAAGACACTTTTTGTTAAGTGCAAGGGCGCCGATCCTGCGGGGGGGGGGGCGGTTCCCCAAAACTCATGTGGGCCCCACTATTATATTTATGAATATACAATATTTGGTATAATTTGAGTGCAATTTGTCTTAAAAATCTTCATATACTATATACCTTCTGCATCTGAATGCCCCCCTTCCCAAATTTACAAAGAAATCGGTGCCCTTGCTATAGTGCTGTCCTGATATCGTTCATTTTTTTTATTACTTTGTAATTATTACTTTCTTCAGGGTACGCAAATTGAAGGGGAAGTGTTACAGGCTTACATGTTTTCATTCTCATTTAATAATTATGTTTCTTCAAATCGTTGCTTATGTTATGCCGTGACGTAATCTTTTAACTAAGATTTGTATACAGAATGATACAGTTTAATAATTCAGATGTAAACTTTACCACCTTTTCGCTTTTATCTTATTTCTTCTGATACAGGATGTATTTTATAGTAATCTTTTCCAAAATAGTCCGGTAGCCAAAGGGGTAAAATTTAGTGAACCTGTAAATGCGGTACGCCCAAAGTTTTTCCGCTGTTTCTTCGCGATTTTAGTGTGTTAAACAAGAATCTGCCAGGTGCCGCTCTGTCATTGTTGGGCAAACTGAGATATGGGCGCCTGAAACTGGGAGTGTCTTTAAATCAAGCTACGCCACTATTTTTAGATATTTCCTTCAATATCTCAGAAACCGTTAATCCTAGAACAATCAAATTCGGTATGTAGATGAATAGCGTTAGGATATTGATGATTTTGCATCTTTTTTCTGTATTAGTATAAACATTGCTCGTTGCGTTATAAATCCTGTTTTATTAAAAATAAATAATTTAAGACAAACTTGTTTGTGCATTTTTTTTAACAGTTTTTTGGGCATTTTACATGCATATTTAGTATTTATTCTTACTTTTAACTGCATAATTCTCAGTTTTCTTATAAAAACAATAAATTGAAGCAGAATGCTTCCGATTCTAGTTCCAAAACTCGTTGGAGTAGGCGTGGCCAATGTCCGCAGACTGCAGTCTCTGGCGATTAGTCACATGAAGCGAAGGAGTAAGAGTTCAGTGACCTTGGCATTCACTGTTTTGGTGAGCTGTTGGTAGACGCCTAATTCTGCAGTTTATCTGGTTAAAATGCCGAAGATAAAAGAGAGTACTGCTTCCAAACTTAAACGATTTGTGAGTAAATTTGGAGGTGAAAACAGATGGAAGTGTTCTCTACTGCAAGGTGTGTGATACGGCAGTTTCAGCCGAAAGAAAATTTACCGTTGAACAGCATGTTTCAAGGGATAAACACACACGGGGACTTAAGTTACGTGCGAAACGAGAGGCAAACGCCGCGAAACAACTTGTCCCGCAGTGTGGTACATCCAAAAATCATTCTGTTTTTTTCGAAGATTTGTCCGAAGCATTTATTTGTGCTGACATTCCGTTGAACAAAGTGGACAACATGACATTGCGTGGCTTTTTGGAAAAATACACTTGTAAACCCCTGCCTGATTCTTCCACATTAAGGAAGAATTACGTGAACAACCTTTAGGAGAAAACAATGCAGTGTATTAGACAAGAAGTGGACGGAAAGAAAATATGGGTGTCCATGAATGAAACGTGTGATTCGGAGGGACGAAATGTAGTGAATGATGTTGTTGGAGTGATGCAGGAAGGTGGGCCGGGTAAAACATTTCTTTTGAATTGCGAAGTTCTGGAAAAGGTCAATTATTCCACGATTAGTAAGTTAGTTGATAAATCAATGCATCTCTTATGGCCTAATGGCGTCCTTTACAAAAACGTGCTGCTCTTTGTGACCGATGCTGCACAGTAACTTATATGGTAAAAGCAGCGAACTCGTTGCAGGCACTATATTCGAAAATGATTCACATTACGTGCCTCGAGCATGGTTGCCACAGAGTGGCTGAAGAGATACGTGTGCAGTTCCCTGATGTTAATAAACTCATAGGAAGTGTAAAAAAAGTGTTCACTAAGGCTCCATCACGTGTAGCTGCTTTTAAGTCTGAGCATCCTGAACTCCCTCTATCACTTAGCCCCATTCTTACCAGGTGGGGAACGTGGCTAAAAGCCTGTAAATACTATTGTCAAAACTTCGAAGCTGTGAAGAAAACGATTGCCTCTTTCGAACCCTCCGAAGCTTCCGCGATTCGAACTGCACAATAGATACTGGCCAATCCTGAAATTCAAGGTAAGCTTGCGTACATTCAATCTAATTTTGGATTTCTACCAGGTGCGATTACTTCCTTAGAGAAATCTGGAGAAAAGTTGACAACTTCAATTGGCTCAATCAAAAATGCAGTAAGTGCATTAGAAAGTGTTCCTGGGGAAGTAGGACTGGTACTGTCAAGAAAAATGACAGATGTATTGAAAAAAACTCAGGTTACCATGTTTTGTGTGCGGTAGTGGACACTCTTTCAGGCAGAAAATTTGTACTGCCCAAATTAGAAAGTGATCTAGGAATAAGTGATATGGTCTATTTCGAATATGCTCCGGTGGTTTCTGTAGAAACTGAAAGAACCTTTTCAATGTACAAATCGTTATTTGCAGTCAACTGCCATGCATTCCAGTTCGAAAACCTTCATACGATTTTCGTTGTTTATTGCAACTCAGTGCATAATTGCAACTTAGATTTTTAGTGCATAATTGCATTTTTTATTTTGCATTTTCCCCGCATTTATAGTGCAATAAAGTCCTAACCCTATGGATGAATATCAATGTCTCTAACATTACCCCATCTTCAGTTTGAAAGAATACAATAAATGCCAGCAGTGTTACCAGGTTCAAAACTAAATGTTAACGTTTATTATTTTATTTATTTTTGAACCCGAATTGTCGTACGTCCAAAGTTCTTTTGCTGTATCTTATCGATTTGAGTGTATTAAGCAAGAATTTGTCGGGTGACACTCTGTCATTGTTGGGCAAACTGAGATATGAGCGCCTGAAATTGGGAATGTCTTTAAATTATGTTACGCCACTATTTTTAGACATTTCCTTCAATGTCTCGGGAATCATTCAGCAATTATACTCTTTTCAAAATAAGAAACGAATTGGTATTTAGAGGAAAACTGTTACTCTGTTGCCACATCATGAGAAAATGAAATGAAATCTTTGAGTTTTACGTCCCACGGTTATGCCGGTTAGGCTAAAGGAGACGGTGATTGTGAGAAATGAATGAAATGGTGGAATGAAGAAAGTGGGAGGAAACGGGAGAACCCTGAGAAAACCCACGCACACGGTGTTTGTCCACCGCAAAGTTCACTTGGCGGGGGCTGGGATCAAACCCGGGACCCCATGCACCAGAGGTGAACGCTCTACCACTGAGCCACCGCGGCCCTGCCACATCATGAGTATGCCGCTAAGGCGTCCTCTATAACTCTACCCTCTCTAATGAAAAAGAGTTATAGAGGACACTTCAGTGGGATACTCATTATGTGGCAGCAGAGTTTTTGTCTATATGTCAATTCGTTTCTTATTTTGAACAGAGTATAACATGACAACTGGAAAATCAGACACAGTAATGACAACAATGATGGAGGCGAAACGACTGAGGAAGCAGGTCAGCAGCATGTAGTTTTCACAGCTGATCAGGCTCTGTATCGAATTGCTGTTGATATCATGTGGTCTTACCCGTAGGAGTTAATGAATTTCACTCTTAGACTTGGTGGAATGCATACTCTAATTAGCTTCGTAGTATTTGTTGGGGTTCTCATGGCAAATAGTGGGATTGAAGAAATATTATCATGTGCATTTTGAGGTGTTAATTAAATGTTGTCGGGAGAGAAAAGTAGTATTGGCTGCACTTTGCCGAACTTTTTGGCCCCTGGGTCCCTGCCTCAGGACCCATGGTCCCTGGCCGGGGTCAATGACCTAGGGGTACATAGGACCACCCCCTCTAAATTTTGGCAGGGGTACCATGGCCCACCCCCTAAATTTTGGCAGGGGTACATAGGACCACCCCCCTTAAATTTTGGAAATTGCCAAATCTAAAAATTTGGTATGGTAGCCTAGGACCATAGTATGTACCTCTATCAGTATTGGGTGTCTATGTCGTTCCCTTTCATGGGTAAAAAATTGCCAAAAAGTCAAATTTCGGGGGTTTTTGACCTAATTTATCCCCTTGGATGAGGTGTTATTACCCTATATGGTTATATGGGCGTATACAGGGGTCCATTCCCTTTCATAAGACATGGGTATATTAATGCACCCCTTGAAAAATTTGGGAGGGGTACCTTGGCCCACCCCTTAAATTTTGGAAATTGCCAAATCTAAAAATTCGGTATGGTAGCCTAGGACCACAGTATGTACCTCTATCAGTATTGGGG